>NC_053497.1:129013822-129334277 GCF_905171775.1 Rana temporaria
ATCACCTCCCTTCCCCCACCACTGGAAATGCTGCTCACACTTCGGGGGCTCAACATAAAATGATCACTTATAAAGACTTCTTAGAAAAAAAATAATGTATAATATATATATATATATATATATATATATATATATATATATATAAAATTTGTGCTCATAAGTTTTTCCTGGCATAATTTATGATTTCTTGGGCATTTTTCAGAGATATAAATGATAACACAAAAACGTTTCTTTCAGTCGTGGTTATGGCCCGTACACACAATCCGAAAATCGGACGAAAAATACCAAGAAATATAATATATATACACATATATACACACATACATACACTGTGTATACAAGTAAAGAAAAAAAAAAAGGCACAAAAAAATTGTTAAAATAGTAAAAATCAAATATTTATAATAATATATCTATCTAGCTTTCAAAAAGTGTGTGTATGTATATATATATATATATACACATACACACACACGCTTCACTGTTTTCTATGTTGTAAATGTAAGTTTGATTATGTATCTGAAGATGTTCCTAAGTGTGGTGCATGCTGGGACTCGTAGTTCCTCTCAGTACTGAGCTCCCTGTACTCTGTGCTGATAAATCTGCCATACATGTGCTCAGACAGCCCATCCACACCACACACCGGGTGCCTAGCCGCCACTTCATCGTCCACCCTGGATAAGCCTAGGTTCACCATCGAGCTGATCTCCGTCCCCGTAGATTCCAATCTCAACTTCTGCTGCGGGATTTGAAACACTTCCGTGTTTTGCGTTCAGGATCAGAGCAGCGCCACCTACAGGCGAGGAGGACACAATTATCAGAGACGGATTTATGAGAAAGTTGCATATATACCACATAATCAGCTCATATTTTTTGATCGCTGTCCCAGGAACACCAGAAAAAGGCTGTTCGCTTTTCAAAGGGAATTATCCCCAGAGTGTGAATGTGGTGAAATTGCACATTGCAAAGAATACCTGATCGGGTGCATGGAAAATATTAAAGCGGAGATCCCACGAAAAATATTAAAATATTAAAAGCCAGCAGTTACAAATACTGCAGCTGCTGACTTTTAAAGGGGTGTTCCAGCCTTTTTTTAAGTTTATTAAAAGTCAGCAGCTACAAAAAGTGTAGCTGCTGGCTTTTAATAAACAGACACTTACCTGCTCCACGGCTCCAGCGACGTCTTCATTCCTAGTGTGGGCACCCGGCAGTGACAGCTTTCGGCTTCACGGCCGGGCACCCACTGCGCATGCGCGAGTGACACTGCGCATGCGCGAGCGGCGCGGCGCCCTCCTATTGGACAGGCGCTCGCCTACAGGGAGGGGCTGCAAGAAGGCGATTAAGCTAATCGCCTTTCCAGCCCCTCGGCGGAAGGAGGAAGTGGGACAGGAAGTCCCCTTCTCCTGAAGCCCCCACTCCCCCCCCAAAAAAATTACATGCCAAATGTGGCATGTAAGGGGGCGAGGAGTGGGTTAAGTGGAAGTTCCATTTTTAGGTGGAACTCCGCTTTAATTAATGGACATTTACCTGTCCAGGGTGCCCGCGATGTCGGCAGCCGAAGCCTCGCAATTGCTCGTCTCTCGGCTGCCATCGCCGCCATCCTCGGCGAGGGAATCAGGAAGTGAAGAGTTGCGGCTTTACTTCCTGGTTCCCTACTGTGCATGCGTGAGTCGTGCTTCGGGCTCTCACTGGTCCCTGGACCAGTGTGTTTCCCAGAAGACAGCGGAGAGGTGGTGACGCGAAGGGCTGTGACTCCCGTGGGAGTCTATTCCCGGAAGTGGATGCAGATACCTGTATTACACAGGTATCTGCACCCCCCTCCCCCTGAAAGGTGCCAAATGTGACACCGGAGGGGGGGGGGGGTTCCGAAAAGCGGAGGTTCACTTTTTGTGTGGACCTCTGCTTTAAAAACAAAATTTTTGCTTGCATATGATCGCATGATAGAAGTCAGCAGAGCTTCACCTCATCCATTAAGCTCTGGGAAAATTCTCTAACAAAGCAAACAATCTATTTGCCTTTAGTAAATCAACCCGTGTGTGTCACGCTTGTGCCATTCATTGTTACACAGCCCATTAAAATAAATGCATGCAACAAATCTAAATAAACAAATGCACATACTGTATGCCTGATGTTGCGTGTAAAGCCTCGTACACATGATCAGATTATCCGATGGGAATTGTTCAATGACAGGCCGTTTTTTATGCTCCATCGGACAATTGTTGTCGGATTTTCCACGGACAAATGTGGGGTAGCATGCTTTAAAATTGTCTGCCAACAATTGTGTGTTGTCGGATTTTCGGATCGTGTGTACACAAGTCCGTCAGACCAAAGTACAAACACGCATGCTCAGAAGCAATGCTCACCATAAATGGCCCATTCACAGGCCTCATTGAACATGCCTTAGGGCTCTTTCACATGGAACTTCTATATTTTGTTCAGCAGGGGATCCGTGATGTCAGCAGGTGTCAGGTTTTTTACATCTGTGCCTGTTCACTTTGAATCTGACAGACTGGGGCGTTTACATCAGACTACATCTGATCTGTCACGTTTAGGTCCAGGAAAACAGTAAGTGCTCATTTACACTTTCTTCTAACAGACTTCAAAGAACCAAATGGACGCAGCATTTGGAAGTTGATATGCTGAAAAAAATGGCCCATTCATAGGCCTCATTGAACAAGCCTTAGGGCTCTTTCACATGGAACTTCTATGTTTTGTTCAGCAGGGGATCTGTGATGTCAGCGGGCTAAAGTTGCTGGGAGAACATCTATGAAAGTTCCTCCCATGATCGCATACCCTGCAGAGCGCATCGGCACGGATCTGTGATTGCTGTGTCCTTTGCAGAGTAGGGTGACCACGTGTCCCGGATTGCCCGGGACAGTCCCGCATTTTGCAGGTCTGTCCCGGGCAACTTCATTCCAGGACAATACAGTGTCCCGGAATGAAACTGACACAGCTACCCCTCTGGGCCAATCTGATGCCCCCAAAAAAGGGCGCCACATTACTGCTTTACTCACTGACAGTACTTGCCCTGGCCGAGAATGCCTGGAGGAGCACAATTCCCGCCCCCTGCTTGTGATTGGAGAAATCATAAAACCCGCCTCTTGTGTCCAATCACTGTGCTGTGATTCGTTACAGCACAAGCTGATTTTTGGGAAGGGGGGTGTCCCTGAATAGTAGTTTGAAAATGTGGTCACCCTATTGCAGAGGGGAGGGGCCATGATCTCTCTCTGACGTCCCCCGGTGAGATTACGTGACCTCGCGCAGAAGCGATGTGTCGAATCTGTAAATTAGCGGAGAGTCGCGTGACCGGCCTGAAGACACTAAAGAGGTATTTTGAGCGCTCGTTTTTACAAAGGACTTGGATCGTGTGGTATGCCAGCCATAGTGGGGCTGGCAGTGACAATTTTAGGGGTTTTATCTTTAATAGTAGCGGCGGGGAGACAGAGACACAGAGAAGACGCTGATATGTAGGAAGGAGGGGGGTGAGGGGGGAGAGAGGAGAGCAGAGAGGACAGCAACGTATGACGGACGCACTTTGACCACGGTGATCAGGGCTGAGTAGCCCTGGTTATCGTGGTCAGTTTACAGAGGGGCATACAGGAAGTAGCAGATTCAGTTTATTTTTTTATTTTTTTTACAGTTTAGAGGGGCAGATTACACAGCACAAGCACCGTGGCCAAGGTTTGTACAGTGATTGGATTTGGGGCTAAAAAGAAGAAAGCACACAAAATGCATCTGGCCATGATCACTGCAGATAATCGCTGGTTAGTGAACAATCATGAATAGCTGTGATTGTTGGCAGCTTGTAATGGCACTGTATAGGCTGTGTAGCCGCAGGTATTTGCTCACACCTATCCATTCAAGATCTGCAGCTTCTTGTCACTGGAAATTGCAGTGTGTGTAACTAATCACCTGTGTGAATGGACCCTAAAACCCTTTGAAAGTTTCTTATATCCCTTATAACAGTGATGGCGAACCTTGGCACCTCAGATGTTTTTGAACTACATTTCCCATAATGCTCATGCACGCTGCAGGGTAGTAGAGCATCATGGGAAATGTAGTTCCAAAACATCTGGGGTGCCAAGGTTCCATTATGATGGGCTCCGACTCTGCTGGTTTCTATATTTACATTATATTATGACGAATGTAACAGGAGGAGATGGAACACGTAAAGGCAGAAACACCCCAAAACTCCCAGGTGGAAAGGAACCAAATTAGACCTGAAGTTCTCAAAATGTTTCTGAAGATATGAAATATCAGGAGATTCATTTCCCTTTAAAACAGCTTACGTCACTTCCTATGAGACGCGAGGCAGGCTACTCTTCCATACTGCGCTTTCGGATTCCATGTGTCCAGTGAAAAAAAAATGACTTGGATATATTCTCAACCATATCCGATTCGAAGGTAGGCTCTGAAATAGTCACTGGAATGTTTATTGCTATTAGGAAATAAATGGATTGCTTAGTTTACTTAAAAGACTTGAGCAACTTGTTATTGCAAAACCGCGTTAGACTGGGAATAATTTCAATTGTTTTTCCATTAAAGAGCCCTATCCACTTCTTCTGTATAAAAATATTTGCTGTGCAGTTCTTATTTTTACAGTTATCTTAAAAGAATGAGGCCTCCTTAATATGATAATTCAGCGTTTGATAGGTGATGGAGACATACCCCAGTAACGTGGAAAAAAAATTATATATATATATATATATATATATGTAGCGCTCACCCCCGCAGGAGCCGCTGGTTAGAATAGGGATGGCGTGTTACCTCTGTGAGCGTCTAGGGGTAATGATGATGATAAGAGCAATGACAGAATGTCCAAGCAGCAGGTGTCTTTTCTTTGTAGCTTTATTTCACCCAACATGGCAAAACAGTAACTTGAGGTAGAATAGGAAGAAGATGGGTGAAGAGGAGAATTGCAGATTCAGGCTTGAACAATATAGAAGCAATCCTGCTTCCAGCGGCAACTTTACTTCGTCGCCACTCCAGCCCGAGTGGGTTTAGTGTATCTCGACCGGCCTCTCACACCGACCTGGCAGCCAGAGTATCACTCGGAAACTTGAGGAGAAGAAATAAGTCTCTGCCACAGACTTAGTAGAAATAAAGGTTAGAACGGGACCTCTGCCACAGGCCCCCTTCTCCAGAATGTAGATTGTGAGGTAAATTCTCCTTAGTAAATTTAGTGCCTGAATCTCCCTCAGGTAGTCTCTCAAATGGTCACCGACTGACTGGTTGCCAACAGACAAACTCTCAATGTACGGTCACCTTGATCTCCGATGGATTGTCTAGGCCCTGTTGGATTGCCTGCCTCCGGGCTATCCTCAGACTGGCTCCCCACCGAACAGCACAACTCGCTTGGGATCTTCTCTCAAAGTTTGGGGAACCCAGTAGATCACTGGGGTCCCGCCATAGCTTCAGTCGCTCTGGGCCAGCAGGGTTCCGGAACCAAGAACACCACGTTGCACGTGCACCCTGGCCTGGAAGGTCATATCGCCGGGGGCCGTGATGTGCGCACACCCTGAAGGTGGGTGCCTCACCCGGAACAAGAACCCCGCCCTGCCGCGTCTCCTCAAGAAGTACCCTTCCCCAGTATGCCCCGTGAGGGAAAACCCCTCCTGATTGGCTGCTGGCAAGAGGCCCTCCAGACTGAACTCCACTGCTGCCACCTGCCGCCCCGGGGGGTGGAAAAGCACCTCAGGAACACAGAATGAACACACAATAGAGCCCAGTTAGAACAGAGGCTTAATTTACACAAATTACCTGGATGAGAGTTAACTCAGGCCTCGTACACACGACCGAGTTTCTCGGCAAAAACCAGCAAGAACCTTGCTGGGAGATATTTTTTTGCCGAGGAAACCGGTCGTGTGTACATTTTCGTCGAGGAAACTTTTATTTAACACGCAAACACATGAAATTAGCAAAAGCAGCCCCAAGAGTTTAGCCAGTGGTATCGAACTTCCCCTGCCGTTGTATGTGTTGTATGTCACCGCGTTTGAGAACGAGGAGATTTTGGCTTGACTGTGTGTACGCAAAGCAAGCTTGTCGAGTTCCTCGACAAGCCTAACAAGGAACTCGACGAGGAACTCGATGTGTTTCGCCCGTCGAGTTTCTCGGTCGTGTGTACGAGGCCTAACTCTCTCATCCCCCTCTAAATTTAGGATAGCACCTGTACTGAAAGTACACAGGCGCTACATATATTATAGCATATACAAGTGCTATACAAGCCATGTTATAAAGTAATGTTATTTATCTGCAGCTGTTGTAATTTTCTGTAAAATTCAATACAATATGGCATTTTCTGCTTGTGTGATTGGCTCACTGATTTTCCCAGAAGACTTAAAGTGATTGTAATACCTCGTCCACACAGCCGGATTTTCCGAGAAAAAAAGTCAGACAGGCTTTTTTTCTAGGAAAGTCCGGCCGTGTGTAGCCTCCATCTGCCTTTTTTTTCGGAAGTCCGACGGACCTTAAATAGAGAACCTGTTCTCTTTCTTTCCGTTGGACTCACGGCGGACTTTTGCACGGTCAAAAGTCAGACCGTGTGTACAAGGCATAACCCTTCGTTTACAGCACATTATGACATTGCCTTTCCCCAACCCAGGAGTTTAAGACCCAATAAAATTTTAGACACCCAGTGTGGGGATCTTGAGTTTACAAACTTCAAGATTGTTCAAATTAAAGTAGTTCTAAAGGCTGAAGTTTTTTTAAATCTTAAGTTCAGCTCCCCCTCCAGCCCCCACACTTACCTGAGCCCGATCTCAATCAAAGCGCTGTGCACAAGAGCAGTGGATCTCTCGGCTCTCCACCTCCTCCAAGGTTCAGAGCCATTGGCTCCTGCTGCTGTCAGTCAAGTCAGTCAGTGCTACCTTTCAGTGCCCGCTCATCAGTGCCGCCTATCCGTGCCACCTATCATTGCCCATAAGTACCACCAATCAGTATCCATCAGTGCTCATCAGTGCTGCATATCAGTGCCACCTATCAGTGCCCATCAGTGTGGAATATTAGTGTCTTCCTATCAGTGCCACCTTATCAGTGCCCATAAGTGCCACCTCATCAATGTCCATCAGTGCAGCCTATCAATACCACTTTATCAGCAGACATTAGTGATGGAGAAAAAAAATGTTTTTACAAAATTTTCAGACAAACTAATAAAAACGTTTTTTTTTCTAACGTTTCTGTCTTTTTTTAGCAAGAAAAAAAAAACAGCGGTGATTAACCACTTCACTACCCACCCATAGCAATATGACGACCGCAGGAGGGATCTCCCATCCTGGGCATGACGTCCTGGGCTTCCCGGCTGTACAGAGGAACACAGATCGTACTCCTCCCCTTGTGAGTGCCCGCCCCCTACAGTTAGAAGCACTCCTTAGGGAACATATTAACCCCTAGATCGCCCCTAGTGTTAACTGATTCTTTGCCAGTCACATTATACAGTAATCAATGCATTTTTATAGCACTGATCGTCGCTGTATAAATGTGAATGGTCCCAAAAATGTGTCAAAAGTGTCCGATGTGTCCGCCGCAATGTCGCAGTCACAATAAAAAACACAGATCGCCGCAATTACTAGTAAAATATAAAAATAAAGAAAAATTGCATAATTCTGTTCCCTATTTTGTAGACGCTATAACTTTTGCGCAAACCAATCAATATACGCTTATTGTGAAAAAATTTTTTATCAAAATAATGTAGAAGAATACGTATCGGCCTAAACTGAGGAACACATATTTTTTTTTTAAATTGTGATATTTATTATAGCAAAAAGTAAAAAAATATATATATTTTTTTTTTAAATTGTCGCTTTTCTTTTGTTTATAGCGCAAAAAAATAATAATGCAGAGGTGATCAAATACCACCAAAAGAAAGCTCTATTTGTGAGGGAAAAAAACAAATAAATGTAATTTGAGTACAGTGTTGCATGACCGCGCAATTGTCATTCAAAGTGCGTCAGCGCTGAAAACTAAAAACTGGTCTGGGAAGGAAGGGGGTGAAAATGCCCTGTATTGAAGTGGTTAAATACCACCAAATGAAAGCTCTATTTGTGTTAAAAAATGCAATTTGGGTACAGTGTTGCATGACCGCGCAATTGTCCTTCAAATTATGACAGTGCTGAAAACTGGCCTGGGCAGGAAGGAGGTAAAAGTGCCCAGTATTGACGTGGTTAAAGAACACTACAAGGGCAAGGCAAATATAGGGAAAATAGCATACCTCCTAACTTTTTGAGATGGGAATGACACTAACCAGCAAAAGTACGGGCATAGGACACACCCCTGGTCACGCCCCCTTAAAGGAGAATTGTACAAAATAACAAGATTGGTCAAACCCACAGGTACTTTTTTTTTTACCACTACTATTCCTTTATATTGGCTTTTGGAATTTACAAATGCAGCAATTTAGAAATCAAATGAAAGGTTTAGCACTGTGAAACACTTTTTTATACATAAAAAGTGCATTTTATATACAACTATATAGATCAGACCAAAATGAGGGACAAATGAGGAGGAAAGAGGGACAGAGGGACGTTGCTCCAAATCAGGGACAGTCCCTTGAAATCAGGGACAGTTGGGAGCTATGCTGTATGAGCCCTTTATATGTACTCTACTCTGCTTTTTTTTTAAATATAATTTTACCACCAATTTTGGAATGATCTTGCATCAGATATTAAAGCGGGAGTTCACCCAATTAGGTTTTTTTTTTTCTTTTCCCCTTAGATTAATGCTCGTTTTGTCTAGGGGAATCGGCTAGTTGTTTTAAAATATGAGCCGTACTTACCGTTTTCGAGATGCATCTTCTCCGTCGCTTCCGGGTATGGGTCTTCGGGAGCGGGCGTTCCTATTTTGATTGACAGTCTTCCGAGAGGCTTCCGACGGTCGCATCCATCGCGTCACTAGTAGCCGAAAGAAGCCGAACGTCGGTGCGGCTCTATACTGCGCCTGCACACCGACGTTCGGCTTCTTTCGGAAAATCGTGACGCGATGGATGCGACCGTCGGAAGCCGCTCGGAAGACTATATCATATATATAATCAAAATAGGAACGCCCAGTCCCGCAGCCCATACCCGGAAGCGGCGGAGAAGATGCATCTCGTAAACGGTAAGTATGGATCATATTTTAAAACAACTAGCCGATTCCCCTAGACAAAAACGAGCATGAAGCGAAGGGGAAAAAGTATCATGTGCGGGTGAACCTCCGCTTTAAGGGAAACTCTTTATTCTATCAACGCATAAGTGGTGCTAATATATTCACCAAGACTCATACAATGGAAGAGTGGGAAACTGGATTAGGAATTCAATACTTGGATACACAGTGACAATGAGCAGTAATAAGTTCCTTCAAATATTCACATTACTCCTATTACACAGTACCATGGCTGCCGTTAGAAATCACATGTCCCTGTACAGCCTACCTATTTTTTTATATTTATCAGGGGTCTAAACACGCCTCTGACATCTCTCCTTTGAGTTAGAGAAAGGAATCAAGGACACAGATTTTCAGTTCCTTTCCTCAGTTGCACTGAAGATGAATGAACAGTAGACAGAGGCTCCTGGTAATGCATAAACTGAAGCATAGTAAACACAGTTTACTATGCACAGTTATCAATGAACATAGGAGCGATCGGTAGCAAAGGCTCACTGTGTCCAATTCAGAAAAAAGAAGGGGAAATTACATATTTACCAGCCCCTTCCCTCACTCTCCATCCGCCTGTGTACCTGCATTAGCTAACGGGATAAGAAAGCCAGCAGCACTGCTGGGGGTCCAGGAGAGTCAATTTATAAATAAGCTCCAGAATTTGTTCAGGGAAGGAAATAAGTCATTTTTTCTTCTAGTTTCTGCTAATTTTCTTACTGCAATTCCATTTTTCCGAGAAAGGAACCTAACATATTTCAAGAGATAAAAATGTAAAAATTGCAGGAAATGACTCACAAAGATAAGATTTAAGTGTAATGTAGAACAGGGATGCAATAAATTTGGTCTTAGGGGAAGTGTCACCCTGGGCTGATTTCTGTCCTGTTGAAAGATGTTGCAACCTTTATTCAGCCATCAAGTGTAGGTTTTCAGAAAAAGTGAAAAGGTGAACACCTTACACCCTCCTCACTACCGATCATGTGCCAGTGCTGACCAATCAGAGCCATAGCCGCCGCTGTATCACTCGGCCCCGAACCCCGGCGCGCCGCGTCATTGGATGTGATTGACAGCAGCGCCAGCCAATGGCTGCTCTGCTTTCAATCCGACCACTGCAGCCAATCAATGGCCGGGCTTCGTCTCGAGGAGGATGACGGGGGCGAGCGCGGGACTTTTGAAGGGTCAGGTAAGTAAAACGGGGGCTTGGGGGGGGCCGGCATCATCTGATGTTTTTTTTACCTTAATGCATAGAATGCATTAAGGTGAATTTTTTTTTACCTTTAAAACCCCTTTAAGGCAAAAAGCATTTTTTTTTGCATCAAAAGGTTTATTAACCGCTTGCCGACCGCCGCACAAACTTATACGTCGACAGAATGGCACGGCTGCGCAAATGGACGTATATACACGTCCCCTTTTAATTGCCGCCCTGTAGTCGTGCACGACCTCCGTGACCGTGCCCACGGATCGTGTCACAGAGCAGAAGAACAGGGAGATGTTAGTATGAACACAACATCTCCCCGTTCTGCCTAGTGACACTGTCACTGATCGTGTTCCCTGTCATCCGAAACAGCAATCAGTGATGTGTCGCGGCAAGCCACGCCCCCTAACTGTTAGAAACACTCCCTAGGTCACACTTAACCCCTTCAGCGCCCCCAACAGGTTAACCTCTTCACTCTCAGTGTAATTTTTACAGTAATCAGTGCATTTTTATAGCACTGATCGATGTGTCTGCCATAATGTCGCAGTCATGATAAAAAACACTGATCGCCGCCATTACTAGTAAAAAATTTTTTTTTTATAAAAATGCCATAAAAATATCCCCTATTTTGTAGACACTATAACTATTTTGTAGACGCTATAACTTTTGCGCAAACCAATCAATAAATGTTTATTGTGTTTTTTTTTCCCCAAAAATATGTAGAAGAATACATATCAGCTTAAACTGAGATTTTTTTATTTTTTTTTTATAGATTTTTTTGGGGATATTTATTATAGCAAAAAGTAAAAAATATTGATTTTTTTTCAGAATTGTCGCTCTATTTTTGTTTATAGCGCATAAAATAAAAAACGCAGAGGTGATCAATTACTACCAAAAGAAAGCTCTATTTGTGGGGAAAAAAAGGACGTCAATTTTGTTTGGGAGCCACGTTGCATGACCATGCAATTGTCAGTTAAAGCGATGCAGTGCGGAATCGCAAAAAGTGGCCTGTTCTTTGACCAGTCAAATGGTCCGGGGCTGAAGTGAGTAAACTATTTTTTAGGCAATACAAATCAAAGCATATAACAGTTAGCATACATCTGTACAAACATGATGTTAAAATCGTCCAAAAAGCAGAGTAATTGTAAGACATTGAATATACAGAACTGTATAGGTACTTATAATATTTCAAGAGAGTAGTTTGTAAAGTAACTGAGATTTTTAGCATCTTCTATCAGTACTATTAGGTAACAATGTCTGTTTAAAGATCTAGCTTTGATTTCAGATTGCTTACAAACAGAACAGTTAAGAGGGGAAGGGGAAAAAGGGGAAAGATAGGGTGTAACGGCTACCCAGCTAGGGAGAGGGTCTCAGCCGTTCGAGAAGTCCTTTTCCCTGGCAAGCTGCGATATGCAAGTACCGCCGGTATCCCCGTCCAATAGATCCAGAGAGAGAGAGAGAGAGAGAATTCCCCTTCACGAACGAGACAAGGCTACGTTGAAGGGTCAAACAAGACTGACTTTATTTTCCAGTACACAGCACACTTTTATACAGAATTTGGAACATCCCTCCCCCAACAACCGCTTTCCCATTGGTCAATTGTAAAGCATATACAGTCTTCACTCAGGTCCTCCTTGACCATGCAAATGAGGACTTGAAATAGTCAACAGGGATTGGTCCAATAGCTTGGATAGAAAGACTTGTGTATTGAGACAGAAGCCCCAGGGGGTAATCAATGTACACAATAACCCGGTCTACTTAATTACTACCTCTGAGAGGTTACATTCTTTTAGAACAATACAAAGTCCCTTAGCGTAAACGCATACATCTTCAAACACACATTCTAAAAGTCATTTAGAGGAGACAATTCTCTCCTAGAGACATCCCGTCTCCGACAACCGCTCTCAACCTGCAGAACACAATAAAAGGTATTTCACAAGACGGCTCCACTTAGCATTTCAATAGACTGAGCTAAGCATTGAATGGTCATTGTCCTATTGACCTAGTCAGGACAAAATTAACCACTTGTAATGTGTCCAGTACCTTCTGCAATGAACTGTCAGTAATGTCCCATCTTCTGAAATACATAGTTCCGTTACACTGCTCCCCTTTTGTGGAACACTCCAGCAGACCCGGATTGATCCTTTTCAGGTCAACTTGGGGATGTCCGGTCTGCTGTTAGGGTAAAAGTTCCGTTTGCCTGGACAGTCCGTCGGCCTTCCTATTGGCTTACCAGGTAGCTGATGGGGAAGGTAAATAATGGAATTCAATTCTGGAACAGTCACTTGTTTTGCTCTCTCAATGGCTCCCAAAACCTGTTGCTGATGCTCTTGGGACAGATACGGCACCACCTGGATGCAAATCCCATTTAATCTTTTGACAATTTCCGCCTGTTTGTGCATTTCAATGTTCAAGCCACGGGACATCTCATAATTCATGACATAGTGTCGTTGCATCTCTGATTTCTCACTGGCCAACTTGTCACATTCCCATTTTAGACTGTGATATTGTGCCGGATCTACAGTACAAAGCGGGGAAGGTAGTCTTACCCGGTTCTCAGCAGCAAGCGGGTTGATTCCAGCAACGCGGGTGGTCACGGGACAAGCAGCAGCAGGTGTAGGTAAATAAGCCGAAGTCAGAGGGCCAATGTCGTTGCCCAGCACCACCTCAGCAGGTAGGTTGTCCATGATACCAACTGTGGTCTTTCCTGACCCGGCTCCCCAGTCTAAGTGCACCCGGGCGGTGGGTACGCGAAATACAGCACCCCTTGCGACCCGGACGGCAACTGTGCGAGTGGACACGTTCTCTGGCTTTACCAGATGTTTTTGAATCAGAGTGATAGTAGTCCCGGAATCTCTTAGGCCTTGTGCTACTTGTCCATTCACCCGTACCTCCTGACGGTGATGCTGACGGTTATCCGGAGAGGCAGCTTGTATTGGGTCTGCCTCATACCAAATTCCCAGACATTCCTCAGGGCCCCCCTCGGTCTCCAGGCAGTGGGCCGCAGAGGGACGTGATGGAGTGACCTCTGTGTTGGGTGTTGTGCGTCTCCAGTTGTTATTTGTATCTCTCAAAGGGCAATAACGAGCAATATGTCCCGTGTCGCTGCAGTGATGGCACGTCACCCTAGGCGAATCCCGGGGGTAGTTGCTAGGCCCCTGAGGACGTGGTGGGACTGGAGCCCGAAACTCTGGGCGTGGGGTGACGGTTGGAGTACGCGGTTCTACCTTCTGAGCCAGCCGCGTCGTACCCTGGCTTACTTTCCTTGTCTCCGCGTACTCATCTGCTAGCTGAGCCGCCTCGTTTAAGTTAGCGGGACGGCGATCTCGTACCCAGTCTAGTATGTCTGCGGCCAGGTCTTGGAAGAAATGTTCCATTAGGAACAGCTGCAATACTTCCTCCCCGGTGTTGGCCTTGCACCCTTGGACCCAAAGGGATGCCACCCTTTGTAACTGGTTGGCCCATTCCATGTGGGAGTCCACAGCCTTCTTCTTGGACTCCCGGAAGCGCCGGCGGTAGGCTTCTGGCGTTACGGCATATCGGGTAAGCAGCGCCTTTTTAACTTGCTGATATTGTAAAATATCCTCTGGAGCGAGAGCCCGAAAGGCTTCATTGGCTTTGCCCGACAATTTCCCCGACAAAATAGTGACCCATTGGTCTGGTGGTACCTGGTGTAGTGAGCACTGCCTCTCAAAGTCCGCCAAATATCCATCGATTTCCTCCTCACTTTCTACAAAAGCTTTAAATGCAGTGAACGGTATTTTCTTTCCTGTAGCAGCGGGTGGGGGGGTAGGAACTGCATGTGTAATGGGCTGTCTAGCTCTTACCAGTTCCAGTTCTTGTCCCCTCTTCGTTTGTATCTCCTTCCTTGCTTCTCGGAACAGCTGGTTGATTAGTTCCACGGACATTTCTGGATACAAGGATAATCTCCGCTGTACAATCCCAGTAATTACATCTTCTTCGCTGACCGGTGCAAGGGGCTCAGTTCCTTCCATGGATCCATCCATTTCGTCCAGCTCCAGCAGGTCAGCTTTCAGCTCCCTCCGTGGTCTGTTGCTGGCGCTCCTACCACGACTCTCTAATAAATCTTTTAGTGTGGATCTTTTCAGCCTGGCGTACTGCGACTCCATTCAGAACTTGCTCTTTGGATAAAAGGACCATTCCAGTGCTGCCAACCAATGTAACGGCTACCCAGCTAGGGAGAGGGTCTCAGCCGTTGGAGAAGTCCTTTTCCCTGGCAAGCTGCGATATGTAAGTACCGCCGGTATCCCCGTCCAATAGATCCAGAGAGAGAGAGAGAGAGAATTCCCCTTCACGAACGAGACAAGGCTACGTTGAAGGGTCAAACAAGACTGACTTTATTTTCCAGTACACAGCACACTTTTATACAGAATTTGGAACATCCCTCCCCCAACAACCGCTTTCCCATTGGTCAATTGTAAAGCATATACAGTCTTCACTCAGGTCCTCCTTGACCATGCAAATGAGGACTTGAAATAGTCAACAGGGATTGGTCCAATAGCTTGGATAGAAAGACTTGTGTATTGAGACAGAAGCCCCAGGGGGTAATCAATGTACACAATAACCCGGTCTACTTAATTACTACCTCTGAGAGGTTACATTCTTTTAGAACAATACAAAGTCCCTTAGCGTAAACGCATACATCTTCAAACACACATTCTAAAAGTCATTTAGAGGAGACAATTCTCTCCTAGAGACATCCCGTCTCCGACAACCGCTCTCAACCTGCAGAACACAATAAAAGGTATTTCACAAGACGGCTCCACTTAGCATTTCAATAGACTGAGCTAAGCATTGAATGGTCATTGTCCTATTGACCTAGTCAGGACAAAATTAACCACTTGTAATGTGTCCAGTACCTTCTGCAATGAACTGTCAGTAATGTCCCATCTTCTGAAATACATAGTTCCGTTACATAGGGTAAAGGAGAGTCTCGTCCTGAAAAGACTCATGTTTCTTCGTGTTCGAGATTCAGAATGTCGTGGAGACCAGCGACCACAACACCAGTGTCCCAGGGGTAATTCAGTTGGGTTCTATGCAAATCATTTACTGACTCATTAGGTTTTCATGTGTGTTTGAGACTTTAAAAGCAAACCACACAGACCACGTTTTGTGGTACCTCTCCACTCTGTCTGAGGTTTGGGCTAGAGTGTCCACCATATAACTTTTTTCGGAGATCTTTTTTTTAGCCATTCTTGTATAGTTGGGGGTCGGGTGGATTTCCAAAGAGGCGGTATTAGGGATTTGTCAGCATTCAACAAACGTTTGGTTAGAAATTGTTGTAACATTTATATGGAAAATTAGTAATGTGCAGTAGGCAGCAAGCTGCATTCAGTGTGAGTTTGGTCTTTGCCTTACAATTTCCCTGACTTTGTTCCAGAAGGTGCTTAGAACTGAGCACTCCCACCATATGTGTAGGAGGGTGCCAGTCCCTTCTCTGCATCTCCAACAACTGTCTGAGGTGTGAGGAAACCAAACATTTGAGTTTGGCAGGAGTGGCGAAAAAAAGCATACTTCCTATTTTATTTTCAATATAGTAAGTAAGTGGCTCAGGGACAAGACTCAGGCGCAGAAAATTAAAATGGGCCACACACGCACATGAAATGGACTCTCCGAGGTTCAGTTTCATCGGTCCAAACCGACCGTGTGTATAGCCCATCGGTCTGTTGTCCTTCGGTCCAAAATTTTAAAACATGCTTCAAAATCGAACCGATGGCCCGCTGCCCGATCGGTCCAAACCGATGGTTAGTACAGAAATGCTCAGAATCAAGTCGACGCATGCTTGGAAGCATTGAACTTCGTTTTATTCAGCACGTCGTGTGTTTGACGTCACCGCGTTCTGACCCGATCGGTTTTTGGAACGATGGTGTGTACGCACATCAGACCACTTCAGCGTTGAACCGATGGAAATGGCCCGTCGGACCATTCTCATCGGTTTGGAACGACCGTGTGTACGCGGCCTCACAGTGACACTGATAGCAGTGTACAGCAGCACAGATCACTAACACGTCCCCTCCTGAGTCACAGTGACGGTCTCTTTCCATGCCAGGTGGTCCTCACAGTCCCCTTCAGTCCAAAGAGCACTGACAGTCCCGCTCCTGGCTTGCCTTTCTCCTGCCCCACACGAGGCTCTGGCCGCTGTACTCGGCTCCCTTGCACCATGACATCACACAACATGCTCAGGCACTGTCTCTTCCAGACCCACCCCCGGTACCACCCGAACACACTGTAGCAGGCACTTGGATGGTCCTGGCCAGCTCCGGACTCGAACTGCATATTCCCAGTTCCGAACCAAGTATCACAGCCATATTTTTTACTGGCAACCTTTGCCTCTTACTGGCATTTACTGGCGGGAGAAAAGTGAAAGTTTTTTATTGGCTGCCAGTAAATATACTGATGGTTGGCAACACTGACAGCTGGAAGTACATTATATAGTTGGGCTGATTGGACCAGGTGCATAGCTGGAATGACCCTGATAGGTTGAGATACAAGGTCAGTATTACTCCTTATCCTGCCCCCCTAAACTGAACAAGCACAAAAAAAATTATGATTTTTTAACTTGAGGATAGGGAAGTTATTTGTTAAATGTAACATACAGTACATGGTGATATTACATGAACAATGTTACTGGTCACTGAAATTGCTCAGGGTGACATTGTCATGTAAACTGGCTTGTACTGGTTAGTACGTAAGAGAATCACAAGACGAAAGTTAAGGTCAGTGACACCACAACATAACTCTACTCGCCCAGTAACCGTCACGTTACTTCAAAGTATTTATCTAATCACACAGCTTGTGTTTTCCGTACTGGACAAGTATTATCTGCTTTGTCCAGATTACCGTTGGTGCAGCTGGGTTTGGTTTGCTTTTTCAAAACCGTACTGAAATTAATACACCTGTTACCTGTCGGCATTATTGTGTAAACGAGATCTGACGCCGAACGTTTATACAACAAAAATCCTTTTACATACTTGCATGTTCATACAGGCCAAATGTGTATTTTTGTGCCTAAAGCAATGGGCTCGGAAACCCCATTCGATTGATTATTCCTTTAACCACTTAAGCCCCGGACCATTTTGCTGGCCAAAGACCGGGTCCACTTTTTGCGATTTGGCACTGCGTCAATTTAACTGACAATTGTGCGGTTGTGCGACGTGGCTCCCAAACAATATTTTGGTGGTTTTTGATCACCTCTGCGGTTTTTATTTTTTGCGCTATAAACAAAAATAAAGCGACAATTTTGAAAAAAATTCTATATTTTTTACTTTTTGTTATAATAAATATCCCCACAAAAATATATTAAAAAAAAACATATTTTTTCTCAGTTTTGGATGTAGTCTTCTACATATTTTTGTTAAAAAAAATCGCAACAAGTATATATTGATTGGTTTGCGCAAAAGCTATAGCATCTAGAAAATAGGGGAAAGAATTATGGCATTATTATTATTTTTTACTAGTAATGGCGGCGATCTGCGATTTTTATCGTGACTGCAACATTATGGCGGACACATCAGACACTTTGGACAAATTTCTGGGACCATTGTAATTTTTACAGCGATCAGTGCTATAAAAATGCACTGATTACTGTGAAAATGACAATGACTCCCCTAGGGAGTGCTTCTAACTGTAGGGGGGGTGGGCTATGTGTGACACGACAGTGATCACCGCTTCTGATTACAGGAAGCTGTGATCACTGTCCTGTCACTAGGAAGACTGTGAAAATGCTTGTTTACATGAGCATTTCCCCATTCTTCCTCATCATGAGACGATCGCGGGTATCCCCGCAGACATCGAGTCCGCGGGCCCCGCGGTCGGGCTTACGGAGTGTTTTTGCACAGAGAAATTCTAATATTCCTCTTCTTGGGTCCCCTGTTAGCACTCCTGGCTCTTCCTCTCTGCCGAGTGCCCCCATAGCCAGGGCTGGCCTTTGGGGTATGCGAGCTGTGCGGCCGCACAGGGCGCCATTGGCAACAGGGGCGCCGTGCGGCCATCACAGCTTGCAGAATGTGAGTCGCAGTCAGTTACTCACATGATCATCACAGGAGTCCGACTCCTACGAGTCACAGCAGCAGCCGCTGCCAGATACCCCTGCCCTGGGACTGGGTGAAGAGCAACGCATCGACTGCGGCACCTGAAAAAAAATGGCTGCTGCCGGCCCCGACAGGTGGCATTTTTAAATGCAAAGCCGCACCGTCCACCGAAAGGTAAACAGATAAACCGATAAAAATAAAAAGTATTTACTTTTTATAGCCAGCCTACACACAGAAGGGGAGGAGGATATAAGGGACCTCTTTGTGTATGTTTAGGTGACCAGGGGGTGAGGATGGGGGGGGGGGGGGCGCCACAGGATTAGCTTGCACAGGGCGCCTGAACACCTAAGGCCGCCCCTGCCCATAGCAAGCTGCTTTCTATGGAGACACTCCTGCAGGCTCACTCCCGAGCTGGCACTGTGTGTCCATTGTGTGTCCATTGAAACACAGAGCGTGGCTCAGTCCCTCCCCTGCAATCTGTATCTGTCTGTGATTGAATGCAGCAGAAGCCAATAGCTCCCACTACTGTCTCTGAGCTTAAAGGAGTTCTCTGACCTAAAACTTTTAACCCCCGCTGTGCCCGGGCTGTAAAAAAATTGAAAATAAACTTTCACTTACCTGCCTACGATCCCCCGTTGTTCCGATATCGCCGTCCCGTTCTCCGGTCCCGGGCCCCTTCCGCTTCCTGTGTGTCGGTGACTCATAGTGCGCTCAGCCTATCAGCGGCCGCAGCAATGTCCCGTCGCGGCCACTGATAGGCTGAGCGCACTATGAGTCACCGACACACAGGAAGCGGAAGAGACCGGGACCGGAGAACGGGACGGCGATATCGGAACAACGGGGGATCGTAGGCAGGTAAGTGAAAGTTTATTTTCAATTTTTTTACAGCCCGGGCACAGCGGGGGTTAAAAGTTTTAGGTCAGAGAACTCCTTTAACAGGAGAGAGCCGAGAAAAACGTTGTTCTCGTGCACAGCAATTGATCAAGATTGGACCAGGGGGGCTGTACATAGAACGTTATATACCTTAATGTGTAGAATGCATTACAGCTACTTTTTTTTTATTTTTATCAAAACTATTTTTATTGACAAGAATAATGGGTAACTGAGATACAGTAAGAAGGTACTGTATTCATATACATCTTCAGCAGGATTGTATACATATTAAACATCAAAGTACATAGTAAGCAGTTACCTGGTATCAGGCTCATATAAACTTTCTGGTAAAACTCAAAACAGAGAAAAAAAAATTGATAATAATAATAAAAATAAAAGAAAGAAAAGAGAGGAGAGGAAAGGACACCTTATTCCGGGCTTGTTCATAGGCATATATATCGCATGAGTTTCATCTACACAGCACATGTATTGTAGGATTAGCCCCAAGCTCAGGAGGAAATCCTATACACAATAGAGGGGTCTAGAACTGTAGCAATCTATCCATTACTAACTGAGGGGGAGCAAGGTTAGGGTTATCCAACCAGTTCTGCCATGAGGTTTTGTCGCATTGCGATGTCTATACGCGGCGCCAGCTGTTCCCTGAGGAGAAGAGAATTGACATAGGCAATCCACTGGGCCTTTGTAGGCACATTAGACGCCAGCCAGTAGCATGCTATGAGTTTTCTAGCCAAGCATAGTAATCTAGTTACCATTTATATAAGTACCCTTTGGATACATTTCAGCGTCGATCGACCCCAGGAGGCACACCAGTATAAATTACGAAGTAAATGGTACGGGCGTTTGCACCATAGGGGATATAGTCTGACATTTCAGCCACTTTACAACCTCTTTATCGGATCCATGTTAGGTCTATGGGCAGCGGGATGTAAACTGACGCGCATCTGTTTACATCCTTTTACCCTCAAACTGTTGCGTTTAGGTTTGAAAAAATTAAAAAAAACACCAACTTTTTCCATTTGTTTTTCGAACCTAGACAGACTTGGAGGTAATCTGATGTAAACAGGCGCACATCCGTATACTGTACATCTACCTGACCATAGGCTAACATTAAGCTTTTGTTCATGTCCTCCTGAAAAATCAGCCTGTTTGAAACGACCCGAAAGCATCGTACACACAATCGGATTTTTTTTTTTTTTTAGTTGTCTGTGGACTTTTACTTCCTATTCCTAGACATGCAACAGGAAGTGAAAGCAAATCTCCCAAAGTGAGAGGGAATATAGTAATGAAATGCACTTTCAAAGAATCCCCCCTTCAAACCCCTTAACCTATATATTAATTCTTTTTTTCAAATATGATTTTTTTGAATTCTTAAAACTTTACCTCTGTACACATTCAAACCTGTACTTCCTGATTTGTGCCTCAGCACTCAAGCTGCGTACACGTGTTCTGATTCTCTCACAATGGAACCAGTAAGCATGCCTGAAATTAGATGAAGGCTGCGCCAAGAAAAGTTACGCTATGCAAATACAAGAATTAGGTATCTTTCCCTGCGACCGCAGTGTGTATACAGTTCTTTTGATTGTTGTAATGTTAGCATTTGGGTGAGCACTAGAGTTGCTACCTCATCCCTTTAAAAAGGAACACATATGAATTACACAGGTTCTGAGGTTAATTTAATGCAGGAAAGGCACCAAATGAGTCTAATTACCTCCTTAATTAGCCACAGAACCTGTGTAATTAATATGTGTTCCTTTTTAAAGGGATGAGGTGGCAACCCTAGTGAGCACCCTGGGGGGGGGAAGGGGGGGGGGGTAAAAAGACGCAAGGATGGGCATAAGACGTCATTCACACAGGTGCTGAAGCACATATAGCATGAATGAGGCCTTTGTTTACATGTCTGGAGCTGCATATTAGTGAATGGAGACATAGCTGCTGTACAGCTGCATACATACAGGGGTGGGTGTATAGCTCCAAACTCAGACAGCGTGCATTTTGGGTCACGCACCCGCCCCTGCATGCCTGACAAACCCTCATCTTGTAAAACAACCCATTCAGTTTAAAATAGAAATGAAAGGCAAAACATTTTTGTATAGATATAACCTAGATATAAAAAACATTACAAATACTGGACTTCATTTGTGGTTTGGTCGCTGTAATATACTTAACCACTTCCATACAGGGCACTTATACACCTTCCCGCCCAGACCAATTTTCAGCTTTCAGCACTGTTGCACTTTGAATGACAATTGCGCGGTCATGCTACACTGTACCCAAACAAAATTTTTATCATTTTGTACCCACAAATAGAGATTTCTTTTGGTGGTATTTGATCACCTCTGCGATATTTATTTTCTGCAAAAAAAATAAAAAAATTTAAAAAAAAAGTTTTTTTTTCTCTGTTATAAAACATTGTAAATAAGTACGTTTTCTCCTTCACTGATGGGCACTGATGGTACTGCACTGACGGGCACTGATAAAGCGGCACTGATGGGCACCGATGAGGTGGCACTGATGTGGTGGCATTGATGGGCACTAATATGCGGCACTGATGGGCGGCACGGATGGGCACTGATAGGCGGCACGGATAGGCGGCATGGATGGGCTTGGATAGGCGGCACGGATGGGCACGGATAGGTGGCACAGATGGGCACAGATAGGCGGCATGGCTGGGCACGGATAGGCGGCACGGATGGGCACGGATAGACGGCACGGATGGGCACTGATAGGCGACATGGATGGGCACTTATAGGTGGCACGGATGGGCATAGATGGGCACTATCGTATGTGTTGTACTAATGGATGCCAATCAGTGCCAAACAATGCCTGCCAATCAGTGATGCCCATTGTGGGCACTGATTGGCATCCATTGCGGCACTGATTGGCATCCATTTTTTGTGTCCTCCTCATCCCTGGGGGTCTAGGGTGGCATCCTTTTTTTTTATCCCTGGTGGTCTATGTGGCCATCCCTGGTGGTCCAGTGGGCATTCTCGGGGGGGGGGGGCTGTGCTGATAATCGATCAGCACAAACCCCCCTGTCACAGGAGCAGCCGATCGGCTCTCCTCTACTCGCCTCTGACAGACGCGAGTGAGGAAAAGCCGATTACCGGCTTTTCCTATTTACATCGTGATCAGCCGTGGTTGGACACGGCTGATCATGTGGTAAAGAGTCTCCGTGAGAGACTCTTTACCTTGATCGGTGTTGCGGGGTGTCAGACTGACACCCTGCAACAACGATCGCCGCGATGCGCGCCCACGGGGGCGCGCAGCGGCTCAGAATCCTGAGGACGTCATATGACGTCCAGTCAGGATTCTACAACCACTTTGCCGACGTCAATATGTCATTGGCGGGCGGCAAGTGGTTAAAGGAGTTGTAAAGGAAACATTTTGCCTAAAATTAATGTCTGCAAGGTAGACAGACAGAATAGTGTAATGATTCTGTTAAAAAACGAGTAAATACCTATTAAATTTATCTATATCACCTCCGGTGTTCTAGTTTCTGTTCTCTCATTCAAATCCTGGTTTGTGGCGCTCGTTCATGTAAGAACTACATTTCCCAGTATGCATTGCGGCACGCACAGTAATTCACACCTCCTTGAAGTCTCTAACACGTAGAGAGCGTCCTGCCGCACAGATGTAGTTTCCAGGAGGGGGTGAGCACGTCACTGACCACCGCAGTAAAGCCTCCCTTCACGGTGGTGAGTAACAATCAGACAAGCAGGAAGTGAACAGAACAGAGAAGAAATAGAGCAACTTCTGAGCAAAAACGAACAATGAGGAAGTGAAAAGAGGAATGGAAGGGATCCTTCAGTATGAAAAACAGGCTGCACACAAACTTCAAGATAACCAAAGTAATACTTTACTTGAAATGGAAACAAAGGAACATAAGTAAAACAGTGATAAATTATTTGCAGCGCCCTGCAGGATCAGTAACAATAATAATGCATAGATGTGAGCTAGACTACAATGTCATACAGACCTGTGTAAGCACGCAGCAAGGGCGACTCCTTCAACAAAACATACACATTGAAACGCCCCCCTGCCAAGCCTCACCCAGCTCTCTGTCTCTCTACAATACTGTACAATGTAATAGAACCAATTACACGATCAACGAGCAATAAAATGAATATCAACAGTATGCAACGCTAAATAGATAGTCCTATTATGTCTGTACCATCTCTTGTATCATGTCCACAGTCTGACCATCTCTTGTATCATGTCTGTAGTCTCTGACCATCTCTTGTATCATGTCCACAGTCTGACCATCTCTTGTATCATGTCCACAGTCTGACCATCTCTTGTATCATGTCTGCAGTCTCTGGCCATCTCTTGTATCGTGTCTGCAGTCTCTGACCATCTCTTGTATCATGTCTGCAGTCTCTGACTATCTCTTGTATCATGCCCATAGTCTTTGACTATATCGTGTTATGTGTCTGCTGTCTTTTGATACGGAACATTTACTGAACTTAATGAGTGGCCCTTTGGTGATGTTGGTGGCTGCACTAAAGGCCCCCATAGCAAAAAAGTTGACCACCACTGCTTTAGGGGGACAAAAAAAATCTTTACATTAAACTTTAACACTGTTTTGGATTGTAGTAGTAATTCTCCTCACTTCCTGTCTTGGTGACACAACAGGATGTAAGGGGGCATCTACCCAATGGGGAAAACATTCTGTTCTGGAGGCCAGTACATCTAAAGGCAGAAGACACGGAGAATTGTCTTTATATGAGGGAATAAAGGAAGTTCAGGAGTGAAGCTGAACAGAGCGCTTTTACTTTCACTTTGCGCAATGAGGAGACGTGTATATACAGAGGGGATCTGTATACTGTTGTACAGGATGTTATATATATAGCTATAGATAGAGGGACGCGCCCCCTCTAGGCCAATCCGGAAAAGGACACAAGACTCCTCCCCCCCCGTCCCGTGCAGCAGTATAATGTGTGTGTGTCGGGCGCCTCGTACGGAACGGGTGAGTGTTTCTATGGGTGTTGGGCGGTGTGTGGTGGTGGTGAGGCCGGAGGAGCCCCGGGCTGGGAGTGGAGGGTGAGCGGGAAAGGTGTACAGACATGAGGCGCGGGCTGTATGGCCTCCTCCCTGGAGTAGGAAGTATGACGTCTGCCTGGACTCGGCGCTGCAATTATTGTGACAGAACTCAGGAGTTCTTATGTTCAACTTCCCAGCAACACCCCGGGGGCCCACACCTCACAGAGATCACCATGGTGGGTTGTGGCAGACCAGGAAGTGAGAAGAAGGCTGAGGAGTCAGCAATGCAGAGGGTAGTACTAAGGTGTAGTAGGAGCACAGGTCACCCAGAAGGGGAAGTTCCTCTCTCTTTTTTTTGTTTTTTTTTTGTTCCTCCTTCCTTACTCTATGAGAGAGAATGAATTATTGGGGGGGGGGGGGGGGGGGGGTGTGAACTACTGACTGGCACTGCTCCTGCTTTTGCTCAGGTTGCCTAGGCATGGGACACATCACAGGTCCCAAAGCGCGATGGGTCCAATCACAAAGCGCAGTGATCAGCCGCCTGTGAAGCTACGAGGAGTTGAAACATCAAAGGTCCCAAAGCGCGGTGGGTCCAATCACAAAGCGCAGTGATCAGCCGCCTGTGAAGCTACGAGGAGTTGAAACATCAAAGGTCCCAAAGCGCGATGGGTCCAATCACAAAGCGCAGTGATCAGCCGCCTGTGAAGCTACGAGGAGTAGACACATCACGGGTCCCAAAGCGCGGTGGGTCCAATCACAAAGCGCAGTGATCAGCCGCCTGTGAAGCTACGAGGAGTTGACACATCACAGGTCCCAAAGCGCGATGGGTCCAATCACAAAGCGCAGTGATTAGCCGCCTGTGAAGCTACGAGGAGTTGACACATCACAGGTCCCAAAGCGCGGTGGGTCCAATCACAAAGCGCAGTGATCAGCCGCCTGTGAAGCTACGAGGAGTTGACACATCACAGGTCCCAAAGCGCGATGGGTCCAATCACAAAGTGCAGTGATCAGCCGCCTGTGAAGCTACGAGGAGTTGACACATCACAGGTCCCAAAGCGCGGTGGGTCCAATCACAAAGCGCAGTGATCAGCCGCCTGTGAAGCTACGAGGAGTTGACACATCACAGGTCCCAAAGCGCGATGGGTCCAATCACAAAGTGCAGTGATCAGCCGCCTGTGAAGCTACGAGGAGTTGACACATCACAGGTCCCAAAGCGCGGTGGGTCGAATCACAAAGCGCAGTGATCAGCCGCCTGTGAAGCTACGAGGAGTAGACACATCACGGGTCCCAAAGCGCGGTGGGTCCAATCACAAAGCGCAGTGATCAGCCGCCTGTGAAGCTACGAGGAGTTGACACATCACAGGTCCCAAAGCGCGATGGGTCCAATCACAAAGCGCAGTGATTAGCCGCCTGTGAAGCTACGAGGAGTTGACACATCACAGGTCCCAAAGCGCGATGGGTCCAATCACAAAGTGCAGTGATCAGCCGCCTGTGAAGCTACGAGGAGTTGACACATCACAGGTCCCAAAGCGCGGTGGGTCCAATCACAAAGCGCAGTGATCAGCCGCCTGTGAAGCTACGAGGAGTCACAGGCAGCTGCTGGATCCAGCTACAGGAACTTCAGTCATATTTTTTTTTTCATCGTCCCATCTATTAAGTCTCCTGTCCTTGTTTTAATTTTGGATGGTATTTTATTTTTTTCCCCCTGCCAGTAAACTGCCAGTAAACACCTCATACAGTCCACTTCCTGTTTCTTGGCTGATAATAAGCCTAGGCTTATGACATCATGTACAGCACTCTCTGTCTCTCGCTCTGGTGAGAGTTTGCCAGGAAGGGAGGTGAGTCAGTCATAAGAGGGCCAATGATAGATGCAGAGCTGGAGGTGTGTGTCTGTGTAAATCCAGGAAGTGAACAGGTGTTTTGTCACACATGGCTACCCATCACAGTTTGCAGAAGTGACGTTCCGCTGCAAATTTTTGCACTGCGTGATGCAGCCATATGCGTTCCAACACTTTTACGACAAAACGGCACACTAAAACTGATGGGTAGCCGAATGTGACGAATCACCGCCATCTTGCTACACTCCGCACTCCTCCACCCTAAGGATACAGTGAGAAGGGGACAAGCGGACATCTTTGTACACCCTCCAGAGTTTTACATTTTACACTTATTTATAACAGTAAACTGAGGCTATATAATGAAATGCAGTACTTAGAACTCTGTTGAATTTTAAAAGCAGCGGCAATCCTGCTGATCTCACAGGTTTGCTAATCTGACAGAAGTCCGCTGCTTTTAAAATTCAACTTGTAAACCGTCAGACGGAGTTCCAAGTATTGTATTTCACTATAGAGCCTCAGTTTACTAAAATAAGTGTAAAATGTAAAACTCTGGGGGGTGTACAAAGATGCCCGCTTGTGTCCTTCTCACTGTATCCTTAAGGTGGAGGAGCGCAGAGTGTAGCAAGATGGCGGTGATTCGTCACATTCGGCTACCCGTCACGGTTTTAGTGTGCTATTTTGTCGTAAAAGTGTTGGGACGCATATGGCGGCGTCGCGCATGCTCAGTGCGAAATTTTTTAGCGGAACGTCACTTTTGGAGCAAACTGTGATGGGTAGCCATATGTGACGAAACGCGGGCAGCAGCTGCCCACAGTTAAAATGGCTGAAGCCATACTCCGTGGGGGGAGATTTCTGCAGCATATTTGGCAAGTACAGAATCACAGTATATATAAAATATGCAAAGTGGTTGGATGGAAGCTTCAGAATGACAAAGATGTTTTTATTACAAAACGCTGCGTCTCTTTAACTGACAATTGCGTGGTCGTGCAACGTTGTATCCAAACAAACAACGTCATTTTTTCCCCCACAATTTCGATGTAAACAAAAAAAACACTGACTTTTTTAAAAAAAAATGCAATATTTTTACTATTCGCTATAATAAATATCCAATAATATATATAAAAAAACACATTTCTTCCTCAGTTGAAAGGATCACTAAAGGAAAAAAATGGTTTTTGCTGAAATGACTGTTTACAGGGTATAGAGACATAATAGTTAACTGATTCCTTATAAAAATGATTAAAAATAGATAAAAATCAATCATATAATGTGCCTCTTAGATGCAAAAACGAAACTGAAAGTAGTTTAGTTTTGCATGTTATTTTATGCCTCTGTGCTGGACAGTGCCATAGAGAGTCATGGCTAGGAAAACGAAACTAAACTCTCCCATGACTTTTTTCATACGGAGCCAGACAACCAGGAAGTGTCCAGAACAGAGCAGTTTTACAGCAACATCAGAGCAAAAACGAGCAATGAGGACATGAAGCCAGGACTGCAGTAAGGTAAAGGAAGCCATTTAGCTAAAAAAAAAAATTCCTTTAGTGACCCTTTAAGTCAATATTTACTCTTCTACATATTTTTGGTAAAAAAGAAGTACAGAGCTATCACTTTTCCTAATCACTAGGAACAGACAGTCTCACTGTACTCCCCTGACAGAACAGCAGATCCCCGTTATGCCTCTTTGACGCGCTATCGCGGGTGGCCGACGAATGTCGCGGCCACTGGACCCTTGCATCAGTTCCCCCGCTGTGCATCCACAGTAACTTGTGCATGAAATGATGTACGGCAGGGGTTGACAAATTTGCTTGGAATCTAGGAGCCAGCTAAAAAAGATAGGAGCCAGAAAACGCGCCCCGTCCCGACGAGCTTGCGCGCAAAAGCGAACACATACGTGAGCAGCGCCCGCATATGTAAACGGTGTTAAAACCACACATGTGAAGTATCGCCACGATTGGTAGAGCGAGAGCAATAATTCTAGCCCTTGACCTCCTCTGTAACTCAAAACATGCAACCTGTAGATTTTTTTAAACGTCGCCTATGAAGATTTGTCGGCATTCCACGAGCAGACGCAATTTTGAAGCGTGACATGTTGGGTATCAATTTACTCGGCGTAACATTATCTTTTTTTAAATAGTATTAAAAAAAATGGGGATAACTTTACTGGTGTCTTATTTTTTTAATTTAAAAAAGTGAATTTTTTGCCCAAAAAAGTGCGCTTGTAAGACCGTTGTGCAAATACGGCGTGACAGAAAGTATTGCAATGATCGCCATTTTATTCTCCAGGGTGTTGGGATAATAAAAATATATAATGTTTGGGGGTTCTAATTAGAGGGAAGAAGATAGCAGTGAAAATAGTGAAAAATTACATTAGAATTGCTGTTTAACTTGTAATACCAACGGCTCACCACCAGATGGCACCAGCTCACAAAAAAAAAAAATTTTTTTTTTTTTTTTTTTTGCCCCCCCTTCCAAGCCAAGTCGCCAGGACCCTATTTCTAGTCGCCATGGCGACCTGGCGCCCGGGATTTGTCGAGCCCTGATGTACGGGTACGTTGTTTTGCGCAATAGGGGCGCCCTGCCCCAATAGTGAGTGCGTCGGGGTGCGAAGGGGTTGCATAGTGAGTGTCGGAGTGCGAGGGGCAGCAGCAGCATCAGGGAAAATAGTGACCATTGCATTGACTGCTCTTGTGGCCCAGCTTGATAAGCAGCTCCCCTCACCTTGGTTATATAAACATGTATGCCGCTGGCACTGTTGGCAGATGCGAAATCCTGAGGTTGCTCAGACTATGCCCACACATTCAGTGCACTCTGGTAACTGTGGCCTATCCTATGTAGGTGGATTTTGGTTGCATCCTCCTGCGGTTGAAAGTCGTTGGGTGTCAATCATGGGTATGTTTGAGAACAGTGATCTTTTGTTATCTGGTGGTTAGGCCCCTGTCACACTTGTTTGACTTGTCTTGCGACTTGGGACTGCAAAGTCACATGAAAAGTTGTCCCCCCCCCCCCCCATGTTTTTCAATGAGTACCATTCATACCTGTGCAACTTCAAAGTGATCCCTGTACTACCTTGGTCCGACTTTGATGCGAGTTGAGGTCCACAGACCTCACTTTACACAGGCATTCCCTGAAATCGTGTCAAAATCACGGCACTTTGAAGTCGCTGTAGTGCGAAAGGAGCCTTAGAACGTTGACTCTCAAGTTACTGATATCTGTAGTATTAAAAAGTTTTACATTTCAAGACCATCACTCCCGTCACTGCCATCTGTCATTGTTCTGTGCACCTGTGTATGCAAATATGACTTTCCTTGTTCATAGCAGCATATTGGAAGGAGTGACAGTTAAAAGAAAAATGTTTGCTCAATTTCTTTTAGCACTTTTTTTATTTTAATATTATTTTGGTGCAATTCTTACTTGCTTTCTCTTCAGAAGATAATTTGGTTAGCTCGAAATAAGGCTATAGTCCCATCCAGGGTTGAAGTGGAAGCGTTCTTTTTCCAGCTGCAGAATATAAAATAAAAATGTAAACAAGAAGCCAAAGGTTGATTAAGTTACCTGTAACAAAGAATGTTCAAGGTTGTGCAGGCAGCTGGATCCGCAGTGTGCACTGCCTCGTCCTCTCTGCCTACTGCTGTATTCCTCCCCTTAAGTTCTGATGAGGACCCACCTCCTCCCTCAAGAAAACTTCTTTCATTGCATTTGCTGCCTGTAAGACACCCTGTGAATGGGGAGAGTCTGAGCCACCAAATTCTCTCCTCTATGACAGGCTGTTGAAGTAATGAAAGAATGTTTGTCATTGGAGGAGGATTAAAGCGGTAGTAAACACGCTGTTTTTTTTGTTTTTTTTTAATACCTGTAAAGCAAAAGCCATAATGAGCTAGTATGCACCGCATACTAGCCCGTTATGAAATACTTGCCTTGGAACGAGGTGAGGGGAACTTACCTGGTCCACGCCGAGGGAGATGTCATCTTGCCTCGGCGTGTCTTCCGGGTATCGTCTCTCCAGCGCTGTGATTGGCTGGAGCAGCGATGTCGTCACTCCAGCGCCTGCGCACGGGAGACTTCTTTCCGGCAAGGTCCGGCGGCTGTCGGGCCTTTAGTCCCCGTTCACACCTAGGCGTATATACGCCTGTAGTGCGATGCCGCAGCCGCCCCTGAGACGCCAGAGGGATGATTTAGCATGCACCTCTATGGAGATGGTTCTGCCGCCTGAAAAAAAGTCCCGGACCTTTTTTTCAGGCGTCTTTTGGCGTTCGGCATAGGAGATGTGAACCATCTCCATAGAGGGGGTGAAGGCTGCATTCACAATCGCGGTGTTTTGTCGCCGCGAATCGCGGTACAAAACGCCGCTATTTGTCGCAGCAATTCGCGAGACAAAACGCTGCGATTTTGTACGCCGAGGTGTGAATCCAGGATCCCCGCTGCGCATGCGCCGCTGCAGTCAGCGACTCATTGCTTGGGGAATATCTCCTAAACTGTACAGGTTTAGGAGATATTCTTTATACCTACAGGTAAGCCTTATTATAGGCTTACCTGTAGGTTAAAGTGGTAGTACAGAGTTTACTACCTTTTTAAGGAATTAGAGATCTGAAGCTATTATCCTGCAGTGAAAAGAAAAAAAAATGAAACGGCGCACTCTGCAGGGACAACCCAATTCATACACCAGGTCTACTCACAGGTACCGAAGCTCGATGTTTCGCAATACATTCTAATGCAACAGTAGTAAGAAGAGCCGGCAAAACTAGTCCTTGAAGTGTCATTTATTGGTACATCAGAGTGACAATAAAAGAATGTTGATGCATTTCGGCAATAGCCTTAGTCGTAGCGGCAGCAGAAGTTCAGAGACAGGAATGGGACATCTCTGCACAGAAGACTTCTTCAGGATCCAGCTATCTGCACAATGTGGTGAATACATATTTACAGGCACGTTGGCTCACCAAAGTTATAGGGAAATTTCAACCACCCACATTGTCTCCTTACCTACAGCATAGAGCATAATTGATTTGTATTGAGATCACACAATCAGGAAGTCCAGAAAACAGGAAGATCAGCAAGTTTTTTTTTTTGCATCTGGCATGCAAAATAGATACAATAGTAGGAGCTCATTGTTCTGTTGCCCTCGTACGATGCAGTTTACAGCGTGCTTTGTGGAATAGTAATGGATTTTGGAACTTTTTAAGGGAAACTTGCGCTAATAGATATACGGGGGTCTCTGTTCCCAGCTGCTTGGCTCTAATACTTTTGTGATTGCTTCTTTGGAGTCTCTGACCTGGCATTATAAGTACGTAAGAACTATAAAATCACTCAGATTTGAATAGCTGCATGTATGTTTTAGAACTCTGTATGTATTGAAGTTTTCTTCTCTGCACTCTAAACTTTTAGGGTTGATCTGATGATCCCACTGTGGAAGGCTCATCCTTTGTAATGAAATGATCTGGTAGAGACAACTCCCTGTGCTGGGAGCTGGTTGAGGCAGAAGTCTCAAAGCTTCATGTACCTCAAAGATGAGAAGTGCAATGATTTAGTGCGCTCGCCATGTTGAGCAGTGGCGTTTGAGTGCTGTATATTTCTCTGCATTTTAAGGAAATTTGGGTTTAAAATTTTGCATGGACACACAAATCTGTGCAGAGTGCTGTTTATGTGCCTAGGGATTGACAGGTGTTCCACGCAACCAGCCTGTCAAAATTGTCAGACGTGCCGAGAGACACAGCAGCTCTACAGATTTTTCCACACATTCCTATGTATTCCTCTGTCTGCATCCAGAGCTGTGTGGCCATCCCTGTATGGATGTAAACACTGGAAGGTGTGGGGACATTTGTACAGCCATGTCTGCTGCACAGAACACCTGTCATTCCTCAGGTACATAGACTTGTCCCTCTGCACTGTTGTATGGGTCTGCAGTATGCGCCTGTGTGAATGGTACCCTCATGCACCTTTAAGATTGTGGATGTCTTTGTTTTTTAACGTTGAACACAGGTTTTTATTGATCAAAGGGTGCATACATGTTAAGTATACTTTGCAAACAAACTTGGTAACTGATACATCGAGTGTTATACATTGGGTAGGTAAGGTAACAGATACATTGTCATGCGAGAATACATTGTACATCTAAAGACTACCTAGGAAGAAATGCGTCCGGGCATTCATTTCTGACTGATGCGATTTTGTTATGCACAGGTATTTGACTTCTGAAGCCAGCGGCCCCATACCTTGTTATATTTATTGGGGCAACCTCTGTTAATATATATACATTTCTTGTATGGCAGAGTAGCATTCACTTCTATTTTCCATTCCACTATTTTGGAAGGCGTTTGTCTCATCCATTTTTTAGCGATGATTTTCCTAACTGAAAACAGCGTCTCATGAAGAAATATTTTTGTATATTTAACCATCGTGTCTGGTAACATTCCCAGAAGGCATTGTTTGGGGTCTAATGCTAGAGGCGAGCCCATTTCGTTGTGTAGGAATGTCACAATTTGTTTCCACAACCCCTGTATCTTAGGGCAGGGCTTGACAAATTTGCTTAGAATCCTAGGAGCCAACTGAAAAAGTTAGGAGCCAGTTTTTTAACCCCTTCCATACAGGGCATTTTCACCCCCTTCCTGCCCAGACCAATTTTTAGTTTTCAGCGCTGTTGCACTTTGAATGACAATTGCGTGGTCATGCAACACTGTACCCAAACGAAATCTTTTTTTTTTTATTTTATTTTTTTCCCCGCACAAATAGAGCTTTCGTTTGGTGGTATTTGGTCATCTCTGCGGTTTTTATTTTTTGCGCTATAAACAAAAGAAGAGCGAATTTTTTTAAAAAAAACACTTTTTAACTTTTTTTATTTAATATAACAATTTAAAAAAACATTTTTTCCTCAGTTTAGGCCAATACGTATTCTTCTACATATTTTTGGTAAAAAAAAAAAATCACAATAATTGTATATTGATTGGTTTGCGCAAAAGTTATAGCGTCTACAAAATAGGTGATAGATTTATGGCATTTTTATTTTATAATTTTTTTTTTACTAGTATTGGCGGCGATTTGCGTGTGGTTTTTTTTTTTTTTTTAATCTGTGACCGTGACATTGCGGCGAACACATCGGACACTTTTGACACGTTTTTGGGTCCATTCACATTTATACAGCGATTAATGCTATAAATATGCATTGATTACTGTGTAAATGTGACTGGCGGGGAAGGGGTTAACCACTAGGGGGCGCTGAAGGGGTTAATATGTTCCCTAAGGTGTGTTCTAGCTGTAGGGGGGAGGGGACTCTCAAGGGGAGGAGACCGATGTGTGTTCCTTTGTACTGGGAACACACATTGGTCTCCTCACCGCTGACAGGACTTGGATCTGTGTGTTAACACACACAGATCCACACTCCTGCCGTGATTACCGGCAATCGCGGCCGCCGACCACCTGCGCCGGGTCACGAACGCTGCCGCGGGCACGCGCGGCCTAGATCGCCGGGAACACAGGACGTCATATGACGTCCACCCGGATTGGCGAGGGGTTCCTGCCGCCGTCATTTCCCTATGGCGTGGTATGGAAGCGGTTAAATCGGCTGCCTAGCACTGCATATGTGGGCTGTTGGGAAATAAGAACCCACCCCGGCCACCCAAGCCCCCCCCCCTTTCACTAGCCATTCTACATTATTTCTCTTCTAGGCAGTACCAGTGGGGAATCTGCTAGAGATTTCACCCAGGGCAATGGCGCCCCCCCCGTTATGAGACAAGTATAGGCAGGAAAGTGAGAAACTCCCCAGGCCATAGCTTTTGAGTCAGCTGTCTGTCCCCTCCCCCATGCTCCTCTGTCCCCCGTGCTCCCCCTGTACTCCTGTCCCCCGTGCTCCTCTGGCCCCCCCCCCAATGCTTCTCTGGCCCCCCCATATGCTCGGCCATCCAGGCTTCTCTGGTCCCCCATATGCTCATTCCCCCCCCCATGCTGCTTTGGTCATCCATATGCTCGCCCCCCCCCATGCTGCTCTCGTCCTCCATATTCTCAACCCCCCCCCGCCAATGCTGCTCTCGTCCTCCATATGCTCACCCCCCCCCATGCTGCTCTCGTCCTCCATATGCTCACCCCCCCCATGCTGCTCTCGTCCTCCATATGCTCACCCCCCCCCCAATGCTGCTCTCGTCCTCTATATGCTCAACCCCCCCCCCCCATGCTGCTCTCGTCCTCCATATGCTCACCCCCCCCATGCTGCTCTAGTCCTCCATATGCTCACCCCCCCCATGCTGCTCTCTTCCTCCATATTCTCAACCCCCCCCGCCAATGCTGCTCTCGTCCTCCATATGCTCACCCCCCCCCATGCTGCTCTCGTCCTCCATATGCTCACCCCCCCCCCATGCTGCTCTCGTCCTCCATATGCTCAACCCCCCCCCCCATGCTGCTCTCGTCCTCCATATGCTCACCCCCCCCATGCTGCTCTCGTCCTCCATATGCTCACCCCCCCCATGCTGCTCTCGTCCTCCATATGCTCACCCCCCTCCATGCTGCTCTCGTCCTCCATATGCTCCCCCCCCCCCCAATGCTGCTCTGGTCCCCTCTCCCCGCTCACCTCTCACTGGCTTTACTTTTTTTGAATCAGAAAGGTTTTTATTGCTCACAAAACATACATACAGTAAAAGAATGACAGTCTACACAGTACTTTTAGACTGACTCATCAGCAAAATCATAGGTCAGACATCAAAAATACCTTGTAAAATCATTGCACACAGTCATTATACCGTTTCAACCGCCTGGACACACCACCCTGGACCCCTCACCCCTCCTGACCGTCCACCCATCCACCCTTCTTTCAGCCCACCAAATAATCAAACAGGGGACCCTATAGTTTATCCTCAACCCCTACCTTCCACCCAGTAGCCTTTCCTGTACCAACTCTAAGGGGCTCAGCCCAGGTGTCGCGAGCCATGGATCCCATAATTTAAGAAATTTCCCTGCGGTCCCTCTATGCTGGTATATGTACTTTTCCATCGACATTGTTCTGCCCACATGCTGTACCCAGGTCCTAACCGAAGGGGGCTCCCTCGACTTCCAGTGTATAAGAATGAGTTTCCTCGCCTGAAACAATGCCCTGGCGAATGCCGCTCTAGTACCTTCCTCCACTATTGCCCCCTCCAGAACACCCAACAGGCAACAAAGTGGATCCAGTGGGACATTGGTCTGGAACACTGAATTTAGTGTAGCCAGGACCTCCGTCCAGTATCTATGCAGCTTGGGACAACGCCAGAGCAGGTGGACCAAATCACCCTGTGCCGCCCTGCACCGTCCGCACAACTGGTCCGGAGCCCGGCCCATTCTAAAAAGCCTAGCCGGGGTGTAATGCACCTTAAGTAATATATAGAGTTGGGAGACCCTCTGTGACACATTTAATGAACAGGTATTCACGGCCTGTAGCGCCTCCTCCCATATTTCCCCCTCAATGGGCCCCAGATCTGCCTCCCACTGTTCTGCCACCCTCATAGGGTGCCCTTCCAAAAATAACGACAGGAGCAAAGTATAACATTGTGAAATCATGCCCTTGGTGTCCTGCGCGGAGCACAGTACCCGGAAAACCGGTGTGGGGGACCAAACCCACTCCACCGCTGTCCCCTGGGCCCTTACTGCGTGCTGCAGCTGAAGATAGAAGAATTGCATAGTGTGCGGCAGGTTAAATCTGGAGCGTAGCTCACTAAAGGGGAGTAGGCCCCCCTCCCAAAGACATGTTTAAGATGCGTGACCCCAAAGGAACTCCACCTTCGTCCCTGGTCAAGTTTAGCTAGCTCCTCATAGGAGTTGTTCCCCCATAGGGGACTAAACTCGGTGTACCCCACCACATTTTGGAGTTGCTTAGCTTTATTCCATATCTTCTGAACAAGAGCATACGTAGGCATACGTTTATTAGGTTTTTGAAATTTGCGAGCCTCCAGTCCCTCAGGTATCGTTGCTACCCCTGAATCGTGCAGCATCAATCTGGCCGCCGAGGCCTCGGGCAATGGGCCCATGGCCCCTATTAAGTGTTGGAGCTGAGCCGCCAAGTAGTATATCCATGGGTTAGGTAAGGCGAGGCCCCCCCCCCCCCCTCCTTTGGGCGCTGCAATTGTTCTAGCTTTATCCTAGGGGTTTTGGTGTGCCACAGCAGCTGTCTGAAGAGAGAGTTAACTACACGGAATATTTTAAGGGTAATTACCACAGGCGTGTTATGGAGAAGATACAACAGTTGCGGCATCAGTATCATTTTGATGAGGTTGGTCTTTCCCGCTAGGGACATTTTTAGTTTGTTCCAGATTTGAATTTTATCCCTGAATTTAGACAGCAGGGGGTACACATTCAGTTTGCAGAAATCCGTTATAGTGGGGGAGATCCAAATCCCCAGGTACTTAAAAGAGGACACCACGGGTACAGGACACGAAGGGCTACTCCCCATCGAGGACGTCTCATCTAGGAACATCAGGGCCGACTTGTTCCAATTAATTGTAAGACCCGAAAAGCGGCCAAATTCAGTAATAATGGACATAACCTGCTGCAGGGATCCCTCCGCATCCTCTAAAAAGAGGAGCATGTCGTCGGCGTATAACATGATTTTCTCATGCATGTCGCCGTATCTGAACCCCCGAACCGCCTCGCAGCCCCTAACCAGGGCCGCAAGGGGCTCGATAGCCAAGGCAAAGAGCAGGGGGGACAGGGGACATCCCTGCCTGGTCCCCCTGCCCAGAGCGAAGGCGTGGGACATCCTATCAGCCATACGTATGGCCGCCTTTGGCGTAGCATATAAGAGCCTGACCCATCTCAGGAACCTAGGGCCGAAGCCAAATTTAGTCAGTACCGCCCATAGGTACCGCCAGCCAACACTGTCGAAGGCCTTATTGGCATCAAGCGACAACAGTGCTCTATTGCCGGCGGAAACCGAGGGGGTCTGCATGTTCAGGTATAGCCGTCGGAGGTTCGTCGCCGTGGATTTACGTGGCATGAATCCCGCCTGGTCGGAGTGGATAATGGACAGAATAATTTTGTTCACTCGCAGGGCCAGTACTTTCGCTAGAATTTTGACGTCGCTTTGGAGGAGAGAGATAGGTCTATACGACCCGGGATCCAAAGGATCCTTACCCGCCTTTAGCAATAGAACGATGTTCGCTCGTGTCATAGACGGAGGCAAGACACCCGAGTCAAACGAGGCGTTAAACACCTCAAGTAACTTGGGCAGCATCACCTCCCCGTACTGAGTATACACCTCCATGGGTATTCCATCGTCCCCCGGGGCTTTACATGTGGGGAAGGAGGCAGCAGCTTCCCTCAGTTCCTCCAGAGTAAGCGGTTTCTCCAGCTCGGTCCTCGCCCCTTCTTTCAGGGTCGGTAGAGCCAGCGCATCAATATAGCGCTGCAACTCCCCATCCGTGAAGTCATCTCGCGTCTTGTACAATTCGGAGTAGAAAGTGGCCAACTCAGTCAAAATCATCTCCGGTTCGTTCACCAGGCGCCCCCGCCCATCACGGATCGCTCCTATGGCGGGGGACGCCTGTTGCGACCTGGCAATTCTTGCCAACAGGCGGCCTGTTTTCTCCCCCTCCTCATAATATGCCTGCTGGGAAAAAAATCGCTTCTTCTCCGCGGCGGAGGATCTCAGCCGGTCCAGGGAGTCCTGGCCCGACATCCATGCCTCCCTCGCGGAGTCCGAGGGGTCTACCACGTACGTTAGTTCTAATTGTCTCACCTGATCCTCCACCCTTTCTAAAAGAGCTGACGAATTGTGTTTTTCCCTGGCTTTACTTAGTTAAGCAGCGCGACTGAATGACATGCTCCTCGGGAGTCGGCACTGAAAAGCTCATACGATCCGGAAGGAGGGCTCAGGGCAGCCGTACACAGCTGTGATATAAGCTTCCTCGTCACCCGTTCTACTGCTGTTTCCTTCCCCCGCTCTCCATCTAGACTCTCCGCGGCAGCAGACAGGATGGAGAGCGGGGGAAGGAAATAGCAGTAGAACGGGTGACGAGGAAGCTTATATCACAGCTGCCCTGAGCCCTCCTTCCGGATTGTATGAGCTTCTCAGTGCCGACTCCCGAGGAGCATGTCATTCAGTCGTGCTGCTTTACTAAGCCAGGGAGAGGTGAGCGCTGGGGGGGGGCGGGAACAGAGGAGCGGAGGTGACCAGAGCAGCATGGGGGGGTCGCGCTGCTTAACTAAGACAGGGAGATGTGAGCGCTGGGGGGAAAGAGGAGCGGAGGGGACCAGAGCAGCATGGGGGGGGGTCGCGCTGCTTAACTAAGCCAGGGAGATGTGAGCGCTGGGGGGGGACAGAGGAGCGGAGGGGACCATAGCAGCATGGGGGGGTCGCGCTGCTTAACTAAGCCAGGGAGATGTGAGCGCTGGGGGGGGACAGAGGGGCGGAGGGGACCATAGCAGCATGGGGGGGTCGCGCTGCTTAACTAAGACAGGGAGAGGTGAGCACTGGGGGGGGGGGGCAGAGGAGCGGAGGGGACCAGTACATGCCTGCCCAGCTGTCAAACTGGGAAGATGATGTCGGAAGTTGGCAGGCAGCCAGAGCAAGCTGATCATCACAGGACCATCTACCAGAGGGCGCCGATTCGTAAAAAGCGACGGTCTCAATTTTGGCTAGCACAGGCTGAAGTCCGAATACCTACAGTGGGGCCACGTCCCAGCTGCTGCGGTGTAGCCCAGGCGCCAGGACTCAATTTCCAGTCGCCATGGCGACCTGGCGCCTGGGTTTTGTCGAGCCCTGTCAGGGTTTGACAAATTTTGCTTGGAATCTAGGAGCCAGCTAAAAAAGTTAGGAGCCAGAAATCCCCCCCACTTCCCGACGAGTTCGCGCGCAAAAGCGAACACATACGTGAGTAGCGCCCGCATGTGTAAACGGTATTCAAACCACACGTGAGGTGTCGCCGCGATCGTTAGAGCGAGAGTAATAATTCTAGCTCTAGATAATTTAACTCAAAACATGCAACCTGTAGAATTTTTTTAAATGTCGCCTATGAAGATTTTAAAGGGTAAAAGTTTGTCGCCATTCCACGAGCGGACGCAATTTTGAACCGTGACATGTAGGGTATCAATTTCCTCGGCGTAACATTATCTTTCACAATTTAAAAAAAAATTGGGATAACTTTACTGTTGTCCTTATTTTTTTAATTTAAAAAAGTGTATTTTTTTTCCCAAAAATGTGCGCTTGTAAGACCGCTGCGCAAATACGGCATGACAAAGTATTGCAAAGATCGCCATTTTATTCTCTAGGGTGTTAGAATAAAAAATATATATAATGTTTGGGGGTTCTAATTAGAGGGAAGGAGATGGCAGTGAAAATAGTGAAAAATGACATTAGAATTGCTGTTTAACTTGAAATGCCAACGCCCACCACCAGCTGGCGCCAACTCACAGATGGAAGAGCTTGGGACTTCACAAGGCCGCAAAGCCGCGGCCTCAATTACGGGCGGTCGCGGGCCCGCCGCGATTGCGCGTTGGGGGTGCGCGGAGACACAGGATCCTGTGCCTCTGTCCGCCCCCACCTCCCCCGCCACGGCCGGTAATTGAGGCCGTGGCCTTGTAGGCCGCAAAGCCATGGCCTCAATTACCGGCGGGCGCCAGGTCACAATTTCTTGTCGCAATCGCGACCGGGCGGTGGTACTATTGCAATAAAATATCAGCTTTTTGTGTGTTATTCTTTTTGAATTTTTAGCTAGGTTGGATTACTGTAGCAACTGTACATAAATTATGTTCTGTCTCCTGGTTACAGGCTTTTAAGCCTCATTTTTGGGATCCATGGCGCTTGTAAAAATATCTCTGGGCACAATCCGCCAAACTGCATGTCCAACCTAGGAGATTAAATCTTTTACAAAGTTGTAAACCTGTTTTTAGCTCAACTGACATGAATAAGCATGCAGATTACAGCGTCGGAAGCTATGTGGTCTCTTAAATGAAATTCCTTCAAGTTGGTTAAAGAAAATAATAAAGTTAGCACTAACTCAAAATAGAATCATATACAGTAAAACCTTGCTTTGAGAGCATTTTGCAAGACGAGCAACATGTTTAAATACATTTTGACTTGATATAAGAGTAGCATCGTGTCACAACTTTAAGGCTTCATTTCCACGGACGTTTTTACAGCCACTTTCTGAGCTTTTTTTGCAGCTTAAAAACGGCTCTCCGTGTTAGTCTATGGCCTCATGCCCACCATGACGTTTTTAAGCTGTAGATGGCTGAACCGTTTTTAAGCTGCAAAAAAAACCCCAGGACCAGTGCGTTCTGAAGCTCCAGCCTTAGCGCTGTAAAAACGCCAGACGTAAAACGCTCAAACGCGCAAAAACGCTACCACAGCGTTTTTGAGCTCCAGCTCCAAAAAATTTTAAAAAATAATAATAAAATATGGACAGGCGTTTTTTAAGCTGTAAAAAAGGCTAAACAAAGTGGCTGTAAAAACGTCCATGGAAATTAAGCCTAAAAGATAAGAAAGGTGCTTCCTAAGTGTAGCCATATGGTTACATTTAATGAAGGTACAACATTTAGCAACTCGCATGGTTGATGTTTAAAACAGGCACATCTAAATAGGAAGACATCCGGGGTAAAGCTGTCCACATAGACCATCCTCTGCACCCACATTGACGTCGTCCATTCCACACTGCGCTCCATGAGCGCTTCAAGCAAAGCTTTACTTGGATGTTCCTGTTTTTAATCATCAACCATGTGAGTTGCTAAATGTTGTACCTTCATTAAATGTAACCATATTGCTACACTTAGAGGTGCCTCTCTTCTCTGTTATACGTTGTAGCTCCTGCTAGATTTTGCTTCTAATCCCCTTGTAGAGGCTGCCATCACATTGTTATAATATTTTTATTAGGACTATAAACTGAAGGATTTATGAATAAATGGTTGTGGAACGAATCATTTGATTTTCCATTATTTTTTATGGGAAATTTTGCTTTCTATATATAAGTACATTGGATTACAAGCATGTTTCCGGAGAAAATTTTGCTCGCAATCCAAGGTTTTATTGTACTAGAGCTGCTAGCAAAAAAGGAAAATGTACAATCCTCTTCAGAAATAAAATACAAAATGTTCAGCTCTCCAAATGAAGTGTCCAAATGGTAACCACTTCAAGACCAGGCCTATTCTGACACTTGTTGCTTACACATTAAAATCAGTAATTTTTTCTAGAAAATTACTTGGAACCCCCCAAACATATATTTAGTGTGTGTGTGTGTGTGTGTGTGTGTGTGTGTGTGTGTGTGTGTATATATATATATATATATATATATATATATATATATATATATATATATATATATATATATATATATATATATATATATATACAGCAGAGACCCTAGAGAATAAAATGGCAGTTGTTGCAATATTTTTGTCACTGTATTAGCACACCGGTCTTTCAAGCGCAATTGTTTGGAAAAAATACACTTCAATAAATTTAAAAAACATAACAGTAAAGTTATCCCAATTTTTTCACCCCTCTCCACAACGCATCCCCACCCACCCCTCTCCACAACGCATCCCCACCCACGCCCAGCACCATCCACTCCTCTCCACAACACATGGCTGTGGAGGAGGCGGGTACAGAGAGAGGTGGCTGTGGAGGAGGCGGGTACAGAGCGGTGGCTGTAGAGGAGGGGGGTACAGAGAGGTAGCTTTACAGCCACCTCTCTGTACCCCCCTCCTCCACAACCACCTCTCTGTACCCCCCTCCTCCACAACCACCTCTCTGTACCCCTCTCCTCAAAATAACTAAGATTGTATTTTTTTTCTTTTTTTAATAATTATGAGGTGGTACTGATGGGCTGCACTGATGGACACTAATGGGCTGAACTGGTAGGCACGGATGAGGTTGCACTGACAGGCTGAACTGGTGGACACTAATGAGGTGGCACTGATGGACACTGATAGGCTGCATTGGTGGGCACTGATGGACACTGATATGCTGAACTCCACCTCTCCACCGTAAACAATAACCTCCTTCCCAACCTAGATTTTCTGAGATAATGAAAAAAAAATAGGCCTAAAATATCAGCCGCAAAAATCGGCCTAAAATATTGGCCGGCCCAATTTTGAAATATCGGTATCGGCCAGAGAAAAACCCATAACGGTCGACCTCTAATCAAGAGCCACCGCACAGACAGATCCTGGAGATGGGCTTCAAATGTCATATTCCTCTTGTCAAACCACTCCTGAACAACAAACAACGTCGGAAGCGTCTTACCTGGGCTAAAGAAAAACACACCTGGTCTGTTGCTCAGTGGTCCAAAGTCCTCTTTTCTGATGAGAGCAAATTTTGCATCTCATTTGGAAACCAAGGAGCCGGAGTATGGAGGAAGAATGGAGAGGCACACACTGCAAGATGCTTGAAGTCCAGTGTGAAGTTTCCACAGTCTGTGTTGATTTGGGGATCCATGTCATCTGCTGGTGATTGGTCCTCTGTGCTTCATTAGGTCCGGGGTCACCCCAGCCGTCTACCTGGAGATTTTGGAGCACTTAATGCTTCTTTCCGCATACAAGCTCTATGGGAATACTGACTTCCTTTTCCAGCAGGCACCTGATTACACTGCCAAAAGCGCCAAAACCTAGTTCAATGACCGTGGGATTACTGTGTTTGATTGGCCAGTAAACTTGCCTGACATGAAACCCATAGAGAATCTATGGGGCTTTGCCAAGAGAAAGATGAGAGACATGAGACCGAACAATGCAGAAGAGCTGAAGGCCGCTATTGAAGCATCCTGGTCTTCTATAACACCTCAGCAGTGCCACAGGCTGATGGCTTCCATGCCACGCCGCATTGAGGCAGTAATTGCTGCAAAAGGGGCCCAAACCAAGTACTGAGTACATATGCATGCTTCTACTTTTCAGAGGTCCGATATTGTTCTATGTATAATCCTTGTTTTATTGATTGCATGTAATATTCTAATTTTCTGAGATTGTGGATTTGGGGTTTTCATGAGCTGTAAGCAGTGGTGTATTTGGGTTTTGTGCTGCCCTAGGCCTGACTAAATTCATGCACCCCCTAATTTAAATATGACCCACCCTTCCTGTCAAAGCCACACCCCTTCCTATTTAAGACCCACCCTATCATCTGTTAACCACACCCCTTCCAGACCCCTGCCCCCTCCATCTCCCCCTAGCAGCAAAAATACTCCCTTTTAGCACAAATCCTCATATAACCAGTGAAAATCCCCCTTCTCAGCACAAACCCTTGCCTTAACCTCCCCTTTCCCAGCACAAATCCTCCCCCATCTCCCCCTCCCAGCATAAATTACATCTCTCGGCACAAATCCTCCCCCTAGCAGCAAAAATTTAATCTCTCGGGACAAATCCTCCCCCATCTCCCCCTCCCAGCAAAAATTACATCTCTCGGCACAAACCCTTGCCTTAACCTCCCCTTTCCCAGCACAAATCCTCCCCCATCTCCCCCTCCCAGCATAAATTCCATCTCTCGGCACAAATCCTCACCCATCACAAATCCTCCCCCATCTCCCCTTCCCAGCACAAATCCTCCACCATCTCCCTTCCCAGCACAAATCCTCCCCCATCTCCCTTCCCAGCACAAATCCTCCCCCATCTCCCTTCCCAGCACAAATCCTCCCCCATCTCCCTTCCCAGCACAAATCCTCCCCCATCTCCCCCTTCCAGCATAAATCCTCACGTTCAGAAAAAAATCCCCCCTCATCTCAAACCTTTGCCTCCTTCTCTCCCCTCCCAGTACACCCCCCCCCCCCCCGCTATTTCTCCTGTTCTGTAAGAGCAGCCTGCTCTGCTGGGACTTGTATTGCCCTCTGGGGGGCTGAGATATGGCAGCCTCCTATGCTGGGACTTGTAGTGCCCTAAAACTACAGGGGATGGAAGAATGGCAGCCCACTCTGATGGGACTTGTAGTGCCCTCAGTGGCGGAATGAGGATTCCTCAGTCTCCCCACAGTCTAAGGCACTACAAGTCCCAGCATAGGAGGCTGCCATATGTCAGCCCCCCCAGAGTGCACTGCAGGTCCCAGCATAGAAGGCTGCCATATGTCAGTCCCCACAGTGCACTACTAGTCCCAGCAAAACGGGGCTGCCATATCTCAGCCCCCACAGTGCACTACACTCTGCACTGGTCAGGCACCTCAGTGGCTCTGGGCAGTGGATGCGGCCGCTGACGCCGCGTGTGTGCACACAGGAGGCTGTATGTTATCCGGGAGGAGGCCACGGGAGGAGGGGGGATGTTTTTGTGCCGGGGGGGCGCCGCCCCCCCCCCCCCCCCACAAAGTACCGCCCTAGGCCTGGGCCTTGTCAGCCTAGGCCAGTGATGGCGAACCTTGGCACCCCAGATGTTTTGGAACTACATTTCCCATGATGCTCATGCACTGTGCAGTGTAGTTGAGCATCATGGGAAATGTAGTTCCAAAACATCTGGGGTGCCAAGGTTAGCCATCATTGGCCTAGGCCAAAATACAGCCCTGGCTGTAAGCCATAATCGTCACCATTATGACAAATCACGGCTTGAACTATCTTGCTTTGCATGTAATGAGTCTGTCTCCATATACTAGTTTCACCTTTTAAGTTGCATTAGTGAAATAAATGAACTTTTGCACGATATTCTAATTTTTCGAGTTTCACCTGTATTTGGATTTTTGTGCCTTGGTACTTGTGTAGGCTGGATTGGTGAAGAATTATAAAAAATGTCCCGTGTTTTCTAAATATTCCTTTTTTAGAAGTACTACTAAAAATTGGCCAGATATTTTAATGCAATACAATATAAACTCCAAATTTAAAAGGTGCTTTTTGCAAGTGGTATTCTCAGTGGTATTTGTAAAAATCCCCACATCTGCTTTGAAACTGAAACTTGTATGCATCACAGCCTCGCAGCATTTTGCTCTGTGTGGGGCGCCGCTTTAAGCCTCATAGGCTAGCAGTTTTCGATCTGCGTTCTTTTTTTCTTCTTGCAAATAAAGGGTAACTATGTATAAATGAACAAAGTGCTGCTCTGCTGCCGTAGTGTGCTCTGAAAATATTTCCATTTCTAGGAGTCGTGGTGGGTCTACATGTTATTAGTTAGGAGCCTCCTTTGTGATAAGTTATCTTGATGGGTTTCCTGGAACCTGAAAGAGAATCTGTCATGACTAGGCTTATGCAAGCATATGAATATTCATTTTTAAACTGTTTAACCACTTCTTTACTGGGCACTTAAACCCCCTTCCTGCCCAGAGGACTTTTTGCGATTTGGCACTGCGTCGCTTTAACTGAAATTGCGCGGTCGTGCGACGTGGCTCCCAAACAAAATTGACGTCCTTTTTTCCCCACAAATAGAGCTTTCTTTTGGTGGTATTTGATCACCCCTGCGGTTTTTATTTTTTGCGCTATAAACAAAAATAGAGCGACAATTTTGAAAAAAAAAAAAAATTTTTGTTGCTATAATAAATAGCTACATTTTTTTTTTCATTTTTTTTTTATCCTCAGTCTAGGCCGATACGTATTCTACATATTTTTAGTAAAAAAAAAAAAAAAATCGCAATAAGCGACTGGTTTGCGCAAAAGTTATAGCGCCTACAAAATAAGGGACAGAATTATTTTTTTTTTTTTTTTTTTTTACTAGTAATGGCGGCGATCTGCGATTTTTATTGCAACTGCGACATTATGGCGGATACATCGGACACTTTTGACACCATTCACATTTATACTGCAATCAGTGCTATAAATATGCACTAATTACTGTATAAATGTGACTAGCAGGGAAGGGGTTAACACTAGGGGGTGAGGAAGGGGTTAAATGTATTCCCTATATAGTGTTCTAACTGTGGGGGAAGGGGGGTGACTGGGGGGGTGACCGATCTGTGTCCCTATGTACAAGAGACACAGATCGGTCTCCTCTCTCCCTGACAGCACCGCTGTCTGTGAGAGACGGCAATGAGAAATGATCTCATATGTAAACATATGAGATCATCTCTCATTGGCCGCACAGATCGCCTAGCAAACGGCCACTCCGATTTGGCCGTTCACGGCGATCTGTGATTGGCTGTGTCCAAGGGACACGGCCAGCACAGAAGTTCCCCACTGCGCACTCGGGGAACGCGGAAAGGGGCGGACGTCAAATGACGGCGCCCCAGAGAAGTAGAACCACCCTTCGGCCGTATATAGTTGGTTAAACTAAGCACACTTCGGTATGATTTACATTTGTCTTATTTAAATGTACGGAGGTCACCTAAAGACTGATGGTTGCTGCTGTTTACTTGTCTACACAGACATTTGTATTTTATTTTCACCACCTGTAAAGCTGACCCTAATGCCGCGTACAGACGGTCGTTTTTTGTGATGAAATAAAACAACGTTTTAAATCATGAAATAAAACAACGTTTCTGAAACTTCATTTTAAAAAACGACGTTGCCTACACACCATCGTTTTTTCAAAAAGCTCTAGCAAAGCGCGGTTACGTTCAGCACTCTTTTTTCCATTGAAGCTAGCTTCATAATTTGCTTCTGAGCATGCGCGGGTTTAAAAACGTTGTTTTAAACGTTGTTTTGCCCACACACTATCATTTTAATTGACACAAAAAACTTTTGGAAAAACGACACAAAAAATTCAAGCATGTTCGAATTTTTTTTTTTGTCGTTTTTCAGAAGACATAAAACGACGTTTTCCCCACACACGGTCATTTTAAATGACGTTTTTAAAAACTACGTTTTTTTTCATCACAAAAAAACGACCGTCTGTACGCGGCATAACACTGTATGAATGTCGCCTGGTTCTTGAACAGACAATATTCTTACAGTTGGTGGCCATGTCGGCCTCCTCCTGCCCTACCACCCCTGAAAGGTGCCTGGCGGAAAGTTTTCAGCTTAACCGTGGGTGTACTCTAGAGGTCGACCGATATATCGGCCGATTATTATCAAAATTAGGCTGAGGCTTTACACTGACAGATGTTCCTCCTCCCTTATCCACACTCGGAGGCTCTGGCAAGCATCAAGTGCCGCGCTGAGTGTGTAAAATTGAGAAGTAACAGAGTGGAGAGAGAGGGGAGCTGTTAGAAATTGAGCTCGATGTTGGGGGGGGGGGGGTGGTTGGTTGGTTGTTCTGGCTCCTACGCTAAGGCAGCTCATGGACTATACAAATTTCTTTCCACCGGTTGCAGGATGGAAATATGTACAATTCTGTCGGCACAGACAGTGACAGGGAATCCCTTCTGCAGAGCAATTGTCTTCTCCGGGAGGGCGGAGGCGCCCCTCCCTGGAGAAGACTGATCTCATCGCTGGCAGCTATAGCAGCCACTTGTGATAATTGCAAGCAATTCGGGCAGGCTGGTTGTACCCAAGTTGATTGATCAAATTGGTACATTCAGCCTGCTCATTAATGGTTCAATTCTCAGCCGGTTCCTGCCAATTGAAGATTCGAACCGTCTATGACTGGCCTTAGGGCTCGTTAACACCAAAACCTGGTGGAGCAAAGGCGCGTTCGGTGTGCGTTTTTTGCACTGCCCTTGAGTCACATGCGGGTGCCAATTAATTGTTAATGGCACCCCAAATACATATTGCAAATGCAGTGTGTTTACGGCCACCAGATCGCATGGTATTACATTACTATGCAATTTGGTGCTGCATGTTTAGAAACATTTGTGCTTTCCTCCAAGGGAATGGGCAGTCAAAACCGCATGGAAATGTGTGTTAACTGGTCCCTAGTCTTACTCCTAAGGCTGTCCATAGAATATAGAGGACTTTAAAGCTGGCCATACACTGTGTGACTGTTGGCCAGTTCCTGATAAACGGGATCATATTTGCTTTGTGTCTCATTCAATTACCTCCTGCCTGACGTCCTTTGAAAATCAAATGTTCTGGGAAGTTGGCAAATGAACAGTGCGGCATCCCGCAAGGTAACCTGCGTTGTTAGCTGAGGCAAAGTTCAGGTCTGTTGACACGTCAGCTTTACTCTAGTATTGTGCTGCGGAACAAACCCTTCATTAGAGAAAGATGGGCGCAGCCTTTGCTGACGCTTCAGTTTGAAAACGCTCCTTGTCTGGCTGTCATGCAGACCGTTTTGCTTCAGTATATGGAAACACTGACCTGGATTATGTATGCAGGTAAGGAATTCTCTCTCTTTCCTGATCTGCATACCTGATGCCAGTAAATCGGAAGGCAGTAATGCTCTACGATCAGCATGACGATCAGTCAATATTGCAAGATTTTCCCATGACATTTAACGTGTTTTTTTTTTTTACAAGTAAGAGAGCATGGTCTGTGACACATCATCGGAGGAAACGAGTAGGCGGTTATCTCAAGTGAAATATGCATATTTGTAGCGTGACCGCTTATAAAAGCCAATAGGATTTCTACCATAGTAGAATTTTTTGTATGTTTAGCCTAAAATGTTAAAGAGACTTAAATTCCTGGCCACTATGAGATGTTGGATGACAAATATCTTCTCACAGTGGGCTTTAGGCCGGGTTCACACCTATGCGAATTGAATGTGTGTTCCCCCACATTCAATTCGCACATTCAATTTGCATAGCAGGAGAATGTGACTGGCTCTCTATGGAGCCAGTTCACATATCTTCGCAGCGGGTCCGGTGCAGTGTGCCGGAAAAACACGTGCCTTTTTTGGTGTGTTTTTTAGGTTTGATTTCAGCCCAAAATTTGGGCTGAAATCGGACCTGAACCGGTGAATCAGCACACACCGGATCCCTGCTGTACGACAGTGTGAACACGGCCTTGGTGTTTTTACACAGCCTTTTTTTTAAATGTTATAGAAGTTTGTATTTTTTTTTTGGTTTGCCTTTTAATCAGCATTGGCGCTATATTTACTGGTTCTTTAATAGTGTACATTAGGACTGTCCTATTCTAAACTAAAGAGAGGTAGCATTATTTTCTGGTTTATACTGTCGCCTGGACTCCATTGAGTCAGCACTTTCTTGGCCAGTGTGCATGCCTTTGTTAGCCACAGCATTCAATATATTGAAGTCATCTGAGTGGATAGCAAAAAAATGAACGACTTCCTTTCATCAGCACTCTTTAGCAGGGGTAGGCGACTTGCAATAAAAAGCTGGCATGAAGAACGCACAGTGTGTCACGGTAGTGTCCTCCCCCCCCCCCTTTTTAAATCACCCCCACAGTAGAGTCCTCAGCCCCACTTCCCCCCCCCCCCCACCCTTCACATCATCTCCTCCCTCCCTACAGTAATGTAAAGTGTCCTCTGGACCCCCACCACACAGCAGTGTAGGTAGTGCAGCAGAGTGGAAGGGAGAACAGTACTGGATGGAGGACGGGAGCTGGAGCTGCCAGTTACCTTTTCATATTTACAAAATGGTAATTGGTTGCTAGTAGCAGGGGTAGCACTAGCAACCAATCATCTGCTGGTTAATGTGAAAAGTTAACTGAGGCAGCTCCCCTCTCCCGCCCTCCACCCAGTACTTTGCTGCATCCTGTTATCTGCTCTGCAGTGAAGATGAGGGCGTTGGAGGGGAAGGAATGGCAAGGCAGGAATGTGTTCACTGTCTACCCATCGGCTGCCCAATCAATGGGTTGCCAGCTCCGGCCCAAGCTTTCTTTTTTCTAGTTTTGGATATTTTACATTGCTTTTTCCTCTGATCCATTTCCATCAGGACAGAGGGGAATATTCCACTGGGGACAAGAAGAAACACATGTGCAGCACAGTGAAAACTTTGTTACTTTTACAAGACAATATCTGGGTTTTCAGGCATTTGCTTAACAAAACGTGGCTATTGAGGAACATATTTAAATGATATTTTTTGTGCCTAGAATTCAGCACTAAGGGCCATGGTGATGTCGCTTCCTCACTCCCTGCTTGCTGATTGGACAATGAGAGCAGCAACACTGATAATCCATCAACTCTGCCCAATCTGTGCCATCCTCCTGTCAGCATGTTCCCTATCGGCACAAGTGCATGCAGCAGCGTGAATGGCTCCCGGTGCTGTCCAACACAATCTGAGTGGAGGACAGGTGGCCAATATCCATGTGGATTCACAAACGTATGCCGTTTGGGTTTAAAATACATTACATTAAGGTATACATAACCTCTGAGACCCTGAGAATCGCCTTGGTCCCTGGGCTTCATAATGTTTATAATCCCCCCGCCCCCCCAGCAGAATTTTTTTTTTGTTTTTGGAAATTACCACAAAACATTCCATTCCGATGATTAGAACATTCTAGAACATTCTACACATTCTTTTTAGTATCACTGTGACAACACCTGAGTGATCATTTACAGGAGTTCATTTTTTTTTCCATTGCAGGTTCTGTGTTTTTACAAAGAGGAAAAAGCGACACACTTGTGGAGATAAACAAATTTCTATATTTCACATGGATTACCAAAGACCATTCTTTATTGGACATATAGCTTTGGATAAAAGGGGTATAAAGGAAGACATGAAGACGCTTGCTGGATAACACATTGAAAGGACTTGGAATAACACTTCAAACTCGGGTAAGCTTTGGTTATAGTGTTAACTGAATATGACGGTTGGTGCCGGTTCACACTGGGGCGACCTGTCAGGCGACATAGCCGCCTGACAATTCATACTCCATGCAGTGCAATGGAACCGGTCTAATGGGTGCAACTCAAGTTGCTCCAACTTAGAAAAAGGTTCCTGTACTACTTGGGGGGCGACTTTGGATTGACTATTAAAGAAGTAGTTTGCCAGCCGCACTAAGGTCGCGCCGTGTGGGGTGGCTTCAGAGTCGGACGACTTTGAAGCTGCCCCAGTGTGAATCGTCACTTAAAGGGTCAGCTTATCCTAAACTGATATACTGTATCTATTTTTCCAATAGATGCTGAAGAATAAAGCTGTCCCTACCATTACAAAGCTGGTGTCACATGTTAGAATCTGATTATACAATGTGCATTAAGATGGCCACATTTATTGCAGTCTAATTATACAATCTCTTTTTAAACCAGCTACAAACTTTATAAAAATATGATTTTAGCAACTAATGGAAGGAGATAATTGGAAAGATTATATCTTTGCTGCTCTCTCTCCTCGCAGAACAGAAACAGCAACATAAGTGATTGATTCCTGTTGCTGTCAAACAAATACTTTGAGGAGAGCAGGACTGTGCTGTGTGTCTTATGGATATACAGGGCCCAGCTGGGGAGCGAACCTGCATGTTTGCCACTATAGCAAGCGCTTGCTATGGAGGCAGACACCGAAGAGGAGGGCCCTTGCAGGAGCCAGGACAAGCTCCATCCCCTGTCAGCACACGAACAGCAGCAGGGATGAATGTAGGTCTGTAAATGAGGGAAGTTTAATCTCTTAAAGACTTAACCTTTTTCTGACACTTGTTGGTTTCAAGTTAATATCATAATTCCTTGGAACAGATGCATCGAAGGCTTTTGATTGGATGGGATGGGGGTTTATGTTTGCGGTTCATGCAACATATAAAATTAGGAGAGAAAATGGTCAGATAATTGCTAGCATGTACAAAGGACCCACAGCTCAAGTGAAAGTCAATGGGGTAGTCTCCCCATCTTTTGTGATAACGAATGGGACAAGGCAAGGTTGTCCATTGTCCCCTTTTAATATTTGCTTTAACCTCGGTCGGAACCTTTTCTGTGCAGAATACGGCTCAACAAGAACATCAGGGGAATTGAAATAGGAGGAATACAACATAAATTTGCAGCAGATGATATGCTCTTTTCAATGACAAACCCGATAATTTCACTCCCGAACCTGTTTAAGGAAATTGCGCTGTATGGTACACTTTCGTATTTTTAAATAAATTTCACTAAATCTGAGGCCTTAATGGTAGCAATCCCGAAGGAAATGACGAAGTCAGTAGGTTCAAGCTTCAAATTTAAATGGTCAGACCAATGTTTGAAGTACCTAGGGACCTATATTGCAGTAAACCCCTCTAAAATGTGCATTCCAGGTCTCGCTCCCATTTTACGATGCTCGGAATCTTATACCCCTCCGTCGGTGTAATCAACATGCTATGTGTAAGGGACAAGGCGTGTGGCAGTGTGCCCGACTCTGAGCACAACTCTTCCAAGGTCGTGAGAGGCTGGCCTGCATTAGCAGGGGGCGGAATGGTGCCTAAAAAATGGCTGAGCTGACAGGCTCTCAGAAAGTCCAATTGATACCGGCCCGTTGGGTCCATCAGCTCCGACATCGTTTTCCAGCGTCCCGCTTCGCCAAAGTGGGAGGCCTGGAAAAGTCCAGATTCTCTCAAAGTGCGGAATTTCATATCCCGCATACCCGGCTCGAAGTGTGGGTTGCCTAGTATCGGACGTATCGGTGAGTTACCCGAGGATAAGTGAGCTTATGTGATCAATTTTGCGCAAATTTTTATGGTGTTGCCTTTTAGCGGATGATGATGGACACCCTTTTGTATTGCTGTATGGCACCAAGGAGCTCGCTGTAGTGGGATCTCACATTGCGCCTGTTCCAGTCGTGGCCATAGTTTGGTATTCCTGTGTTGGCACCAGTCAATTAAGCGGTTAAGTGAAAAAAGGAATAGGTACAGCGCAAAAACTAATAATAGATAGTGATACCCACGCTGTGAACTAAGGTATATGTATAAAACACAAACTATATATATATATATATATATATATATATATATATATATATATATATATATATATATATATATATATATATATATATATATATATATATATATATAATATATATAAAAATTATCCAATGAAGTACAAAAAGAAAAGTTCATACTAAAAAACATGTGAATAAGTGCAGTCCATACACATATGGTGGTGAATGGTGTAGGAAATCCAAAAAGTGAATATAAAATCCAATGTGAATCGCCAATGTAATATTCAAAATGTGACATCCAAAATAGTCCAAACGATCTATCCACCAAAGCAAAACACCCAAGTGATGAGGTATTGTAGTCTGCTTACCGAAGATACTGACCACTACAGCGGTCAATATGGGCACAGGATTATTTTTATAGTCTCCCAACAAGACTGAGAAGTGTCCGGTTCTTAGATCCTAGGTAGTACCATCAAAATTTGAGCTGATATAACATGCACATAAAAGTATAGCATCCGCCTATACGATTGGCTGATCTCGGCGTCTTCTCCTCAATTTCTCCCGCTGTCCCTGCTTACTATGTGAGACGAGATAGCGTCGGGACGCAAGCCACGCCTACGCGTTTCGTCACAGGATAACGTCTTCGGGGATTGGCTGCTGCGTCCCCGACGTCACGTCTGCCCTTAAATACCCACGGTCTGCCATTTTGGAAATGGGAAAAAACGGCTGAATCGAGGCTGCCCTTCTCAGACGCAATCCTCCATTACTAAAAATGGAGAAAGTGACTGATGGGCAAAGGGAAGGCAATAGTACCATTAGCAAGCCTCGCCTGAAGCAGACAATTGCTAAAAAATAGGGAAACAAAGCGGTGGAAAAACAGTGCTGCCATCATGTGGCCAAATAGGAGAAGACAAATAAAAAATACATATTAAGCTCACAGTTAAACTGGACAGCTTAGGGAGAACGGGAAAGGACGCCAATATATATATACAGTAGCCTTCAACATATAAAAAACATATGTATTAAACAATTATTAGCCTGGTATATAAAATATAATAACCCTTCAAGGTTCAAGGCAGAGAATAAAAATAGATATAAAATATTTTTAATGAATTTTTTTTTTTAAAAGTTTAATATTAAAAAAGCTAAAAAAGAAATGGTGAAATAAACTCAAAATCTTAAGAGTTGTTTATAAAACTGTTTATGTCCCAATCTACGTTGAGCCCATGTGGGACTCAACTTTTCATGTTGTAAATCTTTAATTTGTATCTGCAATTTTTGGTACTTGGCAGCATTTACACTTTCATTGTTTCTGCACAGTGTTTTTTTCTGTTAGAAATGTTATTTCTTTGAAAAAAGTTTTTTCCAATGAGGCAGTTAAAATGTGCCACGTGGTAGTATGTACGCATGTCTGGCATTGCCAGCCCCCCATATTGCTTGGGGAGGGAGAGAACTGTTCTGTGCAATCTAGGATGTTTCCCCGCCCACAGGAAAGTCCTAAACGTGGATTGGACTTGTTTGAAGTAATCCGCCGCAATATGTATTGGAAGGGCTTGCAGAAGGTAAAGAAATTTAGGCAATATGGTCATTTTGAGTATATTGCATCTGCCGAAACAAGAGTGAAGGCCAGTGGTCCAGAGATTCAGCAACTTTTGGACAGATTTAAGTAGGGGTGGAAAGTTGAGTTTAAAGACGTGGGGTAACTTCGGGGGTATGCGCGTGCCATAAATACGTCAGGTCTGTGTCTGTCCATTTCAGGTTAAAACTGCTTTGGAGGTGCGACAGTTGCGGTTGAGAAATTCCCACTCCCATCGCCTCCGATTTGTTCAAATGAATTTTTAAATTGGATAACTTCCCGTACTTATTAAATTTGCGCATTAGGTTGGGTAGTGATATTGACGGTTTCGTCAGCGAGAATAGCATGTCGTCGGCGTAGGCCGAGACTTTGTGTTGGTCGTCTCCCACTTTTATCCCCGAGATATCTGGATTCAACCTAACATGTCTTAAAGGCTCAAGGGACAGTGCAAAGAGGAGGGGCGAAAGTGGACAGCCCTGTCTAGTCCTGTTGGTGATCGGGAATGAGTCCGATAGCGTCCCGTTCGCCCTGACCCTACCTTTCGGTTTCGTGTAAGCTGCAGTTATCCAGTTTAGCAAATTTTTTTCAATACCTATGTGTCTCAAGGTGACAAACATGAATTGCCAGCTAACCCGGTCGAACGCCTTTTCGGTGTCCATTCCTATTGAAACACAAGGGGTCTTTGTAGTGTTGGCGGCATGCAGCAGGTTCAGTACCTTGGCCGTGTTGTCCCTAGCCTGTCTGGTCAGAACAAAACCTACTTGGTCGAGATGTATAAGGTCGGGCAGATGTTGTTGGATTCTAGATGCAATTATTTTGGTGAAGAGTTTGAGGTCGGTGTTTAGCAGTGATATCGGGCGGTAACTACCGCACTGACCCGGGTCTTTCCCGTCCTTAGGAATCACAGCTATTTGTGCCTGCAGGGTGGATATGTGTAATTTTGTCCCTGTGCTCAGATTGTTAAGCAGAGCCGCCAAGTGGTTGCCCAGGGATGGGCTAGCATTCTTCTGCATTTGTTACCTGACTCATAGACTTTACACCTACAGATTAGCATCGCCGCCTTGGCTTTATATTGCAGTATGTCAGTAACTTGTCTGCGGATAGTGTCAAGTTCAGAACTCAACTCACCCGTCGGTGCCTGTTTATGCTGTGTCTCCAGGGCCTGTAGTTTGAGAAGCAGTGTATTGAGTTGTTCGGTTCTTAGTCTTTAAAGTCTAGACCCGTGCTTGATAAGAATACCCCCGAACTACAGCCTTATGGGTATCCCATACCAGCCCCTGGTTCGCTGTCATGGGTGTTATTCGTGTCGAAGAAATGTACAATTTCTCTTACCACATCCGTCATGGTGTCAGGGTCCTGCAGGAGGCTCTCGTTCAGTCTCCAGGGGTGTCTCTGAACTATCTGGGCGTAATTGACCCAATCGAGGTGTCCTTGACTGCCAACAGGTGTCTGTGAGGTATCATGAAGTAGTCAATACGTGAGTAGGACTGATGCGGTCTGGAGAAGAAGGTGTAATCTCTCTCTCCTGGGTGGAATAGGCGCCAGTTGAGTGGAATGAAACGTCGCGTGGATGCGTTTGCGTAGGTCCCCCGAAGTAGAGGACAGACCAGTGGAAGTGTCCTCTGTCGGCGTCAGGGGAACATTGAAATCCCCCCCCCCCCCACAATAAGCTGTCCCTCTGCAAAGCGTGTCAGTTGTTCTAGCTGTCTCGCCAGGAATCTGTCTTGGTGCTCGTTCGGGGCATAGAGGTTCGCAATGGTGATCTGTATCGTCCCGATCCGACCCTTCAGGAATAGAGAGTGTCCCTCTGTGTCCGGTTTCACGTCTCCGTGTGACCATGGCACCCTGGCGGATATCAATATGGAGACCCCTCTGGACTTTGCTGTAGCGTATGAGGAGTGGTAAGCCGTGGGGTAGTATCTGTTTTTCAGTATGGGTAAGTTATTACCTCTTAAATGCGTTTCCTGAAGCAGGACAATGTCCGCCCTCAGTCGGCGCATATCACGAAGAAGCATTCTTTTTTTTTTTCGGGAATGTTCAGTCCCTTGGCATGTAGTGATACTATAGTCAGCGTGTCCATACTCGCGAATCAGGGGAAGAGGATCACAAGGATGCAACTTCAGGCCCACCGCCACCCCTCCTCCGTTGCCTCACCCCGTGCCCCTGCCTCCATAACTCTAGGTGTATCAGAGTCAAGCATGGTGTGGTCTGGCACATGCTGGCCAGTCTATGAACCCTCACCGACAGTCTCTTCCGTATCCGCTGAGTGTCTGTTGGTGGGGATGGAGCAGGTGGACGCCCGCCATGGCTTGCATCGTTGGGGGGGATGCAGTAAAACGGTGTCAGAAATAGGGGGATATTATTGAGTCCCTCCAAACTACAGGGCGCGTCCTAACAACGCGGGGGCTGCAGCCTGGGGTGCCGGGGTGTGTTCAAAGTGGGCAAAGGTCCTGGTGTGGTGGGTTCCGCTCCTCCGTCACATCAGGGGTCAGCTGCCAGCCCTTGCATCCCCCCCAGGGAGGGAAACAAAGCATATGGGCAGGGGGTGGGGGCAGGGCAAGAACCCCAACAAGCTCCAGCCTGCGCTCCCCAGATCAGCCCGAAATTCGTGCGGCTCCTGTGAAACTCACACTGGGGTATCACAGCAGTCTCCGGTATAAGTGGGGGTTAGAGAATGATCAGGGGATTGCGGCCCAGGGCCTACTCACTTCTCTCCTCTCCCGATGGCACTCTGTGTCTTCTCCTGCCAGACCTTTGCTGTCGGGCTGCGCAGCGGCTCTGTATGTAGAGGGGCCCGATCTGCCGACGGAGCATGGTAGGATCTGCAGCCAGTCCGGGACCTGCACCTGTTCTGCCTCAAGGAACCGGAAAAGAGCAGGAAGATCCGCCGGCATTTGCAGGGTGAAGGTCGATCTGTCCTTCCGGAAAGTTGCTGAGAGCGAGTAGCCCCATCTGTAGGTGAACCCCCTCTTTTTCGCCACATTCAGAATGGGTCGAAGCATGGCTCTGTGTCGTAATGTCGCCTTGGAAAGATCGGGGAGAATTTTTGGTCTGCGCGCCTTCCAGTAGTACTTCACCCTGCTCCCACGCTCTCCGCAGTATGTGTTTCTTCTGTGCGTACCTCAGGAGCCTGCACACTACATCTCGGGGTCTGTCCGGGTCCGCCGATCTGGAGCTTAAGGCCCTATGCGCCCTGTCAATCTCCACCCCTCCTGTCGGGTCCTCCAGCACCGCGTGGAACAGGTCCTGCACTTTCTCACCCAGGGTTTCCGCCTCTACCGATTCAGGTATGCCCCAGAGCCACAAGTTGTTTCGTTCCTCGACATCTTCCAGGTGTAGTTGGAGGGCTACCGCCATGTCTCTGTGCTGATCCCTGGCCCTCTCCAGTCCCACGACCCGGAGCTCCAGCGCGGTAAGTGAAGTCTCATCCGTGGATACGGGGTGAGACTTCACCCGTATCAGGGTGGACAGGGTGGACATCTCTGCCCTCACCTCCTGGAAGTCGCGGTGGTGGGTCTCTTCCAGCCTGAGGATGAGCGTCTCTATGCCCGATCTGGTGGGGGAGGGCCTGCAGAAGCGCTCGGGTGTCTTAGTCCGACGTGGCACCCCCGGAAGATTGCGCTGGTGTCGCCATGTCTGGGTGGGGTGTCTTCAGCGTCGCCGGATGTCGACTAGATGGTGCCCGGTTGTCCGGGGAGGAATCCCACTCATGATCGTCTCAGGCCTCTGCTGGGTCTCCACGTGCGGCGCCACGTGGTGCTGTTGCCCTGGCTCCGGGAGAGATCCGTGGCTGAAGCTGGAAGTACCGGTGCAAATCCCCGGCTGGAACGGGTCACCCGGGTTGTAGCTCTTGTCCTATGTCTTCTTGCATGCTGATTTTTTAGCGTCTTTTTAGCCGGTAAAGGAAGGGCCAGGCCAGGAGCTCAAGCAAAAGGCAGCTTCACTCAGCCATGTCCAGGCCATGCCCCCAGGCCTCACATTTTATGAGATCAGGCAACTGGCCAACATTGCAGGAACTGATAGAAATGGCCCTTTCCAATTAGATTTTTGGCAAGCGGCACAATTAAAACGGTTCCTAAGTACTGCAGTAGCACCATGCTCCTTGGACCACAGTTTAACACCATTTGAGAAACAATGCATGGAAAAAGAACCAATTACGCACGCAGTATCTAAAATGTATGCTTTACTGATTAAAACGCCAGAGAATTTTCAGTTGTCCTTTTTCCGTAAATGGGAAATAGACCTGGGGAGGACCTTTTTCGGAGGACCAAAAAGCTAAAATGATACAATCTATATTTAACCACTTAAGGACCGCCTCCTGCAGATATAAGTCGGCAAAATGGCACAGCTGTGCACAAGCACGTACCTGTACGTCCTCTTTAAGTGCCCAGCTCTGGGTCGCGGACCCGATCTCCGCTGGAGTCCCGAGATCGGTCCCCGGAGCTGAAGAACGGGGAGAGCTGTGGCGCTGTCCCTGATATAGGGAAACATGATCAATGATGTCACATGTTCAGCCCCGCCCCCTATAGTTAGAAACACAGATGAGGTCACACTTAACCCCTTCAGCGCCCCCTAGTGGTTAACTCCCAAACTGCAATTGTCATTTTCACAATAAACAATGCATTTTTAATGCTTTTTTACTGTGAAAATTACAATAGTCCCAAAAATGTGTCAAAATTGTCCAATGTGTCCGCCGTAATGTCGCAGTCACGAAAAAAACCCCTGATCGCTGCCATTAGTAGTAAAAATGTTTTTTTATTAAAATGCCATACAAGAATCCCCTATTTTGTAAACGCTATAAATTTTGCGCAAACCAATCAATAAACGCTTATTGCGATTTTTATTTTTTTATTTTTTTTTTTTACCAAAAATAGGTAGAAGAATATGTATAGGCCTAAACTGAGGAAAAAACATTTTTTATATATTTTTGAGGGATATTTATTATAGCAAAAAGTAAAAAATACATAGCATTTTTTTCAAAAGCTTTATAGCGCAAAAAATAAAAACCGTAGAGATGATCAAATACCACCAAAAGAAAGCTCTTTTTGTGGGGGAAAAAAGGACGCCAATTTTGTTTGGGAGCCACTTCGCACGACCGCGCAATTGTCAGTTAAAGCGACGCAGTGCCGAATCGCAAAAACTGGCCAGGTCGTTTAGCTGCCTAAAGGTTCGGGTCTTAAGTGGTTAAGACAGCAACATGTACAAAACTACAGGAAACTTTAAAATTATTTCACAATGGTACAAAACCCCAGAAATACTTCAAAGGTGTTTCCCGAATATATCAGGGGAGTGTTGGAGATGTCAGAACAAGGAACCTTGTTACATATTTTTTGGTCCTGCCCTAGAGTTAAGGAATTCTGGAAGGAAGTCCGAGAGATTAATCAAAAATTTAGTGAGGCAGAAATGCATGGGGATCCAGCGTTATTTCTTTTGCATTTATCAGAGATCCCGAGGGAAATGTACAGGAATTCCATCCTATGTCACCTTCGCTAAAGCATGCATACCGCTCAAATGGAAATATATACAACCCCCTACTGTGAGTATGTGGCTCAAAAAGGTGGAAGAGGTGAACTGGATGGAAGATCTAGTATGGACAAACAGGGGAAAAAAAAGAAATATATATGAAAATTTGGTCACCATGGAATAGTTTGATTTCTTCAGAGGAAGGGAAGAAGCAAATTGATAGGAATTATGAGATGGGGGGGGGGGGGGGGGGAACATTGTTTGTTAGGTTTTTTTTTTTTTTTTTTTTTTTTTTTTTTTTAGGGAAGGAAATGGAAATGGACTATAAATAAGGGGGGTGGATGGAATATTGTGAGATAGTAGCCAACAGGCAGGGCCATGGGATAGCCTCGTCCCATGATCAGACATAGGAAAATTTAGAGGGGAAGAACCCCCCCCCCCCCTCCTTTTTCTTTCATTACTTTGTTTCTTTTTTCACCTCACTCCTTACTATGGTTTAGACTAAATGTCTCGCTTTGTCCTCCCCACCCCTAGTGGATATTACCCTAGAAAGGAGGAGTTGGTGGGGCTAGGGGTAATCGAATGTACTAATTTTCTTTTGGTTGAATTTATCGGAGGATATGTCAAAATATGTAAAGATTTATTTTTTGTGTCTGTCTGTTTTCTTTATTCCTTTCCTATAAGGCTTCATTTCCATGGACGTTTTTGGATGTTTTTACAGCCACTTTTCTGAGCATTTTTTGCAGCTTAAAAACTGCTCTCCATGTTAGTCTATGTCCTCATGCCCACCATGACGTTTTTGAGCTGTAGATGGCTGAGCCGTTTTTAAGCTGAAAAAAAAAACAGGACCAGTGCGTTTTGAAGCTCCAGCATTAGAGCTGTAAAAACAGCAGACGTTAAACGCTCAAAAACGCTACCAGCTCAAAAAAATAAAAAAACATGGACAGGCGTTTTTAAGCTGTAAAAAAGGCTAAACAAAGTGGCTGTAAAAACATCCATGGAAATTAAGTCTAAGGGCCCTTTCACACGGGGCGGATCAGTAATGATCCTCCGTAAAATCCCCGCTGAGCTGACAGGGCGGTCCCCGCACACTGTGCAGGGACCTCCCTGTCTTTCCTCCGCTCTCCCCTATGCGGAATCGGATGAACACGGACCGTATGTCCGTGTTCATCCGACCCGATCCAGCAGACGGAAGAAAAATAGGGTTTTCTTCCGTCCGAAAATGCAGATCTTTGCGGAGGCGGACAAATTACGGGTGTCAGCGGATGGTCATCCGCTGACACTCGTAATCAAATTGGGACCCATGTGTGTCCCGTTTTCATCCGCAACGGACGGATGAAAATGCGGACATACGGTCCGTACGTGTGAAAGGGCCCTTGTTGAAAAATAAAAAAATTATAAAAAAAAAAATCATTTTTTGCTAGAAAATTACTTGGAACCCCCTTAGAATAATTACTTAGCCTAGAGAAAGAAATGGTGGTTGTTGCAATATTTTCTATCACACTGTATTTGCGCAGTGGTCTTTTCAAATGCAATTTTTGGAGAAATAAAATACACTTTATTGAATAAAAAACGTAACGGTAAAGTTTTTTTTTTGTATAATGTGAAAGATGATGTTAATCATGATCTATATTCTAACCAAAAAAATAGTGATTCTCATTTTTTTGAGAATCGTGCAGCTCTAGTTCAGGGCCACTCTGTGCAATACCGTTGCACAGAGCAGGTGAGTGAAACTTTTTTTTATTTTAACCACATCCATACCAGGCACTTTTACCCCCTTCCTGCCCAGACCAATTTTCAGCTTTCAGTGCCATCGCAATTTGGCACAGTGCATGGAGTAGTGCATGAACCAACACACTTCAGTGAATCGGAATGCTTCCCCCACATGCAGTGCGCACTCACCAAAATTTATGTGCTGCTATGAACGCAGCTATTATGCTTGGATGAATGGATGTGATGGGCGAATAAACACAATAAAGACCTCAATCCAATGGAATGTCTTCCACACACCTCTTTAGGGGACAAGTATCCCCTAAAAGTGGCATCTCTGTGATCTTGCAACATTTGGAGGAGAAGCTTTGAAACTTTTCTTGCTGGTGATTCTGATTTATTCTGAGCACTTTGTGCGGTTCTCTTGGTGGAGACACCATGGATTTCTGATCAGTGGCCATTTTTCTTGTCATACACATGATGACACTCTAATGATTCTTTGGGATATTCGTGGACTATTGTTTTAATATTTGGACACTTAATTTGGAGTGCTGCACGGTTTGTATGATTTGTAAGTTAGTTGCTACACAAATTAACCCCACAATTTTTCCAAAGGTGTATATGTGCAGCATCTATATAGTTTATGGCACATATAACCCTGCAGAGTTTGACATATTTGGATTTCTGTGCCTTGGTGCATGTGCAGGCTGGATTGGTGAAGAATTATAAAAAAAAGTATCACTGTAAAAATTGCCCAGATATTTCAGTGCAATACAATTGTCATCTTCTCTTGTATATTGGATAATATGCTCAGACTGCAGACTGGGCCAGCACCCAGTCATCAGAGAGAGGATCACTTCACCTGGAGCGGTGTTGCTCTTTCATTGCTGTGCGTCCTTTAGAAGTACCTCACCAACACTTAAAGGGGAGTTCCAGCCAATATTTATGTTTATTAAAAGTCAGCAGCTACAAAAAGTGTAGCTGCTGGCTTTTAATAAACAGACACTTACCTGCTCCATCGTTCCAGCGACGCGCCGGCTGGGGCTCCGCTCCTCTCCCCCCCTCCCCGGCCGGGGTCTTCATTGTCACTGTGGGCACCCGGCCGCGACAGCTTTCGGCTTCGCGGCCGGCACCCACTGCGCATGCGTGAGCGGCACTGCGCATGCGCGCGCGGCCCGGCGCTGTGCTGTTTGATTGGACAGGCGATCGCCTACAGGGAGGGGCGGCCAAAAGGCGATTAAGCTTAATCGCCTTTGCAGCCCCTCGGCGGAATTAGGAAGTGGGACAGGAAGTTCCCTTCTCCTGAAGCCCCCACTCCCCCCCAAAAAAAATTACATGCCAAATGTGGCATGTAAGGGGGTGAGGAGTGGGATAAGCGGAAGTTCCATTTTTGGGTGGAACTCCGCTTTAAAGGTTAACCTGAGCTAGTTTTGCTGGGCTTCTCCTATGGGTCACAGGAGCGCAATTTGTTTTGCACTTCTGTGACTCGTTTTCAGCCACTCCCCTCCACAGCTCAGCGCTCCAGTGTGATTGACAGTCAGCAGCTCTCTGCTCAGGGAGCTGTGTGAACCAAGCCATCGGCAATGTTTCAGTTATTCTGCGACAGCCAAATGAAATGTTTCAGGAAGAGTTTAATGCCTCGATTCCTATATTTTTATTTATTATTTGCAGCTTAGGGCAATTTTCACACCAATCAGTTTTTTAGTAAGAAAAGCTGAAGAAAAATGCATCCCTTTAAATCCTATGCTACACTTCACATCAGTCATTTGCATTTCAGTTGTGTTTTGGCTGTTTCACACTGCACTGTTGTAAAAACGCATAACCTTCTACTTTTCTTTTTTTTAAATGGAAAAACCGTATTTAAAACTGATCAGCGTGAAAGGGCCTGACACAACTTGGTCAGCAAAATTTAAATTTACAGATTTCTTGGCTAAACCGTCCTCTTACTACTGCCTCTGTGGAACCGGGAATGTAATTGTATCATTCAATGACTTCTGTGTATTGATTTACTAGATGCACCAACTGTACATATCTGTTGACAGTACCTTGTGTATCCTAGTCCAACTGTACGGGACACAAAGCTATAAAACAAAATCTTCTTTTTTTTTTTTTTTAACTGACCTGTTTTATTTGTAGGCTTCCGGAGGTCTAATGGCTGTGTGTGTGTGTGTGTGTGTGCATGCTTTTTTTTTTTTTTTTTTTGTGTAAATTTATATATATTTTTATTTTTTGTTTCACTCCTGGAACGCCTTCAACATGATAATTATAAATTAGTATCACACAATTACTACATTCTTTTCTGTCTTAATACATCATGCTAAGAGAGAGTTATAGCGAAATGGCAACAATATATTCTGAATTTGGTGATGAACTCGGGGACAATACAGCAGAGTGTAAACAAATGTGCAGACCAAAAAAAAATAAATGCACTGTGCCCCCCTTCCCAATTCCGACCAGGCCCTTTGCTACACAGATCATATTGTGCATTGCTGTCATTTTCTATGAAATTTAATGCAATATGGCAACCTGGGGTATTTTGTATACAGATGGTGTACAAAACGCCCCCCTGAAATGTAATTTCATGCTTGTGTGATTGGCTCACTGATTTTTCTGTACCAAGTCAGATTTCGAGCATCCTCTGCAAGAAAAAAAAAAATTTGGTGAGATATTCCCAAAGGAAATCGCGTCTAAAGGTATACAGACCTTGCCACTTTCCTCAGCCTTGCAGGTGCAGCAGCTGATTGATAATTATAAAATCACTCCCATTCTCTTTGCACATGGACACGGACAAACCACTATTTCTTTAGAATAACAAGGTAGTTTGTGGCAATTAGGAGGGATAATGGCTTGCGGCATCCACACCTTGGGATTTAGAAATGGGAAGACCTGTATGAGTCGCCCTGCATTTTTGAAAGACCCTATTGTGGCTGAGCCATATAAAACATAAGATCCAATCAAAATGAATGTCTTACCCCAAATCCTTTACTTGCTCCAAACAGTTCCGATCAAGCTCCCACAGGCATTCTTCTCCACGTACCGTAAGGCATGTACTGACTTCATCTGGGGTGGACTCTGACCACACATAAGTCACGCCAGGCTCACCATCCCTAAACTCAAAGGGAACATAGGCCTCCCAGACCTCCGCAAATACCAACAAGCATGTCACTTGGCTAGGATCGTTGATTGGAACGTACATCTTGCCACTAAAGCGTGGGTACGGCTAGAACACTCTTTGTCACCTATCCCACTCTCCCATACCCCCCCACCCTACCGAGCTCACCCTCTTATTTTTCCAACGCTGGCGTCTTTCTGTGAGGCTTGTACTAAGTATCAAATCTCCTCTATTCTGGGCCCGATGACCCTGCTTAGGCACAATCCTGATTTTGCTCAAGGGTTGTCTTCCTCCTTTTTGTTAGATATTTGGCCTCATACGCATATCCGTGCGGTACATTTTTTTGACAATGACCAGCTCGTCTCCCATGTGACTCTGGCGACCAAAATGGTGAATGGATCATTTCCCTTTTGGACCCATGTTCAAATTAGATTTTTTTTGACAGACCCAACCCAAAACCTGACTGGTCCCGACAACACACCCCTTTCGAGGCACTCTGCCTAAGCGCTACATCTCTAACTCACTTGATCTCCTCTATGTATGCATTGCTATTCCTAGACCAACGTCCAAAACTTAACTGGGCTAGCCATAAATGGGAGACGGAGCTTTCCATTGACCTAACGGACCGAGACTGGGAAGCCATATATTCCTGTATGCATAAGGAAGTGGTGAATGTACATGAAGTGCAAGAAAACGCTTTTAAAATATTTTCAAGATGGTACAGGACCCCCCTTAGGTTACATCACATTTTCCCCTCTGTTTCCCCACAATGTTGGAGATGTGGATCTGAGATTGGCTCGCTCCTACACATCTGGTGGTCATGTTATAAACTGCAGCCTTTTTGGAAGGAGGTCCATCGACTTACCAACCATACAACCTTGAATTATCGCTAGCGCAGTTTCTGCTCCACCACTCCAACATTCCAACGAAGACCTACATACGATCCCTGGCCATGCACCTGGTCAACGCAGCAAAGCTCTGTATCCCGGCAAAATGGAACTCTCCAGAACCCCCAACCCTATCTATCTGTTCAAACGTATACATAAGACGGCAGAAATGGAGGAACTGATACATCAGGCGCACGCTACGCCATCTAAATACACCGAACTCTGGTCATGCTGGCTACATTTTACCACAACAGACAAATATAAAGCGTCCGCTTCTTAGGCATTTTCCGAGAGCTGTGGTGAGACACCGTACGATCCCTATACCTGTGTCCTTTCTCTACCCCTTTTGGACTTCTCTTCACTGCTCCTTTCCCATCTCGGCCCCTCTCTCTTAGAGGTCAACCTACTACACACATACGCATGGTGACAGCTCCCCCCAGACCCCCTATCCCCCAACATACTTCCTCCTTACTCTGATCCGTCCACATACTCTCCTGGTTGTATAATCCTACCCTTATTGATAAACATATCTCCTCATTGTTCACTTAGACCCTTGACATTGGATGACCGCCATCAACGACCCTTGGGTCACTTCTTCTGTGTTCATTTTTCCCTACAATGTGTCCCTGACATGTGCATGTTTGCATATGAAAACGTTTTTGACTTGCTGTGCTTTCCTGATTGTTTATACTGTTTGTACTGTTCATACTGTTCTTACTATTTTCTCTACACAGCGGCTGCGTCCGCAAATATGCATTTTATTGAACAATGACAATGCATTATATTTCCTGTTCTGTAACCATTCTTTTCGATAAAAACTTTTGAAACAAAAACATAAGATAAATCTCCCCCTCTTGGTGAGAAGGGATTTTTGATGTGTGGTATCTGTTGTGCCTTGGCCACCCGTAGTGGGTGTGGAAGCACTCTTAGGGCCCTTTCACATGGGGCGGATCAGTAATGATCCGCTCCGTGTGTCCGTACAGCTCAGCAGGGATCCTCCGTAAAATCCCTGCTGAGCCGGCAGCTGACAGGGCGGTCCCCGCACACTGTGCAGGGACCGCCCTGTCTTTCCTCCGCTCTCCCCTATGGGGAATCGGATGAACACGTTCATCCGATCCGATCCGGCAGACGGGCGAAACATAGGGGTTTCTTCCGTCTCCGAAAATGCGGATCTTTGCGGAGGCAGAAAAATTACAGGTGTCAGCGGATGGTCATCTGCTGACACCCGTAATCACATAGGGACCCATGTATGTCCCGTTTTCATCCACAACGGACGGATGAAAATGCGGACATACGGTTCGTACGTGTGAAAGGGCCCTAATAGACATCTCTGGTACATATGCTATGCATGGAGTATATATTCACTGCATATCCTTTACACCTGGTGTGAGAAGCTTTAGCCCCAGTGTCCTCTCCCAGACGTTGTTGACACATGCAACTCTCTGGCATGATAATAAACAAAAATGTAGCGCTAACAAACTCAAAATTATATAGTACCAAGTGAGGTAACAACTCTCATAATGTAAGAGCATAAATATAAACAATTGGCATAGATAAAAGTGACTAAAACAATGCTCAATGTAAAACAAAAAATATAAACGTATCAAAGTCTATATTATAAAGATGAGTGAACATCAGATGGAATGATTGATGCAGGAAAACAGGTGAGCTGCAATCCAGTGATTAAGATGCAACAGGTGTGCAAGTTGTCTGTAGAACCCCGTGAAGATCACAATCACATCAAAGTATGAAATGGGTAAAACACGCTTACCAGATGGTGTTGGACTCTACTACCTTACAGCAAAGAGTCAGCCAGACATTGTGGTCTTTGGAAGCCGGGACCACTAGAAACCGGACTTGGATCCTATGCGGGGCTGGAACTCCAATGGAATGGACAACAGGAACCAGCAGTGCTTGAATGATGTATTTGCGTCAATGCCACAGGCTCTGAATACGATCTTTGGACCATCGATCAGGAAATGCAGGCAGAGGACGTAGTTAGAGCTCCAAATGAAGCCATGGGGTGGATGATAAAAAAGGAAAAAAGAACTCCAATGGTGCAGGTCAATTAAAACCAATAGGTTTATTTATAAAAGTCATAAAAATGACAAAGATAAAAGTGATCACGTACAGGGGTAGCAATGTGGGGTGCTCAGAGGCAATACCCGACGCGTTTCGGCTCAGTAAGCCTTCAACAGGGGCATAAAGATGCACCCCCACATTGCTTGCTTAAATACACATAGTGGTTACAAGGCCCTCCCCCAATAGGGTGGTGCCAAGAGACAGGATATGATGTAACAAGTATGCATTGTAACAAACATATAAATAAATAAAAAACACAATAAATCTCCAATCTAATATGCATAAAATACCGATATCACATGCAACACATACAGTAAATCTCAACATAATGCATATATCATATTAGTCGGGGCTAATATTCTGCAACACTTTATAGTTCAGCAAGAGACAGCATGACTTATACTGTGTCACCAAACAGGAAATTCTCTAATTAGTGTCTATGGGGACACTGCACCATCGCGGTATATTGTGAATGATTCACAATCGATGAAGCACCACGATAGAGCATTACAGACTGCCACCTATATATGGTAATCCTCATACTGGAAACTATAAAGTTCCCCATAGGTGAATTCACAAATGAAGACAATGCATACTATGGCATACTTCCTCTGGAAGGGTGATAGGGAATCTCTAGATGCTTTCATGATCCAGCTGAATGATAACGACCGGGGGATCGTATTGTCTTATGAGGCCAGTCCCACTTCAATTCATTTCCTGGATCTGGAGATCACCACCACCCATGACAGATTGGAATTCAAGACGTATTTTAAACCTACCGACCGGAATGGATACATTCCGGTCGATAGCTGTCACCACCAGAGATGGTTAGAATCTGTCCCACGGAGCCAGTTCCTCCGCCTTAGGAGGAATTGCACCAGGGACAGTGACTTCTATCTTCAGAGTGATATGTTAAAAACTAGATTTCTTGACAAAGGGTATCGACCTGCACTGGTCGATGATGCCATTAATTCTGTTTCTGCCACGGACAGGGCTTCCCTTTTACAGGTTAAACCCAAGATGGCCAAACAGGAGAGTTTTAAGTGGTCCTTTTTCACCAGTTATTCCATTCAACATAATGAGATTAGTAAAATCTTAAATCGCCACTGGAAAGTTCTTCTTAATGACAGGATTTTGGGGCCATCACTACCGAACAGAGCTGGCATCATTTTCAGGGGTGCCCGCTCGGTTCAAAGTGACATAGCCCCTAACACTATTGATCCCCCAAAAAAGGTATCTTTCTTTCCCGAGGCTAATGGATTTTATCCATGCCGTTCCTGCAACGTTTGTGTCACTAATACTACAGTCAGACGTAAAATGGATTCATTCTCTTCAACAGTGACAGGTCGTATATATACAATGAAGCAGTTTACAACTTGCTTTACAAGCTATATTGTTTATCTCATAACATGTCCTTGCAAATCCCAATATGTGGGACGGACTATAAGGAATTTTTCTATCAGGGTTAATGAGCATATAGCAAAGATTAAAAAGGGTTGTCCCAAACATACGGTGTCACGGCACTATCTCGAACACCATCACTCTGATCCTAAGGGATCATTATTTCAGGTGATTGATAGATTCGTTCCCCATTGGAGAGGTGATTCCAGAATCAGGGGTGTCTCAAGACTTGAGACTTTTTGGATACACAAGCTCAAGTGCTATACCCCATATGGTATGAACGTCGAATGGGACGTCAATTGTTACATCAACCAGGGGTGAGCACTTTGAGTTCTTGTATCCACTCTATATAATAATTTTTTGAATATTTTTGATATTCTTTATATATTCTTTATATTACCCCATATGTGCTATATTTCATACTCTTTTCCATGTGTAATTCCATCTGCTATGGATTCATGGAAAGAATTTCATATATATTTTTATATTTTTTATCTTTAGATTTTTGTTAGGTTCAGGTCTATTCATTTTCAACATTTACTAGTGCAGACTTAATGTGGTTGATAACTTTTTATCCATGTTGTCTCTCCGCCGTAAAGATTACTCTTATTAGTCTTCTAATTTAACACTGAGTCATTTGGTGGCCTGCGCTGTCCCAGTCTGGGCGGGACATTCGAGGCCACCTTTGTATTGTATGTAAAAAATCTTTCTGACACTTCCCGTTCTATGGGAATTTACTCATAGTATTTTTCTACAGGCCCTATTGGTTGATATCCCACCCTAATTTAGAGACATATATCTAAGTGTCTGATTTTTTCAGCACTTGGCATATATGACTCCGTTTTGGAGTCTTGTTGCGAGTCTGCTCACTGGGTGTGTGTGACAGCCCTGGGCTGCTACAGCTTGTGAGTTTGTGTGATCTATCATGGCCCCTCCGATTGGTTGGCGGTGATTCGTCACGCCACATGCTGTCGGCCCCACTGCTTACGCCGTTTGGAGGCCGCGGCTGCGTGATGTACACCCACCCTCCGGTCGGCATGGCTAGGTCCCTAGCTCTCTGTCGGACACTATGACTACAAGGCACGCCCCCTGATGCCCTATTGGTACGTGTATTTTCTCACGTCTGATAGGCTATCGGGAGGCATCTGCTCACTGGCCGGCGCGGCTCCTGGCCACGCCCCCCCCCTCGTCTGATTGGTGCTTGCGCGGTTTGTATGTACCAGCGCTGCACCGATCTGAGTTATTGCGGGGTTGTTCCCCATTTATTCATCCATCCATGGGGGACTTTAATTCCATATATCAGCACTGTCATCCACTGATGACAGGTTGCTGACGGACTGTTTTTACACTATATCGATTATATAAAGGCCATAACGCAACATGGTAGTGCAGTGTCCCCATACTTAACATTCAGGAAGTTTCCCTGTCTGGTGACACAACTATGAGCTATGTTTGGTTCTGCTGATTTTTAAAATGTTGCATATCATTCAAAGTTACATCATGTCATAGTATGCATTGTCTTCATTTGTGAATTCACCTATGGGGAACTTTATAGTTTCCAGTATGAGGATTACCATATATAGGTGGCAGTCTGTAATGCTCTATCGTGGTGCTTCATCGATTGTGAATCATTCACAATATACCGCGATGGTGCAGTGTCCCCATAGACACTAATTAGAGAATTTCCTGTTTGGTGACACAGTATAAGTCATGCTGTCTCTTGCTGAACTATAAAGTGTTGCAGAATATTAGCCCCGACTAATATGATATATGCATTATGTTGGGATTTACTGTATGTGTTGCATGTGATATCGGTATTTTATGCATATTAGATTGGAGATTTATTGTGTTTTTTATTTATTTATATGTTTGTTACAATGCATACTTGTTACATCATATCCTGTATCTTGGCACCACCCTATTGGGGGAGGGCCTTGTAACCACTATGTGTATTTAAGCAAGCAATGTGGGGGTGCATCTTTATGCCCCTGTTGAAGGCTTACCGAGCCGAAACGCGTCGGGTATTGCCTCTGAGCACCCCACATTGCTACCCCTGTACGTGATCACTTTTATCTTTGTCATTTTTATGACTTTTATAAATAAACCTATTGGTTTTAATTGACCTGCACCATTGGAGTTCTTTTTTCCTTTTTTATCATCCACCCCATGGCTTCATTTGGAGCTCTAACTACGTCCTCTGCCTGCATTTCCTGATCGATGGTCCAAAGATCGTATTCAGAGCCTGTGGCATTGACGCAAATACATCATTCAAGCACTGCTGGTTCCTGTTGTCCATTCCATTGGAGTTCCAGCCCCGCATAGGATCCAAGTCCGGTTTCTAGTGGTCCCGGCTTCCAAAGACCACAATGTCTGGCTGACTCTTTGCTGTAAGGTAGTAGAGTCCAACACCATCTGGTAAGCGTGTTTTACCCATTTCATACTTTGATGTGATTGTGATCTTCACGGGGTTCTACAGACAACTTGCACACCTGTTGCATCTTAATCACTGGATTGCAGCTCACCTGTTTTCCTGCATCAATCATTCCATCTGATGTTCACTCATCTTTATAATATAGACTTTGATACGTTTATATTTTTTGTTTTACATTGAGCATTGTTTTAGTCACTTTTATCTATGCCAATTGTTTATATTTATGCTCTTACATTATGAGAGTTGTTACATCACTTGGTACTATATAATTTTGAGTTTGTTAGCGCTACATTTTTGTTTATTATCTTGCTGGCTTTGTTTGTTTGTTTGTAGCAGCTTGGCACTTATTTTTATATTAGCGCAGTTTTTTCTTTATTTTATTTTTTAACTCTCTGGCATGACTGTCAGTATATGATACTCCACATACGGGTTCTGAGGAAGCAATGCACTCTTTGTGAAACACCTCTACCTGTGGATACGATACACACATCTCCAGTCCCAGAGACATACAGACCAGCATATTGTGTTTGTCTAGTGATCCTAAATGGGACTGATGTATCCTATTGCATTTGCTTTTAAATGTATTGTGAATGCAATCGTTGCAATTTCTTTTATAAATATTTGTATAATAAAAAATTTTTATTGGAGTTGGTTTTGTCTCATGCGGGTAAAGTCTGTAAGAAGCAATGCACCACCATGCAAAGTTTGTTAAAATCCTTGCAATGTATATTGATGATCCAGAGAGGAAATGTTTTTTCTTAACAAAAGTGGAGGGCATGTTTCCTGGTATGGATCAGGAGGGGAGGAAGGGGTGCTTACTTGTCCCCCTCCCCCTTTCCTGGCCTGCCAGGCTGCATGCTCAGATAGCGTCTGGTACGGGTTTTGTTTGGGAACCCCACACAATTTATTTTGGGGGTGGGGTTCCCCTTAAAAAATCTATTTTTTTTCCTCACAGCAGGGATGCCGGCAGGTGCCAGCTCCTTGATAACCAATGACTCATCCTTGCTGGTAACAACCAACACAAATCGCACACAACGCATCAAAAACTTACTTAGATGTGATTTTGATGTCCTGTCATTAAAGTCTCTGGACCACTGCATCGCACCAAAATAGCACAGGACCCTTCCCCAAAGATGCATTGCAGCTGCACTGCATTGATGTGAACTGGCACTATTGGAAGAAATGTGTTTTCCATTGTCCTGCAATTCGGTGCGACCCAAGTCGCATCTGAAATCGTATCAGTGTAAACCACGCCCAACTCATTTTTTCTCAGAGGCATTCAACTAGAAAAAGAAAGCACACTTCACAACAAATTCAAATTTGCTTTTGCTTTTGCTTTCATTTTGCCTATTTTATGGTTGTGTAGCACTGTGCATCAAATTTATCGTTGTTCTGTGCTGTAGGTGTGAAGAAACTCTTCTTATCTGTTGAGGAGTCGCAGAAGACATCTGGTTGTGAGTAAGTGCATTTCAGTTTTTTTGGTGTGTTTTTGTGTTTATCTATATGTGTGTGTGTATATATAATATAATTGTGTGTGTGTGTGTGTGTGTGTGTGTATATAAAAATCTTATGTGGCTGGGGAAATATTTGATAATTACCAGGCAGCAGATCTTTCATGCCTCTTAACGCCACACGTTGATTACAGTGCAGAGAGGCTGGGGAAGGAGGAGAGGGGTGCTCCGAAATATCCCCCTTCCTCTAAGAAGTGAGTCTTTGCTGCCTAAGCATTCAAATGTTGTCCTCCTGTCATTTTATGTCTTTGAACTGCTTTAAAGTATAACTAAGCCCCCATTCACATCTAGGCGTTTTTACGCCTGTAGCGCTACGCCGCTGCCGCCAGAGGGCTGGAAACTCATTTCCCTCTATGGAGATGGTTCACATCTCCACGCCGGACGCCTGCCGCCTGAAAAAAGGTCCCGGACCTTTTTTTCAGGCGTCTTTCGGCGTTCGGCTAGGAGATGGGAAGCATCTCCATAGAGGCGGTCAATCTGGGGCACATCTAGGCGGACAATACCGGCGTTTTGTCGCCGCAAATCGTGGTACAAAATGCGGTTTGCGGCGACAAAACGCAGCGATTTCGTCCGCCTAGATGTGAATGGAGCCTAAAGGGTGTTGTAAAGGCTGAAGATAATGCATTAAGATAAAAAGCCTTCTGTGTGCAGCAGCCGGCCCAGCACCCCTTAATACTTACCTGAGCCCATCTCTATCCAGCGATGTTCACGTCCGAGACTCTCCCTCCTGATTGGCTGAGACACAGCAGCGGAGCCATTGGGTCCCGCTGCTGTCAATCAGTCAGTTAGCCAATCAGAAGAGAGGTGCTGGCCAAACAAAGGTTATGTGTCTGAATTGACACAGGAAGCTGCAGCTTGGTTTGGGAGCCCCTATAGCAAACTGCTTGCTGTGGGGGCACTCAACAGGACGGAGGGACTCGAAGAGGAGGATTTTTGGCTGCCCTGTGCAAAACACTGCACAGAGCAGTAAGTATGACATGTTTGTTGTTTTTATAGAAAAAATTACAATCGCTTTTACCACAACTTGATTTTTTTTTTTTTTTTTTTTTTATTTGGATAAAGTGTTGAGCGGTTAGTATCACTGTCAGATTTTAATTGATGTTTGGGTCCCAACTATAATTGTCACTTGTGCACTGGAAATTTATGTGAAGGGAAATTCAAATTTTTGGGGAATAGATGGAATATCTTCCAATGAGGACACTTGTTTCATGACAGCTGTAGAAGAGATTTCCCTCACTTCCTGTTGAGTCTAAAAAACGGGAAGATAATTGAAATTACCCTAATGGTCAGTGGTGTTAACATTACTCAACTCTGTTGGCAGCTAGAAGATCCTTTTTTAAAGAAAAAAAAAAAAAAAAAGAGAGAGGCGCGGTGCCTCCAAAATGGCAGCCTGTAAAACTTTAGCTAATAAAACAAAATGTAAGCACACCTAAGAAATATAAACAAAAATGGCAAGGCGCAAACACCCATAAACGCAGTAATTCATAAAAAAGTGACACACTATACATGTGTCAAAAGTATGAAAAAGTCCATAGACATGCGCTGTGAAAAAAGATATATATACTCACAAATCGGTCATAAAAGCATATCTGGGTCCCAAATGGATGCAAAGTCTCATGTTTTTTTATTTTTATATAAAAATAACAAACCTGTTTTTACTTACCTGCTCTGTTTCAGTGGATTTGCACAGGGCAGCCCAAATCCTCCTCTTCTCTGGTCCCTCTTCTGTGCTCCTGGCCCCTCCCTTCTGTTTAGTTCCCCCACAGCAAGCAGCTTGTTATGGGGGCACCCAAGCAGAGCTTCAGCTCCGTGTGTCCATTTAGACACGGAGCTGTGGTTCGGCCCGCTGCCTCTGTCTCTCCTGATTAGCTAAATTACTTTGACAGCAGCGGGAGCCAATGGCGACACTGCTGTGTCTCAGCCAATAAGGAGGGAGAGTCTTGGGTGGCCGAGACACTCGTGCACATCGCTGGACAGAGATGGGGCTCCGATAGAGAATGCATTAAGATAAAAAACCTTCTGACTTTACTACTCCTTTACAAATCCTATAATAAACAACATTTGGGCAATGTGCAGGGCTGGTGCGCTGCCTTTCCGTTTTTCTTACTGGTTTTCCATTGGGTTCCCCTGACCCCTTAAGGGCAGCAAGGTCTGTGCGTTTGGAACCTTCAAGATCCTGTGTTACATCTAGCGCCATTGCATCGCCCTTGAGTGCAGGAGACTATTGTTGTTAACAGTAGTATTGATGAAACCAGGTGTATATAAAAGCAGAATATTGCATTCACTAGGACGCTACCTGAAGATGTGATTATTAAAACTAGTCGAGGCTCTAAGGCCGAACTTCCGGCTGTTGGAACGCACACCGGTCAACAAGTGGTGCTGTATGTCAGAAAGGCTGCTTACATTGGTGCCGAGTCTGGGCACATTAACAAGGGAGTGCAATATTCTGCTTTTATGTACACCTGGTTCAATAAATACTACACTAGGAGTACTTTTATGGTTTGATGATGTAGTGTCTTTGGAGTAAATATTAAAGAACTGGGGGGAGTTTGAAGATCTACTGATGTATGGTGTGATTGATCTGTAGGTTTTTTTTTTTTTTAAGTGTAGCGCCTGTGTACTTTTTAGTACAGGTGCTATGTCAAATTTAGTATGATGAGGGAGTTATTTGCTTTCATTGGGGTTTGATCTGTTTAAATTTTGGCTGTCGCCAGCCCTGAACTGTCCTGTGGGCCATTCTGTGCTCCGGAGATGTAGTTCTATCTCTGGATGGCAGGTGGCGCTGGAGGGGTCCAGGCGGAGCCGCTTTTCCTCAGCAGCCAATTGGAGGAGCGTTTCCCTCGTGGGGCATGCTGGGGAGGAGTATTTCTGTGGCTGAGGCCGTTGTTCGGGGTTCTTCGCGGGTTCCTGGTGCGGCACCCATTTTTAGGGTGTGCGCACATCACAGGCCCTGGTGATATGGCCTACCTGGCTGGGGCGCACATGCTACGCAGAGTTCCTGACTCTGGGCCCTCATGGCTCAGAGCAACTGAAGTTACAGAGGGGCCCCAGTGACTTACTGGGTTCCCATATCCTATGAGAAAGATCCCAAGCTGGCTGTGCTGTTCGGTGGGGAGTTGGTCTGAGGTGAGCCCTGAGGCAGGTGACCCAATAGGACTCGGACGAACCATCAGGGATCTGGGTGACCGGATACTGGCAGGTTGTAGTATGCAAACTGTCAGTCGGTGGCCCCAAATTATTGACTGGGAGGATTCGCTCTACCTTCACGTTCCTGAGTACTGGGTTGGTGGCAGAGACCTTTTACTAACCTAAAATCTAATAGAGCCAAGTCGGTGGCAGAGACTTGTTCCTTCTCAGTGGTTCCGAGTGACGCCCTGGCTGCCAGGCCTGTGAGAGGGACCTGTCCAGGGGCACTATACCCACTCTGGCTGGAGTGGCGACAAAGCAAGCGTTATTACATGAGGCAGGACTGCTTCTTCTATCCATAGCCTGAATCTGCAAAGTTCATTCTTCCTTCACCAACCTATTCTATCTACCTCGAGTTGACTGCTGGTCGTGTTGGACCAGAAATAAAAGCATTGAAAACGTCAACTAACTGTCCGGACATTCCGTCACTGCTCTCATTAACATCATCAACCCTAGACACATCACAGAGGTAACATTATTATGCCGTCCCAAATCTAACCAGCGGCTCCTGAGGGGGTAGCGCTACATAAGTTTTTATTGAAAAAAAAAAAAACTGGAACATCATGGCAAAATAAGGTGAATGAATATATCCAAAGTAGATAACATATAACACATAAAAGGACAATCGGTATCTATGCAAACATGACAGTAGTGCAGACCAACATCCAATCAGTAGACATGGGGGCTAGCACAATATGTAGTAAGAGAGAAAATCAAAGAGAGCGAGGAAAAAGAAGACTAGATAATGAGGAGGGGGGAGCCTAACGATACTTGGGGGGGGGGTGGGGGGGTTGGATGATGGGTATGAAATGCTCCTGATCATGATTATGAGGTCCCTATAAGCAGAAGACACTAACTTCTGGTGTTCATATGTAAGATCTTCCATGTGATAAGTATTTTTTTTTTTACCACTTCAGCTTTAACCGAGCACTAGAGACAAGCTCATGGTTTAATGCTTCCTTCGTCTCCATTAATATGTGATAAGTATGATCCACCACATGTAACCATTGCTGTACTGGATCTGGAGGATTTATACCAATGCAGATGGTCGGTGAGTGTGTATTTTACAGGCTGGTGATTTGTGGCGGTTAATTTGGAAGATTTTTTTAAGAGCACTTAATGCATGGTGGATCATAACGCATGTTTATGGACTTTTTCATAATTTTTACACAAATATTGTGTTTTCTCTTTTTATGAATTGTTGCTTTGTATATTTATGGGAGTTAGGGCCTTGCTTTTTTTTTCTTGATATTTTTTAATGAAGTGATTATTTATGCATTTTCACTTTAAAGCGGGGGTTCACCCTAAAAAAAAAACATTTTTTTTTTCTAGCATGCCATCACGCATACTAGCGCGATCTACAGTACGCCTTTATTTTATTTTTTGGCGCCGTACTCACAGTTTACTGCCGTAATGAAGTTTCAGACTCCCCGCGGGGAATGGGCGTTCCTATGCACAGGGAAGATGATTGACGGACGGCTATGGCGCGTCATGCTTCCCGAAAATAGCCGAAATAGGACTTGCCTCTTCACGGCGCCTGCGCAGTCAGCTCCGATGTCTGTGCGCAGGCGCCGTATAGCGCCGTGAAGAGGCAAGTCCTATTTCGGCTATCTTCGGGAAGCATGACGTGCCTTGGCTGGCCGTCAATCATCTTCCCTGTGCATAGGAACATTCCCCGCGGGGAGTCTGAAACTTCATTACGGCAGTAAACTGTGAGTACGGCGCAAAAAAAAAAGAAAGGCATACTGTAGCTCGCGCTAGTATGCTTGATATCATAGAAACTTTTTTTTTTTAGGGTGAAACACCGCTTTAAAGGGGGCAGCTTCACTGGTCTAATTTTAAATTATAAGCAGGTGCCTTTATTTTTGTTATTTTGTTACACCACTAAGAAGTATGCTTATTATACTATCCAAAAGGAGTTGCATGCTGTTGCCTGTGAGAACACTGGTGCACCTAGATCATGTTCCCGTATGCAAATGATATGGAAGCTTTTTCTAAATGCCTTTTGAGAGGATTACTGTGTGATCAGCGTGTTCCAAAGAAGAGTGGCCAGAATTGCTACTACCCCTCCTGTGGTAAGATTTCTGGCGCTCTACCAAATGACTGTGGCATGTTGAAAAGGAAATTCTGCTTAGTGAGAAGCTTTTAATGACTGGATAGGACAGCCCCGCCATAATGAAAGCCCAGTTCATCATTTTCCCTGGTCTCACCAGAAAACAAGATACTGTACAGAGAAAGTATGGCAAAAAGATTTCAGAAAGTGCAGTCGCCAAATGCCCCAAGTGTATATTAGGCCAATACTTTGGGAAAGGGTTAGAACCTTTGTCAGGTTTAATTGCTTTCTGCAGCTCTGTTGGTTTTTTGTTTTCCTTTCCTTTTCTGTTCAGGGGACATCGCTTTACCAGACAAGCGAGGGAAAATCTGCAGCAGGGAAATGGACAATAGTAAAAGCTGATGTTTTCACATTCTCCTACTTAACCTAAAAAAAGATATTTAGTTTGGGACAAGCTGGCCCAAACAAACATTTTTCTACCCTGGGCGCACTGTATAAACCACTGTTTTTAATGCATGCTGTTAGACAGGTTCATTTGGTTGTCTGCAGGCTGGTCGGTAAGTGAGCTTGGAATTTTCCTTGGATTTTTTTCTTGGCCTTTTTCTAACACTGCTGCTCCTCTCTGCCAATCCCTTCACTGGCTTCCCCTACCCCACCTCATAAAATTCAAAATGCTGACCGCAACATACCATTTACAACATTGCATCCATCTACATCACCAACCTCATCTGCAGATATCGCCCAAATCATCCCCTCCGCTCCTCACAGGACCTCCTGCTCTCTAGCTCCCTTGTTACCTCCTTCCATGCTTGCCTTCAGGACTTCTCCAGCGCTTCTCCCATCCTCTGGAACCCCCTGCCCCGGTATGTCCGATCAGCCCCTAACTTCTCCACCTTTAGGAGATCCCTGAAAACTCATTTATTCAGGGAAGCTTATCCCACACCCTCCTAACATTTGTCCCCGAGCCACCCCCATCAAATCATTCTCTGCAGCTATTACCTTTTGTACCACCACACCCTCCCTTTTTAGAATGCAAGTTCTAAGATCAGGGACCTCCTGTACCTTCTGTATTGTACTGTATTTGTGCTGTCCCCCCTTTACATTGTAAAGTGCTGCGTAAACTGTTGGCACTATATAAATTGTGTATTATTATAACAATAACATATGTTGCCCCCCAATGATCCTCGCTGCAAAGGCCTGTTATAGGTGGGACAGTGGCTTAGCACTGTATAAACCAGCTTTTCACTAACTTTTCAACACAGAGGAATCTTTCCTGTCTCGCGGAACCCCTGCTAAAAATGTACTATATCTATATCTTATGATACATTGGTGTCATGATCAGTGGGAAGAATGCTCCTTACACTTGTGGTCATTGGGAAGAATTACTCCCTTACAGAGAGCTAAAAGGATTAATGGTGTCAGTGGGAACTTCTCTGAGAGGCAAAAACTTGCTCATTGCTAAAGGAACCCCAAGCAACCTATAGAGCAGGGGTAGGCAACCTCGGCCCTCAAGCTGTTTTGAAACTACAAGTCCCATGAGACATTGCAAAACCCTGACAATTGTAGGCATGACTCCTAGAGGCAGAGGCATGATGGGATTTGTAGTTTCACCACAGCTGTTCTAGGGCAACCCCTTGTTGAGAAACGATGGTATAAACTGTATGTAGATTGTGATGCCATCCAACTGCACCTCAGCCAATCAGAGGAAGCTTTGTATCCATTTAGAGAATACAAAGCCACCTATGATTGGCTGAGCACAGCTCAGCCCCACACATGTTTGTTTTGGGTGTGAGATGGGAAAGTCTGGTCTCACTGTCGGAACACAAGGCTATATACTGTATGTTGCTGAGCCTACATGAAGGTTATACAGTGTGCGCACTTGTTATTGTAAAATATAGTTCCTTTATGCCAACAAACAAATTAAAGGGACAGTAAACAATGGGATTCCTCTTTGACAGCGCTCTAAACAGCAGAACAACCTGACAGGGGGTCTAATCCTCCCCAATATCCAAAACTAAAAATAACAGTTGGCTATAGATGCTTTCTCAAGACAACTTTGATGCTGCCCTTGTGGATAAGAGTGCACTCTCAAGGATTTGTATGGTTTAAATGAAGAGCCACAGACTCCTAATGTTGAAAACTTGTTAATGCAACTTGTGAATCAAGAATTGGTGCACCAAGATAATATTGTTTTTTTAAAGTGACATCATTCTGTTGAGACTTTTGGAGCCGAGTCTGAGAGGGTGTTGGTGAATTTGGTGCATAGTGACACTCTGAAAGAGCACCAGGCTGCCGGCTCAGTTATGGGTGACGTTACCTTTTGGCTCTGAAGAGGTTCCTTAAAAAGTTAAAAACTTCCTCTAAAACCAGAGCAAATGAATATCTCTCAACATGCTCAGCCACATGATGGTTCCTAAGAGGTTGCTCTTCTTGGATTAAGGTTCCTCTATGGCCATAAATGGCAGAAGATTTGTATAATCCGTGCTACATATAGTTTTATAAAAAAAAAAAGTAGACCCCCATACAAACTTTAGTGTTTGTAAACATTTGTGTTTTTTCACCTTCATGCATCCTATGAAAAAACACCTTGTACTCTCCGGGCCCCCCGTGCCCCCGTTTTTTACTTACCTGAGCCCCGAACTTCCGTGGACTTGTTCCTGCGTCGCTTTCCAAATGGCTCATCAGCTGTTTATTGGTTAGATTGATAGCAGCGCAGCCATTGACTCCCGCTGCTGTCAATCAAATCAATCACACAGCGCGCTGGGGGGGGGGGGGGGGGGGGGGGGGGAGTCATAAACTTGGCAGCTATGGCCTCTGAGTGTATCACACGGGAGCGTGCCCGCAAGGTAACCCCCTCGGGAAGAAAGCTTCCCAGAGGGGGTTAGCTCTTGCGGGGAGGAGCCGCGAGAGCCGCCGTGGGACCCCAGAAGAGGATGATCGGGCCCACTCTGTGCAAAACTAGCTGCACAGTGGTGGGAAGTATGACATGTTTGTTTAAAAAAAAAAACAACATACAACAGGCAGACATTTAGATCTTTATTATTTATTTGTGTTGCCTACAGATAAAGGCAACACAAATGATAAATACAGTGGACGTGGTCTATTCATCATCTTGTGAAAATGCAGATTTGTCACATGATAAATGGAAGTACACTCCTTCATTTACCACCAGTTCTAACCCATGACATTAGAATCACATGTCCTTTGTTCTGACCAGGATGATACATGTGACTGAAACAACTGTGGGACACTGTCTTGCGACAAGGTCTGTGCTTGAACAGACAAAAAGCCTGCACAGCCCTAGCTAGGTGGCTAAACCAAACTGTTGTCATAACCTCTGCTTGGGTAAACCTCTGTGTACCATTTGTTTGCTAAATGGAAGTGGGCTATAAGGATCTACACATTTTGCTTTTATAGATGGGGTTCTCTATTTGAAGCTACCGTTTTTGCCGGTGTATAAGGGGACCGGCGGGCGTATGACGACCCCCCTTCCGAGGTTTCCGACGCTTCATATTTCTTCCTTCTGGAGCCATATTCTTCTTTATTCTTGCTGGAGCCAATCACAGCGAGCAATGTATTATATTAATCAATACAAAGCCTGCTTGGATTGGCAGAGGCTGTAACATCAGCCCACGCCTTTCGCAGATGTTGTTAATCCAATCCGAGCAGGCTCTGTATTCATTTGAATACATCGCTGACCGGGATTGGCTAAGCGATATATACTGTATGTAGCCGAAGCTATATACAGTATTACTGCACATCCAGCAGGCATCCGAGCAGCTGACCCGGCATATAAGACGACCCCTGATTTTTGGGCAGTTTTTTTAAGTGTAAAAAGTAGTCTTCTACGCCAGCAAATACAGTACATGCTTCTGCTTTAAGGATGGTTATAATAAACAAGGCAGGAAGGGGTTGTGGTTTTATTTATAAGAATCAAAACAATAATAGTGAAAATGGAGCAGGAAGTAAAGGGAATGATCATCCATAGATCAGTCAGATTGTGTGTGTGTTTCCCCCCCCCCCCCTTTTTTTACCAGAGAATGAAAGATTATGCCTGATTGGCCAACATGGGCCGGGTTAATACTGGTGTGTTGCATTTTGTCTGCAGCACGCACCCTAATTTTAAGAGGGAAGTTTCAGGAAAAAAACTTTCCACAGCCCCTTGCGTATAACACGCAGGCACAGTTTACCCTCTATTTTCAGGGTAAAAAGGTGAGTGTTATACGCCAATAAATACAGTGTGTGTGTATGTATGTATGTGTGTGTGTGTGTATGTATATATATATATATATATATATATATATATATATATATATATATATATATATATATATATATATATATATATATATATACTCAGAGCCTCTAGAGAATGAAATGGCGGTCGTTAAAATATTTTATGTCACACTGTATGTGCGCAGTGGTCTTTCAAATTTAATTTTTTGTGGGGGAAAAAAACACTTAGCCCAATTTTTTGTATAATGGCAGGCATTTTCACCAAATATGCGTACCCAGTTCCGGCTGTAACTGGTCAGGTGCTGCAAGAGGATAGCCCTACGAACATTGTCACCAGCTTGTCGACAGGGATGAAGCCCACATGATCTTTTATGGAAGATTTCGGATAATGGGGTTTAGTCTACGTGCGAATATCTTGGCTAATATCTTAATGTGTAAATTTGAAAGAGGTCTATAATTTGACTGTGGAATCTCTGTTAGGTTTACGTATCATTGAGATAATGGCTGTCAATGTGTCAGCACCGAAAGTATGTTGAGGCAGTAAGGCATTTGCCAGTAGGTGGGGCAAAGCTATCTGCTAACTTTTTGTAATAAGTGGTCTGGAAGCCATCTGAGCTTGTATGTTTGTGGGACTTGAGGGATTTAATGGCCATCAAGACGTCTTCTACTGATACTGTTCGCTTCAAGGACTTATGACTATTATCTGAGAGGGAGAGTCCTGAAAGAGAGAGTTGGCTTGAGAGGTGGTGGAGGTAGGTTTAGCTTCGTATAATTGAAAGCCGCTTCTGAAACTCTAAAAATGTTCACATGGTTGCTTGAAAATGTGACCTTAGAAAGTTGGGGTCTAATTGGTTTGCAAATCTGATCAGGTCAAAGAAGGCAGAGAGCCAAAAAAAGGATCTGGTTTGTTGGCTTTGGTATAGACCGTGTGACGAGAACTACGAAGAACTATCTCAACTGACTTGGCTAATAATAAATTTAGTTCAGTTTTAGTCTTCTCTGGGAGACGTTTTATTTTGCATGAACATGAACCTTTACAACCCCTTTAAAGTGGAGTTACAGCCTAGCTGCTGATTTTTAATATAAGGACACTTGCCTGTCCAGGAAGTTCCGTAGATCGCCGCACGATTGTGGCAATCTTACCCGGAAGTGGGAGCAGGTACCAAAAAGTGCCAAAAATGGCTTGACCAAACAAGCAGAGCTTTCCATTTTGGGTAGAGCTCTGCTTTAAAGCGGTTGTATAGCCCCAAATTATTATTTTTTTACTCGCCTGTAAGGCAAAAGGCATAATGAGCTAGTATGCACGGCATACTAGCTCATTATGAAATACTTACCTTAGATCGAGGCGTCGGTAACTCGCCTGGTCCACGCCGAGGCAGCTGACATGTTGCCTCGGCGTGTCTTCCAGGTATCGCGGCTCCAGCGCTGTGAGTGGCTGGAGCCGCAATGTCATCACTCCTGCGCATGCGCACGGGAGACTTCCTTTCGGCAATGTCCGGCGTCTGCCGGGCCTTCAGTCGAGAATCCCCTGTGCGCATGCGCCGCTGCAGTCAGCGGCTCATTGCAAGGGGAATATTTCCCAAACCGTAAAAGTTTAAGAGATTTTTTTTTTTTTACCTACAGGTAAGCCTTATTATAGGCTAACCTGTAGGTAAAAGTTACAAACATCACTATACAACCACTTTAAGTGATTCAATTTGTTCACATTTCCTTTTTTGTTTATTTTTTTATTTTTCGAAATTAAAGGAGTTCTCCAAGCTAAAACTTTTAACCCCCGCTGTGCCCGGGCTGTAAAACTATACAAAATAAACTTTCACTTACCTGCCTATGATCCCCCGTTGTTCCGATATCGCCGTCCCGGTCTCTTGCACTTCCTGCGGGTCGGTGACTCACAGTGCGCTCAGCCTATCAGCGGCCGCAGCAATGTCCCGTCGCTGCCGCTGATAGGCTGAGCGCACTGTGAGTCACCGACCCGCAGGAAGTGGAAGAGACCGGGACCGGAGAACGGGACGGCGATATCGGAACAACGGGGGATCGTAGGCAGGTAAGTGAAAGTTTATTTTGTATAGTTTTACAGCCCGGGCACAGCGGGGGTTAAAAGTTTTAGCTTGGAGAACTCCTTTATCAATCAAGAATAATGTTTACCTTTTTACATCGGACTACAAACTGATGTTTTTCTATAATCCCAATATTTTACCATTTGTTAAGTTGTTCTCGTCACTCTTGTGGTTTTCACTGTGCAAAGTAGAAATGACTGGACCTTTTTCTTTCTGTATTATGATTTCTTGTCCTGTGACAGTCGCGTCAAATTTTTAATTTCTAGCTCAGTTTTGTGACTCAGCGTTTTGAAACGTATAAATAAAGTTGCTGAAGTTTAAAATGCAGGATCTCTTTTTTAGTAGAAATTCAAATTTGCTGTTCAGGAGGTAATATTTTTTGTCTGATATTTTTACGTTGCTTTATTGCTTTTTCTGTCTTGGGTTGTTAATCAAAGATAAACTATATAGATTAATCTCACATGCCACCTACTGCATGTTATCCATTTTTGTAATATTCATCTTTAAAGTCCACTTTTAATGCACTTTTTACATGTTTGCTGTTCTATATATCCATTGGCTTAAATAGAAATTTGTTGCAAAATAATTTACAGATGAGCATGGTTTATTCTTAAAGCGGTATTAAAACCCAAAACCAAAAATGTAGTATACTGCAGCGTACCAATCATTAGATGTGACAACTGCATCAGTTTTTTCACCTGGTGATCTGGCCAGTGACACACCACCTGTATTAGAGTTCCTGCAATCTGGATGGAGAAGCACAGCAGATAGCAACATTGTCAGTCTGGGGGGAGGGTAGTGTTAAATGCACTAGCAGATTTAGATACACTAACAATCATTAAATGATTTGTCTCACTAAATACAACTGAAAGAGTTTGTTCTTTTGAAAAACAAACTTACTGGCAGGATCCCTAGATGAAAAATAAAAGAAAGAAAGCCTAAAAAACAAAACAAATGCAGCAATCACATCTGATAATTGGTAAGCTGCACTAGAATACAGGTTATTTTTTTTTCTTTTGTGTGTTTATTACTAGAGGTGCACCAAATGGAAGTTTTGATGCCAAAATCGAAAATTCGGGATGCAATGGGCTTAAACCGAAAATACGTTTTTTAAAAAAAATGTATATATTTTTTTTATATAGAATTGTTTTCTATTCGACTTTTTAATTAATATAAATGTAAATGAATATGAATTTATTGTCGGCCATTATTGGCACCTTTTTATCACACCAAAAAATTAAAATTGTACCCCCTTCATGACCAGGCCGTTTTTTGCTATTCGGCACTGCGCTAATTTAACTGGTATATGTAAGGTGATGCAATGCTGTATGCAAACATACAGCATTGCATGCCTCTAAAACATCCAATAAAAAAAATTGTAAAAATCTAATTTCTTCATAAAGTTTGGCCAAAATGTATTCTGCTACATGTCTTTGGTAAAATAAAATCCCAATATGTGTATATTGATTGGTTTGCACGATGGTTATAGCTTCTACAAAATGACCTATTTACTGAATATTATTTTTTTTTATTTAATTGTAATAACGGCGCTATAAGACCAACAAATTATTTAAAGGTATGGAAGCATCTGCACACACATGCCATAACATTTCTGCCCATATTTCTTCTTGCTTGCAATATTTATTTTCCATAAACAATTAAGTAGCACCCAGGGGACTTACACATCGGTGCAGTGGTGATCAGACCAGTAATGCATGTCTATGCAGCAGTAGTGAGGGCCAGTAATGCATGTCTATGCAGCAGTAGTGAGGGCCAGTAGTACATGTCTATGCAGCAGTAGTGAGGGCCAGTAATGCATGTCTATGCAGCAGTAGTGAGGGCCAGTAGTACATGTCTATGCAGCAGTAGTGAGGGCCAGTAATGCATGTCTATGCAGCAGCAGTGAGGGCCAGTAGTACATGTCTGTGCAGCAGTAGTGAGGGCCAGTAGTACATGTCTGTGCAGCAGTAGTGAGGGCCAGTAATGCATGTCTATGCAGCAGTAGTGAGGGCCAGTAGTACATGTCTATGCAGCAGTAGTGAGGGCCAGTAATGCATGTCTATGCAGCAGTAGTGAGGGCCAGTAGTACATGTCTATGCAGCAGTAGTGAGGGCCAGTAGTACATGTCTATGCAGCAGTAGTGAGGGCCAGTAGTACATGTCTGTGCAGCAGAAGTGAGGGCCAGTAGTACATGTCTGTGCAGCAGTAGTGAGGGCCAGTAGTACATGTCTGTGCAGCAGTAGTGAGGGCCAGTAGTACATGTCTATGCAGCAGTAGTGAGGGCCAGTAGTACATGTCTATGCAGCAGTAGTGAGGGCCAGTAGTACATGTCTGTGCAGCAGTAGTGAGGGCCAGTAGTACATGTCTGTGCAGCAGTAGTGAGGGCCAGTAGTACATGTCTATGCAGCAGTAGTGAGGGCCAGTAGTACATGTCTGTGCAGCAGTAGTGAGGGCTAGTAGTACATGTCTGTGCAGCAGTAGCGAGGGCCAGTAGTACATGTCTATGCAGCAGTAGTGAGGGCCAGTTTTACATGTCTATGCAGCAGTAGTGAGGGCCAGTAGTACATGTCTGTGCAGCAGCAGTGAGGGCCAGTAGTACATGTCTGTGCAGTGGCAGTGAGGGCCAGTAGTACATGTCTATGCAGCAGTAGTGAGGGCCAGTAGTACATGTCTGTGCAGCAGTAGTGAGGGCCAGTAGTACATGTCTATGCAGCAGCAGTGAGGGCCAGTAGTACATGTCTGTGCAGCAGTAGTGAGGGCCAGTAGTACATGTCTGTGCAGCAGCAGTGAGGGCCAGTAGTACATGTCTGTGCAGTGTGCAGCGGCAGTGAGGGCGGCAATGCATGTCTGTGCAGTGGCAGTCCCGTTGCCTGTGCAATGTGGTAGTGTGGATCTGTGCAGTTACAGAGATGAAGGTAGTGCATGTCTGTGCAGTGGTGTCAAGGGGGAAAGTCTGTGCACTGACAAAGAGGGTAGTAGTGTATGCCGAAAGGGTAGTGCAGGAGTATACTTTTTTAATGAGAGTGAAAGCGATGGTGAGGTGATTGTGAGGCTGCCAAGAGGAATATGAAGGTAAATTATGAACTTAGGGACAGTTTGCTTATGGATATGCTGTGTGTAAGGGAGGAGGCTGAATAAGGTGGGAAAGAGGCCCTGTAAGCTTTAGAAGGAAGGGGGCATTGGGTCTGCCTAGAAGAATATGCTTTGAGCAGGTGGAGGGGGAAACTGCATAAGTACAGGTGGCCAGTTGATGCAAGTTTGTCCCCTGGTCCATGTAGACCACTTGTACATCTGCTTTCCACTCTGATAAAACCTTGGTTCATTGTAGTGAACAGGTTGCAATTATTGACTCAATTCAGACTTTTAATCAGTGCTGAGTAGGGATGAGCTGAACACCCCCCTGTTCGGTTCGCACCAGAACGTGCGAACAGACCAAATGTCCGTGTGAACTTTAGAACCCCGTTAAAGTCTATGGGACTTTAACGTTTGAAATCTAAAGTGACAATTCTAAAGGCTAATATGCAAGTTATTGTCCTAAAAAGTGGGGACCTGAGTCCTACCCCAGGGGACATGTATCAATGCAAAAAAAAGTTTTTAAAACTTCCATTTTTTTGGGAGCAGTGAATTTAATAATGCTTAAAGTGAAACATTAAAAGTGAAATATTCCTTTAAATTTCGTACCGGGGGGGGGGGGGGGGGGGGGGGTGTCTAGTATGCCTGTGAAAAAGCGCATGTTTCCCATGCTTAGAACTGTCTCTGCACAAAGTGTAATTTCTGAAGGAAAAAACGTAATTTAAAATCACTTGCAGCTATAATGAATTGTCGGCTCCCGGCAATTCAGAGAAAATTCATTCATAAAAAAAAAAAAAAAAAAGTGTGGGTCCCCCTAAATTCAATTACCAGGCCCTTCAGGTCTGGTATGGATATTAAGGGAAACCCTGCCATCAATTTTAAAAAAATGACATGGAGTTCCCCCAAAAATCCACACCAGACCCCTTATCCGAGCACGCAACCTGGCCGGCCGCAGGAAAAAAGGGGGGGACGAGAGAGCCCCCCCCTCCTGAACCGTACCAGGCCACATGCCCTTAACATGGGGAGGATGTCCCCATGTTGATGGGGACAAGGGCCTCATCCCCACAACCCTTGCCCGGTGGTTGTGAGCTTTTGCGAGCGGGGGGCTCATCAGAATCTGGAAGACCCCTTTAACAAAGGGGACCCCCAGATCCCGCCCCCCCTATGTGAATTTGTAATGGGGTACATTGTACCTCTACCAATTCACTAAGGAAGTGTAAATAATAGTAAAAAAACACACACACACGTGGAAAAAGTCCTTTTATTAAAAAAAAATCCAGCGGTGGTAATCCACTCTCTATCCCCACTCCAACGTTGTCGGTATCCTGCGACGGGTGCTCTCCTCTCCGCCGGGGTCCAGCGCTGAGAAGATCCATCCAGGTCCGGGATCCAGAGCACACACATCGCCGGCTGCCTGTCTCCACCGGAGACAGCCCGACGAATGACGCGGCTTGAGCCAGTGACAGCTCTTATATAGGTGAGGCGGGGCCATCCGTCACATGACCCCGCCCCCCTCTGACGCAAGGGAAAGCCTGGGCTTCCCCAGTGACGTAGTCAGAGGGTGCGTCAGAGGCGGACGGGTAGCAAGGGTTGTGGGGATGAGGCCCTTGCCCCCATCAACATGGGGACATGCCATGTTGAGGGCATGTGGCCTGGTACACTTCAGGAGGGGGGGGGCACTCTCCCCCCCCCTCTTTTCCTGAGGCCGGCCAGGTTGCGTGCTCAGATATAGGGTCTGGTGTGGATTTTTGGGGGAACTCCACACCATTTTTTTTTACTTGGGGTGGAGTTCCCCTTAAAATCCACACCAGACCTGAAGGGTCTCGAATGGATATTTGGGGGGAACCCCCCGTGACCTGAAGGGCCTGGTAATTGAATTTGGGGGGACCCACACGCTTTTTTTTTATTTTTTTTAATTAATGAATTTTCTCTGAATTGCCGGGAGCCGACAATTCATTATAGCCGCGAGTGATTTTTTTAAATGACTTTTTTTCCTTCAGAAATTACACTTTGTGCAGAGACAGTTCTAAGCACGGGAAACATGCGCTATTTCACAGGCATACTAGACCCCCCCCCCCCAGGTACGAAATTTAAAGGAATATTTCACTTTTATTGTTACACTTTAAACATTAATAAATTCACTGCCACCCTTTTTTTTTTACTTTTTTTTGCATTGATACATGTCCCCTGGGGCAGGCCCCGGGTCTCCAAACACCAACAATAACTTGCATATTTGCCTTTAAAATTAGCACTTTATATTTCTCCTATACAGGCATACCCCACTTTTAAGTACACAATGGGACCAGAGCATGTATGTAAAACGAAAATGTACTTAAAGTGAAACAATACCTTTTTTCACTTCTAGGGTATAGTGGGGGGTCAGGGGCTATAGTGGGGGTGTCAGGAGCTGTAGTTGAGGTCTCAGGGGCTGTAGTGGGGGTGTCAGGGGCACACTGGAACAGGGCGGGCTATGCTCTCGGAGCTTCAGCTCTTTCTACTGCGGCTGCAAATTGTCTGTACAGTACTTGTAAGGCACTTTACATACACTCGCGGTTATGTCCTTACTCGCGAGTGTATGTAAAGTGAGTGTACTTAAAGCGGGGTATGCCTGTAGACTTTAACAGGGTGTTCCGCGGCTTTTAGAATTTGCCGCGAACACCCCAAATTGTGTTTGAGGCAATGTTCGACTCAAACTCGAAGCTCATCCCTAGTGCCGAGAATGGTCAGTGGCTACAGGGAAATGTTTCTTTCCAGCCTTTCCTTGCAATGCTCTGCATCAGCCGTGCGACCTTCGGATGGGCTAGTAATAGAAGTAAGGGATCCAGGACTTATCTGCAGTTGCTGGCTGATCTGAATTCTGCATATGGGTGAATGCATGTGACAGTGGTTTGTGGGGTGCTGGGGGTATTTGAAGTATCCTGCCAAGTGCAACAGCTGTGGAGGTGGGGTGAGCAGTGGAGTAGCAGGGCCACCATGGAAACGGCGCATTGACCAATCTGACATTAATATTTCGTAATCTTTTATATTGAAACAGAGAAGGCTCTTTAAATGCATCTGTCAATTTTGGCTATCTACTCAGAGAATGCCAATGTTTCTTTATAATATGAGAACAAGAAGAAAATGTTAATATTGGTCTTGATGGTTGCAATTTCAAAAGCGAGTCTTTCTTGTTTAAAAGGCCTTCTCTATTGCTTCCTGTAATAGCAGTTTGTCATAAATGCGTTGCACAAAATCTTCCAGCATCATACCCACCTGCTCATGAAACATTATATATGAGAATATGGTTCTCCTCCTAAACTCATTCACAAAATGCATAGGTTTCTGTCAATTGGCAGCAGAGGGGAGGGACATCTAGAGATCCCATGTGTGAGAACAGTGTTTGTCCTCTCGGAGAACTGGAGTGTAGCAATAGCTATCCTCCTGGGACTGCCATCAACCTGCCAAATGTAAACGAAGGAGATAGTCCAGGAGGTGGTATGCACCTTGTTGGACTTAAAACTTGTACAGTGCGCCTGTAAATTTATCAAAGTGGTTGGAATTCTGGTGTTCAACTTTAATCTCCACTAGTGGATCACTTTTCAGTTTATCTTCATATCAGATAACACCTCACAACACATCACACAAATTATGTTTGTTGAGCTCCACTGTGGCTCTGTACTTGTCAGCTGGCTTAAAGACTAAATCATTGTTTTCACAGTGTTTTAGGAGCTGTCCATTTTCCCCTGGATACTTTCCAGAAGGAATGGACAGCCCTTCCAACAGTGTATGCCTGAACTTGGTTCTTGTGGCTCTGGGCTTCTGTTGGGCAGCCACAAGACCTGATTGCCCACAAATTAGGATATTAAAGGTGGAGATAGCTGTTGCTCTCTTCGGGTTTTCCTTTTGAAAAAACTATAGGGTTACATGCCTAAAACTAAAGTGATGCTAAAGGTCTTTTTCCTCCTGAACTAAAAAGATGTTTTACGGCTCTGTGCAAGGATTTTTCAGAGTGCCCCTTAACGACCTTTTCTGGGGTCCCTCGCCGATTCTTTCTGCTCCTCTTCTGTGTGTGCCTTCATAGCAAGCCCCTTGCTATGGGGACACACATGTCGGTGGGCTTCTGAGTCGGGCTGTGTGCATCCATATATGTGGTGTGGCTTGGCCCCACCCCCTCTTCCTCACTGAATTTGATTGACAGCAGCCGAAGCCTATTGCCTCTAATGCATTTCACACATGTGGGGCATGTCATGTTGGCTTCTACGACTAAGCCCCACATGGGTGAAACATGTTAGGGGCACTCTCTATGGATGTGGAATTAAAGCTGATGTTATAAACTCTCATTTGGTCTACTGATGAGTTGACAGTGTGTTAGGACTGGGGCCATTTTCTTGTAGTCCAAGTGGAGCTTCTTTCCCAACCAGTACCAGCCATCAATGTAGCCAGTTTGATGGTAATGCTACAGACCTCTGATTTGCAAAGTACTTGGCAAAGATTATAGAGTATGTTCAATCTGCAATCTGTGAGTTTCTAAAATATCATTCATCCAGGAAACGGGCGGGTGTGAGCTGATGTTGTCGGTTTAATGACTAATTTCCTTTTTTTATTTTTTTTAATTCCTCCTTTTTTATTTTTTTTAGTGCTTTGTTCACATGGCTGCTGCAGCCCTGCCAGCCTCCATTCATTCTCCACCGGGTTCTCTAGATCTCAACCAGCCTGGCTTCAAGAAGGAGATCCTTGGGACCAAGCTTGAAGGGAAATACCTGTGCTCAGAGTGCAAGAATATCCTTAGGAGGCCGTTCCAAGCCCAGTGTGGACACCGCTACTGCTCACACTGTCTGAGGAAGATAGTGAGGTGAGCAGCAGGACATTTTGACAAAACTTGTGGGGAGGAGGGGGGGTTGTTGGGAAGTGGTGTCATCTGGACATAGCCAATAGTGCAAAAGAACAACGTGCAGTCAACAATTGCCATTAGAATTCATCTTTTAAAATTACCTGCCTGGAGTTTGCATGTTCTCCCTGTGCCTGCGTGGGTTTCCTCCGGGTACTTTTCTCCCACACTCCAAAGACATGCTGGTAGGTTAATTGGCTTCTGCCTAAATTGGTCCTAGTATATGAATGTGAGTCAGGGACCTTAGATTGTAAGCTCCTTGAGGGTAGGGACTGATGTGAATGTACATTGTATATGTAAAGCGCTGCATAAATTGACGGCGCTATACAAGTACCTAAATAATAATAATCTGAAGAGGTTAAACTCCAAGCTGGTCAGAGGGTTAGATAATCCCAGTAATGTGTGTGTATATAAAATGTATTTTCCTAATCAGCTTCAGAAGGTTTTCCGCCCTTCATGACCAGACCATTTTTTACTATTTAGCACTGCATTATGTTAACTGCCAATTCCGCAATCATACAATGCTGTAACCAAATGAAATTTACAGGCATACCTTGGATTATAAGCTTAATTTGTTCCAAACGAATGCTTGTAATCCAAAGCGCTCGTATATCAAAGCGAGTTTCCCCATAGGAAATAATGAAAACTCGGATAATCTGTTTCACTGCTTGTCAATGCAGTACCGCATGTGGCCAGAGGTGTGGGGGCGCGGGAGACCATTCGGAGATCAATCGTCTCCGAGCGCCACCAGCACCTCTGGCCAAATGCGGTACTGCACACACCCCAGCAGCTTGAATCCTGCTCGTCTTGCGAGACAACGCTTGCTAACGAGTCGGGATTTTTTTTTTAAATAGCTTTTATTGGGAAATGTTTGTAAACCTCATCGCTTGCAATCCGAGGTTCCACTGTATATAATTTTTTCTTTTTCATACATCATGGGACACAGAGTCAGGCTAATATTCATTAACTGCTCAGTTATACTTCATCAGTGAATGGACACTAGTAGACCAAAGGTCTTTAGACATGAAGTGATCCCCTATATCAGGGGTCTTGAATTAAAATTCAAGGAGGTCCGGTCACTAAAATTTTCTTTGGGCCGAGGTCCGAATCTCAAGTTCCCATTTTTCCCCATCACAGTGCTTTTTTACATCAGGTGTCCCCATCACAGCGCCCCTTTACATCAGGTGTCCCCATCACAGAGCTCCTTTACATCAGGTGTCCCCATCACAGCATCCCTTTACATCAGGTGTCCCCATCACAGCATCCCTTTACATCAGGTGTCCCCATCACAGCACCCCTTTACATCAGGTGTCCCCATCACAGCACCCCTTTACATCAGGTGTCCCCATCACAGCACCCCTTTACATCAGGTGTCCCCATCACAGAGCTCCTTTACATCAGGTGTCCCCATCACAGCATCCCTTTACATCAGGTGTCCCCATCACAGCACCCCTTTACATCAGGTGTCCCCATCACAGAGCTCCTTTACATCAGGTGTCCCCATCACAGCACCCCTTTACATCAGGTGTCCCCATCACAGCACCCCTTTACATCAGGTGTCCCCATTACAGAGCTCCTTTACATCAGGTGTCCCCATCACAGCACCCCTTTACATCAGGTGTCCCCATCACAGCACCCCTTTACATCAGGGGTCCCCATCACAGCACCCCTTTACATCAGGGGTCCCCATCACAGCACCCCTTTACATCAGGTGTCCCCATCACAACATCACTTTACATCAGGTGTCCCCAACACAGCACCCCTTTACATCAGGTGTCCCCATCACAGCACCCCTTTACATCAGGTGTCCCCATCACAGCATCCATTTACATCAGGTGTCCCCATCACAGCACCCCTTTACATCAGGTGTCCCCATCACAGCACCCCTTTACATCAGGTGTCCCCATCACAGCACCCCTTTACATCAGGTGTCCCCATCACAGAGCTCCTTTACATCAGGTGTCCCCATCACAGCACCCCTTTACATCAGGAGTCCCCATCACAGCACCCCTTTACATCAGGAGTCCCCATTACAGAGCTCCTTTACATCAGGTGTCCCCATCACAGCACCCCTTTACATCAGGGGTCCCCATCACAGCACCCCTTTACATCAGGGGTCCCCATCACAGCACCCCTTTACATCAGGGGTCCCCATCACAGCACCCCTTTACATCAGGGGTCCCCATCACAGCACCCCTTTACATCAGGGGTCCCCATCACAGCACCCCTTTACATCAGGTATCCCCATCACAACATCACTTTACATCAGGTGTCCCCAACACAGCACCCCTTTACATCAGGTGTCCCCATCACAGCACCCCTTTACATCAGGTGTCCCCATCACAGCACCCCTTTACATCAGGTGTCCCCATCACAGCACCCCTTTACATCAGGTGTCCCCATCACAGCACCCCTTTACATCAGGGGTCCCCATCACAGCACCCCTTTACATCAGGTGTCCCCATCACAACATCACTTTACATCAGGTGTCCCCATCACAGCACCCCTTTACATCAGGTGTCCCCATCACAGCATCCCTTTACATCAGGTGTCCCCATCACAACATCCATTTACATCAGGTGTCCCCATCACAGCATCCCTTTACATCAGGTGTCCCCATCACAGCACCCCTTTACATCAGGTGTCCCCATCACAGCACCCCTTTACATCAGGGGTCCCCATCACAGCATCCATTTACATCAGGTGTCCCCATCACAGTGCCCCTTTACATCAGGGGTCCCCATCACAGTGCCCCTTTACATCAGGGGTCCCCATCACAGCACCCCTTTACATCAGGGGTCCCCATCACAGCGCCCCTTTACATCAGGTGTCCCCATCACAGCATCCCTTTACATCAGGTGTCCCCATCACAGCATCCCTTTACACCAGGTGTCCCCATCACAGTGCCCCTTTACATCAGGGGTCCCCATCACAGCACCCCTTTACATCAGGGGTCCCCATCACAGCGCCCCTTTACATCAGGGGTCCCCATCACAGCGCCCCTTTACATCAGGGGTCCCCATCACAGCGCCCCTTTACATCAGGTGTCCCCATCACAGCATCCCTTTACATCAGGTGTCCCCATCACAGCACCCCTTTACACCAGGTGTCCCCATCACAGTGCCCCTTTACATCAGGGGTCCCCATCACAGCACCCCTTTACATCAGGGGTCCCCATCACAGCGCCCCTTTACATCAGGGGTCCCCATCACAGCGCCCCTTTACATCAGGTGTCCCCATCACAGAGCTCCTTTACATCAGGTGTCCCCATCACAGAGCTCCTTTACATCAGGTGTCCCCATCACAGCACCCCTTTACATCAGGAGTCCCCATCACAGCACCCCTTTACATCAGGAGTCCCCATTACAGAGCTCCTTTACATCAGGTGTCCCCATCACAGCACCCCTTTACATCAGGTGTCCCCATCACAGCACCCCTTTACATCAGGTGTCCCCATCACAGAGCTCCTTTACATCAGGTGTCCCCATCACAGCACCCCTTTACATCAGGAGTCCCCATCACAGCACCCCTTTACATCAGGAGTCCCCATTACAGAGCTCCTTTACATCAGGTGTCCCCATCACAGCACCCCTTTACATCAGGGGTCCCCATCACAGCACCCCTTTACATCAGGGGTCCCCATCACAGCACCCCTTTACATCAGGGGTCCCCATCACAGCACCCCTTTACATCAGGGGTCCCCATCACAGCACCCCTTTACATCAGGGGTCCCCATCACAGCACCCCTTTACATCAGGTATCCCCATCACAACATCACTTTACATCAGGTGTCCCCAACACAGCACCCCTTTACATCAGGTGTCCCCATCACAGCACCCCTTTACATCAGGTGTCCCCATCACAGCACCCCTTTACATCAGGTGTCCCCATCACAGCACCCCTTTACATCAGGTGTCCCCATCACAGCACCCCTTTACATCAGGGGTCCCCATCACAGCACCCCTTTACATCAGGTGTCCCCATCACAACATCACTTTACATCAGGTGTCCCCATCACAGCACCCCTTTACATCAGGTGTCCCCATCACAGCATCCCTTTACATCAGGTGTCCCCATCACAACATCCATTTACATCAGGTGTCCCCATCACAGCATCCCTTTACATCAGGTGTCCCCATCACAGCACCCCTTTACATCAGGTGTCCCCATCACAGCACCCCTTTACATCAGGGGTCCCCATCACAGCATCCATTTACATCAGGTGTCCCCATCACAGTGCCCCTTTACATCAGGGGTCCCCATCACAGTGCCCCTTTACATCAGGGGTCCCCATCACAGCACCCCTTTACATCAGGGGTCCCCATCACAGCGCCCCTTTACATCAGGTGTCCCCATCACAGCATCCCTTTACATCAGGTGTCCCCATCACAGCACCCCTTTACACCAGGTGTCCCCATCACAGTGCCCCTTTACATCAGGGGTCCCCATCACAGCACCCCTTTACATCAGGGGTCCCCATCACAGCGCCCCTTTACATCAGGGGTCCCCATCACAGCGCCCCTTTACATCAGGGGTCCCCATCACAGCGCCCCTTTACATCAGGTGTCCCCATCACAGCATCCCTTTACATCAGGTGTCCCCATCACAGCACCCCTTTACACCAGGTGTCCCCATCACAGTGCCCCTTTACATCAGGGGTCCCCATCACAGCACCCCTTTACATCAGGGGTCCCCATCACAGCGCCCCTTTACATCAGGGGTCCCCATCACAGCGCCCCTTTACATCAGGTGTCCCCATCACAGAGCTCCTTTACATCAGGTGTCCCCATCACAGAGCTCCTTTACATCAGGTGTCCCCATCACAGCACCCCTTTACATCAGGAGTCCCCATCACAGCACCCCTTTACATCAGGAGTCCCCATTACAGAGCTCCTTTACATCAGGGGTCCCCATCACAGCACCCCTTTACATCAGGGGTCCCCATCACAGCACCCCTTTACATCAGGGGTCCCCATCACAGCACCCCTTTACATCAGGGGTCCCCATCACAGCACCCCTTTACATCAGGGGTCCCCATCACAGCACCCCTTTACATCAGGGGTCCCCATCACAGCACCCCTTTACATCAGGGGTCCCCATCACAGCACCCCTTTACATCAGGTGTCCCCATCACAACATCACTTTACATCAGGTGTCCCCAACACAGCACCCCTTTACATCAGGTGTCCCCATCACAGCACCCCTTTACATCAGGTGTCCCCATCACAGCATCCATTTACATCAGGTGTCCCCATCACAGCACCCCTTTACATCAGGTGTCCCCATCACAGCACCCCTTTACATCAGGGGTCCCCATCACAGCACCCCTTTACATCAGGTGTCCCCATCACAACATCACTTTACATCAGGTGTCCCCAACACAGCACCCCTTTACATCAGGTGTCCCCATCACAGCACCCCTTTACATCAGGTGTCCCCATCACAGCATCCATTTACATCAGGTGTCCCCATCACAGCACCCCTTTACATCAGGTGTCCCCATCACAGCACCCCTTTACATCAGGGGTCCCCATCACAGCATCCATTTACATCAGGTGTCCCCATCACAGTGCCCCTTTACATCAGGGGTCCCCATCACAGTGCCCCTTTACATCAGGGGTCCCCATCACAGCACCCCTTTACATCAGGGGTCCCCATCACAGCGCCCCTTTACATCAGGTGTCCCCATCACAGCATCCCTTTACATCAGGTGTCCCCATCACAGCACCCCTTTACACCAGGTGTCCCCATCACAGCACCCCTTTACATCAGATGTCCCCATCAGAGTCCCCCTTAACATAAAATAAGGGTCACGCCGATGGGCACATTTTATGTTAAGGTACACTCTAATGGACAAGTTTTATGTTAAGGGACATCCTGATGGGCACATTTTATATGAAGGGGCACACTGATGGGCACAAGAAAACGTGTCCCTTAACATAAAATCTGCCCATCAGGGTGCTCCTTAATACAAAATGTGCCCATCAGTGTTGCTCTTAAAATAAAATATGCCCATCAGAGTGCCCAACAAAAAATGTTCCCATCAGCATGCCCCTTAACATAAAATAAGGGTCACGCTGATGGGCACCTTTTATGTTAAGGGGCACTCTGATGGGCACATTTTATTTTAGGGGTACGCTGATGGGTATATTTTTAATGTGTATGCTGATGGGCATATTTTATGTTAAGGGGACTCTGATGGGCACATTTTATTTTAGGGGTACGCTGATGGGTATATTTTTAATGTGTATGCTGATGGGCATATTTTATGTTAAGAGCAACTCTGATGGGCACAACAAAATGTGTCCATCAGTGTGCCCCTTAACAAAATATGCTCATCAGTGTGCACATTCAAAATATACCCATCAGCGTACCCCTTAAAATAAACTGTGCCCATCAGAGTGTCCCTTAACATAAAAAAAAGCTGCCCATTAGCGTGACCATTATTAAGTATGCCCAGCAGTGTACACAATAACAAATCTGCCCATTAGTGACAACTAATTAACTTGTCACATACCTTGCATGCAAGATGGGCGAAAGCTGCACGATAAGGAGAGCCCGGGACCGCGAGTAGCAGGGGGGCGGGGCGCGCATGGGACGTCACGCCCCAATCTCGCAAAGAGAGCCAGGAGTGGACCCGCAAGCTGCAGGGGGCGGGGCACGCACGTGACGTCACGCCCTGTGAGCGCAAGCTTGTCTTCTCCACTCTCAGCGTCACTGGTTGCTGTGGAAACCCGCGGCCCCAGCAAACGCTGACATTTAAAATTATTCTGGCGGCATGGCGGTCCGGGCAGAAGCGCCATCCGGGCCGGACTCGGACCACAGGCCGCCATTTAGTGACGGCTGCCCTATATAATCCCTCCCATACAGGAAGTTACTTCAGTTTTTTTTACCAAAGTCTACAAGGTGGATGGCACGGTTTGTTTGAGCTCTCTGAGCTCCAGGTCTCTAGTCCCACAAACGGTTCCAAGATGAATCAAGGGATTGACCGATCGGATCCATTTGACACAGGCTTTTGTGCTTTAGATAAATGGTACCCAAGCCTCGCAAAGAAGATTCTAGATCCTGCGAGGTTTTGCCTGTAATGTGGCCTCTGGGCGCTGGACCCTGCGGAGTGGAAATTCTGGACACTACAGTGCTAAGACACTTCCTGCAGGGTGCTATACAGGTCCAAGGTAGTGGACCCTAAATGAAAAGGGTACCCAGTACTAGAAGGTCGAAGTGACAGGAGCCCATCGTGAAGGGTGAAGATTGGGCCTTAGTTTATAAGTGGCCCTGCGCCTGGACAGGTAAGTGAAACCCCTTTATTTTATTATTGTGGGGTGTGTCCCAATGATTGTAACAGTCAAGCTAGCTAAAGGCTGGACACCAGTGTGCGGTAACAATATGGGGGAGTTTTGTGCTAGCTATGGGTGTTTGCAAAGTGTACCTTTTTTGCTTGTGTCTGGCTGTTTTTTACCTGTATGATGGCACACTACAGTAAACCATTTCGTCTTGTTTCACCATGTCGCACATGCGTTCGCAAGTGTGCCGCTGTGCTCAGCAGTTTGGTGGCCATGGTGCATGCGGCTTCGCTGCACATGCACAGTAACCTTTTATCTGGGCGCATGAAGATTGGCGTCTTACGCAAATACAGTCACGCCCCTTCACCGAGACCACACACGTGCGCATGCACAGAACGTTCTGGCAAACACACCCAGTTTATTTAAGCGGTGTAGGCCAAGCATGTGGTGCTTCCAGAAGGCAGCTGTCGGACACAGAGCAGGCTCTGAACAGACACTTGCAGTGGTTCATTTTTCCTTAACCGTGTCACGTGAGTCACCAGGTATTGCTTGGCAGGCTAAAGGTGCTTAGCAGGAATGTTGCATAGGGGCTTGGTGAGCCCTATTAAAGGGTCTCCCTTCTGAGGGGTTAAAATACTATACCCAAGTACTCTGTTTGTGGCTATTAAATGTCTTCCAAAAAGAGGAGTGGGACTAACACCACAGGGAAGGGCACACCTATATCGTTAGTAGTTCCTGATGAACCTAGTCGTATCCCTAGTGTTGTATCCCCTGAAGGACCAGAGGCTTCCGGACAATCTGAGCCTTTCCAGCTATCTTGTATTGTGCCTAAAGTCAACGCTGCTGCTTTACCCTTTATCACTAAGGATTAACTGTCCTCAGCCTTAACTGGGTTAAAGCACAGGATTGCTGGCATGATTGCCTCCATCCTGCAGGGTGGCAGGAAGCGTGACAGATCCCCCTCCCAGAGCCTCCTAGTCTGGAGCAGGAATGAGTTGAGGATGGGGAAGAGCTTTAAAGTTCAGGATTCAGTGGTGTGCCCGGCAGACGAGTCTGCTTGCGAGCAATCTGGACAAGAAGAGATCCAGTTGCTGTCTGCCTCTGTCGCAGAACGAAATGGTTCGTTCTGCCTTTAAGTTGCCTCTTGCATAGGTGACCGAGCCCCCTGGTCCTCTTTGGGATCTCTGAGGTCTTTTCAGATCACACAGACCTTCCCTCTACACCCCCTGTTGGAACAGGCGGTGTATGCTGATTGGGAACATCCTGATAGGACTTTTGTTTCTCCTAAAAGGTTTTCACTTTTATTTCCCATGGATGAAAAGTTTGTTAAAAAAATGGAGCATGCCAGCAGTAGATGCAGCAGCCTCTTCCTTAAACAATAACTTAACTTGTCTGGTAGATAACGCACAGTGCTTGAAAGACCCTGTTGACAAGAAATTGGAGTTATTATTAAAGGCTTCATTTTCTTTGGCCAGTTCAGCTATTTAGCCAGCTGTTGCAGCAATTGGTATTTGCCAGTCCGTAAAGGATAAGGTCAAATGGCCTGATAGACCTAACCAGGAGGATGATCTGCCTGAAAGGTAAGACGGATTCCTCGAGCGCTGTGTTTTGCTGTTGATGCTTTAAAGCAGGGGTCTCAAACTGGTGGCCCTCCAGCTGTTGCAGAACTACAAGTCCCATCATGCCCCTGCCTGTGGGAGTCGTGCTTGTAACTGTCAGCCTTTCAATGCCTCATGGGACTTGTAGTTCTGCAACAGCTGGAGGGCCGCCAGTTTGAGACCCCTGCTTTAAAGCATGGGTCTTCAAACTACGGCCCTCCAGTTGTTCAGGAACTACAATTCCCATCATTCCTAGTCATGTCTGTGAATGTCAGAGTTTTACAATGCCTCATGGGATGTGTAGTTCCGCAACAGCTGGAGGGCCGTAGTTTGAGGATCCCTGCTTTTAAAGGATTAAATACAGCAGTATTCTCGTATGGCTACATATGCGCAGACTTTTATGGCTTAAGAACTGACCAGCCGCGCTTACTTGTAAAAAGTTATTGGCGGGTTTCCCTTTCCATGGGGAACGTTTGGGGACAAATATATCCAAAAGATTGCCGGAGGGAAGAGTTCTCTACTTCCTGTGAAGAAAAGCAACAGATATCCCTCGTTTAAAACCCCTGGGACTGCTTCCTCAAATGTCTCAGCGTCAGGGCGGTTCCGCCAACAGGGCGCTAGGGCCAGGGCCAAGCCGCAAGGCCAGGGATGGAAAAGGCCCTGGGTCCAAAATTCTTCTAAACCCAGCACCAAGCCCTCACTCCATTGGTTGGTGGGGAAAGGCTGCTGCACTTTGCGGACATTTGGAAAACGACAATTCAGGACGAGTGGGTCACCTCAATTATATCTCGCGGTTCCAAGCTGGAGTTTCGGGGGGTTCTCTCTTAGAGGTTTCTAAGATCCAGAATCCCCTCTGATCCTCCAAAAAGAAACTTATTGCTTCAGGCACTACATCATCTATTGCAGTGGTTCTCAACCTTCTAGTGCCGTGACCCCTTGATAACATTTCCCAAGTTGTGGGGACCCCTAACAGTAAATATTTTTGCAGCGTGGGTATTATTTTCGCAGGCAAGACCAGTAATCCTAACCCACTGACATTTGGCGCCTCTTGAGTCGCTTCCACTCATACAGTATTAAAACCCCTATGGTACATTTTAGGATGAGTGGCAGTGCTGGTGGGGAGTTGGGTTGAGTGGCAGTGCTGGTGGGGAGTTGGGTTGAGTGGCAGTGCTGGTGGGGAGTTGGGTTGAGTGGCAGTGCTGGTGGGGAGTTGGGTTGAGTGGCAGTGCTGGTGGGGAGTTGGGATGAGTGGCAGTGCTGGTGGGGAGTTGGGTTGAGTGGCAGTGCTGGTGGGGAGTTGGGATGAGTGGCAGTGCTGGTGGGGAGTTGGGATGAGTGGCAGTGCTGGTGGGGGGTGGAATCAGTGGCAGTGCTGGGGGGAGTTCTGATCAGCCAACTTGGGTGCTCTTGATCAAGGTCATCTTCTGATTTTAGAACAGTAGTGGGGACTTCTAATGGCAACTATAGTCACAGGTAGTGTCTCCGGCCTCGCTGTGTCTCCGACTTTGTGGTATCTTGCAGCAGTGACACCTATGTTGAAAACAGGAGATGGGGTCTCCTCCAGCCCCTCCCACTTCACATTCCTCACCAGTCAGCTGACTTCTAGTCTCTGCCCCACAGCTATGCCCAGAGCTGGACTTACCATTGGGCTTGACTGGGCTCAAGCCCATGGGCCCCGCCCAATGGTGGCACCGGGCTCAATCGCGGCTACCCCCCGTTCTCAGCAATCGCGGCAACCCCCTCTCGCAATTTCGCGGCAATCCCTGATTCGCGGAAATTTCGCCCCCCCCCCGCTCAACAACTCCGGCGGATGGATGTACCCCCCCGCCCAACAACTTAACAACTTCGATGCTTTAGGGGGGCCCCTTCACTGCAGCTGTGTAAGGGGCCCCAAAATGAAGGCGCCCCCGCTCAACAACTTCGAGATAGGTCGGCAGATCCAGCCCCCCCCCGCTTCTCTGCTCCAGGGGCCCCCTTCGATTATTAAGCCCAGGGGCCCCCACCACCCTAAGTCCTGTCCTGGCCATGCCGTGAACTGAATGGGCAGCTGCGAAGAGGCTGAGTGGGCGGCCGCGGGCTCCAGGGGCAGCCCTGCTGAGTGGCTATGGAAAGGCTGGGAGAGAGCGGTGTGGGCTTCGGGAACAGCCCAGGATTTGGTGACCCCTAGCAAATCATCATTTGACCCCCAGGTTGAGAACCACTGATCTAGTGCATCAGGAAGTGGTTGTAGAGGTCCCTGTATTCAAAAGGGGCACAGGGTTTTACTCAAACCTGTTTACGGTTCAGAAACCAAACAGGGACACAAGGCCCATTTTGGACCTAAGGTCTCTGAACAAGTATCTATTGATCCAGTACTTTCGGATGGAGTCTGTTGGCTCAGTAGTAACCTCACTCCAGAGGGGAGACTTTCTAGCCCCCATTGATATAAAGGATGCGTATTTACACGCATCTATTTTTCAAACTCGTCAGAGGTTCCTACGTTTTGCAGTAGAGGAACGTCATTTTCAGTTTGTGGCTCTACCCTTTGGGCTTGCTACAGCTCCCCGGTTGTTAACAAAGGTCCTAGCACCAGTACTGGGTTTTTTAAGGGCCCAAGGGATCCTGGTGCTTGGGTATATGGATGACCTCCTGCTCAGAGATCATTTAGTACAGGCTCTGGAACAGAGCATAATATATACAGTGCGGAATTTGAAAAGCTTAGGCTGGATCATAAATACGGAAAAAAGTCAGCTCAAAATCGAAAGTAATTAGGTCTGATCCTAGGTACAGTCCAAGCAGGAGTATTCTTGCCACCTGTAAGGATCTGTGCCCTGAAGGATCAGGTGCTTCAGATAAGGGGCACCAGACAACCCTCCATTCGGCTCTGTATGAGTCTTCTGGGGAGGATGGTATCCTCCTTCGAGGCAGTGTCCTATGCCCAGTTCCATTCCAGGCCTTTACAACAAGACATCTTATTGGCTTGGAACAGAGGAAGAAAAACCCTGGATTAGCCAATGTGCTTATCTCCTCAGGCACGCTTAACCCTAAACTGGTGGTTGCAGGATCAGAACCTGCGAAAGGGAAAAATCCTTTCTCCCGATAACTTGGAGAGTACTGAATACAGATGCCAGTCTCTCAGGCTGGGGAGCGACTCTAGACAGGCTCACAGCTCAGGGAAAATGGTCAGGGACAGAGCATATTCTGTCCATCAACATCCTAAAATTATGGGCAGTACGTCTGCCCTACGGTCCTGGACGGTGGAGCTTCAGGACTGCCCCATCAGGGTTCAGTCTTACAATGCCACAGCAGTGGCCTATATAAACCACCAAGGTGGTACCAGGAGTTGTTCAGCTCTGAACGTACTAGCCTGGGCAGAGGGACATGTGCCAATTTTATCGGCAGTCCATATCCCGGGAGTAGAGAACTGGAAGGCAGATTATCTCAGCCGCCAGCAGATCTGCCCGGGGGAATGGTCCCTACACACAGGGGTGTTCTAGGAAATTTGTCAATGTTGGGGGATGGCCAGAGGTCGACCTACTGGCATCCAGGTTCAACAACGAGCTACAGCACTTTGTGTCTCAAACAAGGGATCCTTTGGCAATTGGAGCCAATACTCCCTGGTTTATGCTTTCCCTCCGATCTCTCTCCTTCCACATTTGTTGTGCAGAATACGGAGTGAGGGGGGTTCCAGTCATTCTGGTGGCACCAGCTTGGCCCAGAAGGCCCTAGTTCCTGGAGATTGTGAGACTGACAAAAGACCATGTCGCCCCGATCTACTGTCTCAAGGTCCTATATTCCACCCTAATTTACAGTCTCTAAATTTGACGGCATGGCTATTGAAGCCAGGGTGTTAAAGCACCGTGGCATCTTGGGACCAGTGAATGCTAGAAAAGCTGTCACTAAAAAGATTTTATCATAAAGTCTAGAAGACTATTGCCTGGTGTGAAGCCAGAAAATGGCATCCTCGGAAATATGTGATTGGGAGAATTCTCTCTTTTCTACAGTCGGCTGTGGAAATCAAATTGGCTTTGAGTACAATCGGAGGTCAAGTTTCGGCCCTATCAGTATTCTTCCAAATGCCTTTAGCCTCCCATTCACTGATCCGAACCTTTATGAAGGGGCAACTCGCTTGCGTCCTCCCATTAGGTAACCTATGTGTCCTTGGGACTTGAATTAGGTGCCGACTGTATTACTGAAACAACCATTTAAACCTATCATAGAAATTCCATTAAACTTACTGTCACGTAAGCTAGCCTTCCTGATCGCTATGACCTCGGCTAGAAGGGTGTCGATGTTGGCGGCCCTTTGATGCAGGGAACTGTACTTGATCCTTCACCACAACAGTCGTGTTACGACCTGTTCCACCCTTTTTGCCAAAAGTAGTGTCAGCCTTTCATTTAAATCGGGACATTATTTTGCCTTCTTTTTCTCTCAGCCTCGTTCGGTGGAAGAGACGACTGCATTCTTTGGACGTCATCCGGGCAGTCAAGGTTTATTTGTCCAATGTCCTAGGGAGATCGGAGGATCAGACTTCTTATTTTTTTTTGGTCCTTTTGGTGAAAAAAACAAAAGAAGCCGGCCATTGCCAATTGGGTCCGTCAATTGGTTTTTCAAGCCTACGGTCTGAAATGTAAAGCTCCTCCCTTTAGGGTGAGAGCTCAAGCTCATTCTACCAGGTGTGTAGGAACCTTCTGGGATTTTCGCCATGAGGTATCTGTGGCTCAGATTTGTAAGGCTGGTACCTGGTGTTGAGTGCATACGTTCACAAAATTTTATCAAGTGGAAGTTCGAGAAGCCGAGGATTCAGCTTTCAGCCGCAGTGTACTGCGGGCTGCTGTATAAGTTCTGATGGCTGTTTGGCAGGGTGTCTCCCTCCCCTCAAGGCTATTGCTCTGGGATGTTCCAGCAGGTAATGAATATTAGCCTGACTCTGTGTCCCATGATGTACTCCAAGAAAATAATTTTACAGGTAAGTATGATGAAAAAATCCTATTTCTCTATTCATCCATGGATGGACACAGCTCCTTAAATCTTGACATTTGGGTTCTGTTCATAGGAGAGGACTAGGCAGAACATGTTAGTTATCTTAAAACATGTAACTTTAACAGAGTTGAACAGCCCTGCCCAGGGGGCGATCCCTCCGGTCATAATTCCTCACCCTGCAGCATGCAGCCTCAGGTTTTTTTTCTGCCTAGCAGAGGAGAAGGACGTGGCTCCCTTTGGGCCCAGAGCCCTGAAGAAATGTTTTATTTTATTTTTGCGATTCTTCTATCAACTGCCGGCTGGGTGACAGGCTGGATATTATAGATCCTTGTAGTCCCCCCAGTCCGGCCATCGAGCGTGAGCAGACCTTAGCTACGCGCTGGGTCGGCCGGTGAGAATATGCTCCAGGGTCCACATATGACTGGGCTGCTGTTGTCTCACTCACAGTGGACCGGGCCAACAGCTACTCCATACCATCGATTGTGGGTCTGTCAGGGACGTGCCAGCAAGTCCTCGCAAGAACGGGTAAGTACGGTTCCTTATGTCTCTGGCAGGATGGAACAGCTGGGCATTCCCGGGATTAAGGGGTTCTCCTGTCCTTTTCCCTGCTCTCTGTCGCCCTTTCCCATCCTGCCCTAGGGTCCGCTGCGACTGGGGTGTACCTGTGGGGGGGCCCTGGGTACCTGTGGGGTGCTGAGTGAGTAACTTGTATAGCGCTACAAATGCAAACTAAATTGCCTCAAGGCGCTGTATCCAATGTCGTTGTCCAGCCAGGCTTCAGATTAGATGGGTCTTAAGTTTTTTTTTCTGAAGGCCCGATGGTTTTCCTCCATCCGAATGTCTGTAGGTAGAGCGTTCCATAACCGTGGTCCTTGGACTGCGAATCTTTGTTCTCCTTTCGATTTGTAGCGAGATTTGGGGATGTGGAGGAGGTTCTGATTAGTTGATCGGAGGGCCCGATTTGGGGTATTGGGTTTTATTTTCTCGCATGAGTATTGCGGCACTGGGGTCCGCTTTTTGGGGTCTGTCTCCTGGGATGTCTCTGCACGGCCTTCTCGTCCACATCGCGGGGCTCATGCGCCATTTTTTTGAAGCGCCAACGCCATTTTTAGTGTGCCTGCTTTCTCTATGGCATTTTCCATTGGCGGCCATTTTGTCATGGCCTCGCTGTGGTGCAGGTCTGTATCGCAGACGGGCATTTTCTTGTGGTCCAGGGCAATTGGTGCCTCCTGGGCTTTCCGACATCAAGTCTGTCTCACAGGTGTGTAAGGCGGCGACTTGGTCGTTCGTTCTCACATTTTACAAATTTTACAAGGTTGATGTGAGTGCATCTTCAGATGCTTCCTTCGGCTGCACGGTTTTGTAGGTGACTGTTTAAAGTTGCAACTCCTCCGTTGAGGAGCTCTGCTTGTTTGGGGTGAAATTAGGTCTTCTTTTGATTACTGTTTCCAACCCCTCGTTTTTTCTGACACTGCTTGGGGACGTCCCAAATGTCAACATTTAAGGAGCTGTGTCCATCCATGGAGGAAAAGAGAAAATAGAATTTTTTGTACTCACCGTAAAATCCTTTTCTCTGTCGTCCATGGACCCACCCCTCCTTTTTAAGTTTTTACTGCTTTTTGACGAACTGAGACTGCAGGGTGAGGGGTTATGACCGGAGGGACTGCCCCCTGGGCGGGGCTGTTCAACTCTGTTAAAGTTGCATGTTTTAAGATAACCAAGTTCTGCCTAGTCCTCTCCTATGAACAGGAACATAATAAATAAATGTAAAAATTTAAGGAGCTGTGTTCGTCCATGGACGACAGAGAAAAGGATTTTACGGTGAGTACAAAAAATCCTATTTTTTTCACACGCATTTTAGCTTTTTTTTGGTGGCATTTGCTCACCACTGGGTTTTTTTTTCTTTGACTGAAAAAAGGACTGACCATTTAAAAAAAAAAAGTTTTACTTTCTGCTATACAACATATATCCAATAAAAAATTGAATTTCTTCATAAATTTAGGCCAGAATTTTTATTCATACTTTTTTTTTTTCTTAAACCCCTAATGGCGGTGAACAGCAACTTGGTGGGACTGTGAAAGTGCGGCGGGCAATCTGATGCTGGGTGGAAAGTTACTAACGGACATGGACATCACCAGTACTGTACACTGTCGCTGTACTAATGACACTGGCTGGGAAGGGGTTAACCTCTTGGGGTAATCAAGGGATTAAGTATGTGTCTAACAAGTGTAATGTGTGTGTATTATGTGCAGCATTTTACTAAACACAGGGCTCTGGGATATGATTGGACACAGGCAACCAGCAGGTCCCAGCCACAAATTATTGGTATATTGGCATATGTGCCCTGTACCTGAAAGAGGCCAGCGACATAAGGTACGTCACTGTGCCTGCAGGAGCCGCCCATCTGCAGTACAATGTGGGCAGGCGGTTCTGAAGAGGTTAACCACTAGAGACCCGGGCCATTGACAAATGACGGCCACAAGGTGTCTCTACAGGGCCGGGAGGACGTCTATTGACTCCTGGCCACTGGGGGGCGCCCGCCGCGTCACTCAGATGCCGATGTGCGTCCCTGGCGGCCACGATGTCCGCCCAGTGCCTGGGTTCAGCAGTTACAGAGACAGAGACGTGGATCTCTGTGTGTAAACACAGAGATCAACGTCCTGTCAGGGAGAGGAGGCCGATGGTGTGTTCCTTGTACATAGGGACAACCATCAGTCACCTCCCCCAGTCAGCCCCCTCCCCCCCACAGTAAGAATCACCTAGCAGGGCACACATTTAACCCCTTAATCGCCCCCTAGTGTTAACCCCTTCCCTGCCAGTCACATTTATACAGTAATCAGTGCATATTTATAGCACTGTTCGCTGTATAAATGTGAATGGTCCCATAAATGTGTCAAAAGTGTCCGATGTGTCCGCCGTAATATCGCGGTCCTGACAAAAATCGCAGATCGCCGCCATTACTAGTAAAAATAAAAAAAATCTATCACCTATTTTGTAGACGCTATAACTTTTGTGCAAACCAATCAATATACGCTTATTGCGTTTTTTGAAAAAAATGTTTTACCAAAAATATGTAGAAGAATACGTATCGGCCTAAACTGAGATTTTTTTTTTTTTTTAATTGGCTATTTATTATAGCAAAAACTAAAAAATATTGTGTTTTTTTTCCCCTCAAAATTGTCGGTCCTTTTTTGTTTATAGTGCAAAAAAGAAAAAACACAGAGATTATCAAATACCACCAAAAGAAAACTCTATTTGTCGGAAAAAAAGGCGTCAATTTTGTTTGGGAGCAACATCGCATTACCGCGCAATTGTCATTCAAAGCGTGACAGCACTGAAAGCTGAAATTTCGTCTTGGCAGGAAGGGGGTATATGTGCCCAGTATGCAAGTAGTTAAACAAAGCCTGTTCCTTGACCAAGCTGCACAAAACTTTAATTCACTCCTGACAAGCCTGTTCAGCTGCAGGGAGTGAATATGTCTGGTGCTCACCCATGGTACTCACTCTGTGTGATGATGCTGGTGATTTGCCCATCAGTGCCACATAGGGGTGGGGTTAGTCATTAGCCCTGTGTATGCTCAAGTCAAAGCTTACACTGACCTCTTCTTTTCTCACTCCTGATAGCTGAACAGAGTTGTGGGGGGAGCAAAAGGAAGATCATTTTTTTTATTTTATTTTTTTTATTTATTTACTCACATCAGAAAGCGTGTCTACAAGGATCACAGCAACATTGTACAGGAAGATCAGTTTTTTGCTGCTGGTAATGGAGGCATAAAAGTTGAACCTGTTTTCACCTGCATGGTCGTTTTAAACTCTTCAGTCAAAACTGCATTATAGTTTCAGTATTGTAACCTTATTTTCTAATGTAAGACTTTTTGGCTCCAAAACACAGATGTTTCTCAGATTCAGGGCTGTGGAGTCGGAGTCGAGGAGTCAGAGTCGGGGGAAATTCTGGGTACCTGGAGTCGGAGTCCGCAAACAATGCACCGACTCAGACTCCTACTAAATTTAGATTGGAATAAAAAAAAAAAAAAAAGCAAGTTTAAATGTCCCAATTCACAAAAAGTTATAATTAATGACTTCTCTACTGTAAGAATAAAGACCAATGCATGCAGTGCCTCACATAACCGCAAAACGAACACGTTAAGTGACCGCGAAGAAGCATGCTTTTCATGTGCTTCACTATATGGCACGCAACGCACAATTAGGAGCTGCAATACTTATACTTTCCATAGTGTTGTGTTCTGCTTTTACAGGGAACGCATGTTAGAGAATCAGTAAGTGTCCAAATAAAAAAATTCCAACAGGAGTTTTATAAAGCACTAAAAGAAGTTGAAAAGTATGATCGCTCATCAAAACTTACTGTTGAAGAAGCCATCCTTGTTTATCCAGAGATCGTTAGTGATGTGGCCAGAATAGTTACTGCAATGCCACCCACCCAAGTCAGTGTCGAAAGATTATTTTCAGCCCTAAAAATAATAAAGTCTGACTTAAGAGCCTCTATGAAAGAGGATCTGGCAGAGGCAATTCTCTTCCTTAGAACTCTACATTGAATTGATTTGCATGTGCTAAGCCTAGAACTACATTTCAAGATTAATATAAACCATTTCTAGGTTTTACAGATTTTGTTTTTGGTTCATTATAGATAAGCTTTGTTTTTGTTCTAAAACAACCAAATAATGTGGTTTGTATTTTTGAACTGGTAAAGATCCTGTTCCTGATGTTTATGCCTGCTGCTACTATCCAGTCACTTGATTGTTTTCATTGTGTTTGTCTTTTGCTTAAACTGTGCAATACAGTAGACTGTTGGCTTCCCAGCCAGTAGTCCTGTGGTAGGTTGCGTTTCTTTCCCTCAAGGAATGTATAAAATACATTTGCATATTAATACAGAGGAGTCGGAGTCGGAAGTACATAAAACTGAGGAGTCGGATTTGGAACATTTATCTACCGACTCCAGAACCCTGCTCAGATTAATGGGTGACATTGGAATTCTGCATCCCTTGTTTTTTACAGCACTTGGAAGCTCCAGTGTCTCGTAGTTCTGCAGGATTCTCCACACATGGAAAGTTTCAGCATTAATTTCATTCCCATAATTCAGAATAAAAGAAAAATAGTCTGAAACTATTTTATAGTTGCTTTAGCATAAACCAGGATACCAGAGCCCCTGGAAAATAGCAGCAGTCTAATGTAGATGGGTGATTTTGGTATCTGTAAATGAGGTATGGGTTTTAGGTAGACCGTTATTTTAAAGAGTATCTAAACCCAAAAACAAAAATATAATGTATTGCACTTTACCAGTCCTTGGGTGTGAAGACTGCACTAGTATTTTTGCCTGGTGATTCTGCTAGTCCCACACTTCCTGTCCGATTATGACTACAAGGAGCAGAGTTATCACCATAGGACAGAACTAAAGTACACCCCCTTATGCATAACATAGATTGAAGGAAAATGTGGGGGGGGGGGGGGTCCTCAGAAATGGCTGGGAACAATGTAACTGATAAGAGTGCAGCACAGGAAGAGGACAAGAAGTTATTGGCTCACAAGATTTCTGATGGGATCAGCAAGTATTTTCTTTACCCTCATTAAACAGATATAACGGAACACTTTCAATAGTATATTAAGAAAACCATAGATGTGGGGGAAAAAATAAGACGTTTATTGTCAGGGTTTACATATACTTTAGGCAAAACTGACAGAATGGGGAAGGTTATTACATTTTTTGTCCCTAGCTGTTCAGCTTTCTGTGGCATACTATAGCAGTGAAGAGAAGCCATGTTCACAATCTATTCTTTTTTTTGTCTCTCAGCTCCGGTCCTCAGAAGTGTGCCGCTTGCATTCAGGAAGGCATTTTCGAAGAAGGAATCTCCATTTTGGAAAGCAGCACAGTAAGTGACAGGCCTATGGTGAATAGTGTGGGGAAGGGTTTTTATTGCTGCCTCTCACCCCATTATGTAGATATCCACTCTTCCCCAACTCTATGACCTGTTCCACATTTCTGCTTAAAGGAACAGGGTAAGGCATGAGGCTCTGTCGAGGGGGAAAAAAAAAAACTTGTTCGTTGAGTACAAAACAAAGAGAAACCTAAATCCACAAAACCATTCATAAAAGTCTGGTAGAAAACAAATCCTTACAGGTTACCAAAGGCAACTCTGCATTGCTCTATCTTAATAGTAGCTATTTATATATTGTTCAGAAAAAGCATGCGCCCATTTTTTAAATATCTTAATCTATGCAATGCGTCATTAGTAAAAATACACAGGCATACCACAGAGAGGAGGATACTACATGGCATCTGGTATGTTCCCATAATGTCACCTCTCCCTTGGATGAGGCATGTTCTCAGTACTGAGATCGTAGGCTTGAAAATTCTTCAGACTAGAGAACACTTGTGTGACCCATATCTCTTCTTTAGTCTGTGCTGGGAAAAATAGCAGCATTTATGCGATTGGTTGCTCAGGTCCAATCAGATGTACAAGTGCTTCGTAATTAGTCATCAAGGCTCTGATGTCAGATGTCATGTCAGATGTGTTAAAATGGTACATAAACACACACTGTTTATTTGGATTTTCTATTTCTGTATGTGGATGTTGGCACTGTAATTAATAAAACAATCATTTGGCAATAACATGGTGTGGGCAGATTTCTGCCAGTCACAGACTGTGTCACACCCCTACTGCCTATTTCTTAGATAGAGGTGAGGCCTTCATCAATCAACATGTAATATCCCACCTCCTTTTTGTTTGTTTAGCTGGTTAGTGGGCATGGAAGAGGGAGGAAATGGGCTGTCCTTTACCACTATGTGACAGAAACTAAGTAAGAAAAATGTTTTTCATTCAAAATTTTTGGTCTTTTTTGGTGGGGGGGGGGGGGGGGGGGGGGGAATAAACCCAGCAGTGATTAAATACCACCAAAAGAAAGCTCTATTTGTGTGTAGAAAATGATAAAAAATTTGGGTGCAGTGTTACACGACCACGCAATTGTTCAATTCAAAGAGCGACAGTGCTGAAAGTTAAAAAATGGCTTGGGCAGGAAGGGGGTGTAAGTGCCCAATAGCCAAGTGGTTAAAAACCATATAACCTACTTTCCATGCGACCCTCAAATCATGTAAATTGTTCCTGTAAGTGACACTTTTCTTATATTTGTGTGATATTTTGCACGTGTGGGATAAATATTGTATGAGGAAAACGTAGTGTGCAGTGTCTCATCTAGGTTTTGTTTTGTCATTTGTAGGCATTTCCTGATAACGCAGCGCGGCGAGAGGTGGAAAGTCTGCCTGCCATTTGTAACTATAATGACTGCTCGTGGAGAGGCTCAATCAAGGAGTATGAGGTGAGGTGTGCTGCGTCCTCACTGATGTGTAATCACAACACAAAACGCTGAGCTAACTTTTTTGTGCATACCAAATAAGTAATGTAGTCTCATCATCGACTTTTCCTAGCAGTAGTTGAAAGGTTCTTCTCAACCTTCATGTCTGCCATTTTACTTTGTAGTTAACTTTACCAGCTACAGACCCATTAACTTAAAGAGGAAGTAAACCCTGATGGGTTTTACTTACTCTGTTTCCCTGCAAAGGTAAAGCATAATGGACTACTATGCATCACTGTCTTCCACGCTGGCAGCGAACATCCATTCTTCACCCCTCTACTTCCGGGGGCCGCAAACTCCGGCTCTGTGACTGGCCAGAGTCGAGTGACGTCCCTCCCGCGCATGCGCCGCCTTTAACGGCATGACCCCAGCTTGAAACAGCACAGCGTGCCCTTTCAGGACGGCGCATGTGCCGTTGAAGGTGTCGCTTGGGAAAATTGAAAATATCTCTGAGACCGTGTAGCCTTAATCTAGGCTTACCTGTAGGTGTAAGTTGTCCCAGAGGGTTTACTTCCTCTTTAAAGCAGGCATGTTCAAAGTCCGGCCCTCAGCCAATTGTGGCCTACATACAGGAGAATCTCCTGTTTACTCGGCGGCGTCTGTAATAGGAAGTCCCGTCACCTGGACTGCTATTGGATGACTGTTCTGTCTATCATAAGAGAGAGGGCGGACTTTGTATTAAAGAGGCAGAGTAAACGGGAGATTCTCCTGTATGTAATCTGTCACGCTCGTCCCGTACCCCTCCCTGTCCCCTCTGAGGCTGCAGATGGGCATTGATCAGGCTGCACTGGTGAGGCTGCATTCATTGCAATGAAAAGGCTGCAACCTCTGCAGGTTTTATTTTTTGTGCAATAAACAAGAAAGGTCGTTTTTTTGGAAAAAACAAGCACACTGGCTTGCATGAAAAAAAAAAATCCCATGTGTACCTAACGTTAGAGACCCTTCGCAAGACCATTCATTTAACATGTTTTATGCTGGTTGGTTACTCCAGCTATTACAACACATCCTAAACTCTGAAGACTACTGCTGGATACCATCCTGAATGTGATGTCAGAATCCCCAGCAGCCTCAGAGCTGTCTCTCAGGTGACACTACTCTATATTCCTTTTAGTGAGGGGAGAGATGGATGATCTGGGCCAGTGCAAACTAATTGGACATCCAAAAAGAGAAAAGGACGATGATGTGCAAGGAGGGAGGGGGGCTATTAACCACTTGCCGACTGCCGCACGACTATGTACGTCGACAACATGGCAGGGGCAGGCAGGTTGGCGTACAGGTACGTCCCTTTAAATTCGCCACCCAGCAGGCGCGCGCCCGCCACATGCCTCGCAAGTGCGGTCATGGTTCCCGGGAACTCGATGTTCCCAGGAGGCCCGCGATTGCGGTCAGCAAGGGAAGAACAGGGGAATGCCTTTGTAAACAAGGCATTCCCCTATTCTGCCTAGTGACACTGTCACCGATGACCATTCCTTGTGATCGGGAATGGTCATCAGTGACGTGCCACATGTAGCCACGCCCCCTGACAGTAAGAATCACTCTCTAGTACTGACTTAACCACTAGGTGGCGCTGCAGGGGTTAACACCTTCACTGCCTGTGTAATTTTTACAGTAATCGGTGCATTTTTTTTTTTTTAGCACTGATCGCTATAAAAATTACAATTGTCCCAAAATGGTGTAAAAAATGTCCGATGTGTCCGCCATAATGTCGCAGTCATGATAAAAATCGCTGATAGCCACCATAACTAGTAAAAAATTTTTTTAATAAAAATGCCATAAAAACAGTCCCCTATTTTGTTGAAGCTATAACTTTTTTTTTTTTTTTTTTTAACTACTTCCATACAGGGCATTTTCACCCCCTTCCTGCCCAGACCAATTTTTAGTTTTCAGCGCTGTCGCACTTTAAATGACAATTGCGCGGTCGTGCGACGTCGCTCCCAAACAAAATTGACGTTCTTTTTTTCCCAACAAATAGAGCTTTCTTTTGGTGGTATTTGATCACCTCTGCGGTTTTAATTTTTTGCTCTATATAAAAAAAAAAAGAGCGACAATTTCGAAAAAAAGACCATATCTTTTTACTTTTTGATTTAATAAATATCATAATTTCTTTAAAAAAAAAAAACGTTTTTTTTTACTCAGTTTATACCGATATGTATTCTTCTACATATTTTTGGTAAAAAAATCGCAATAAGCATATTTGATCGGTTTGTCCAAAAGTTCTAGCGTCTACAAAATAGGGAATAGAATTATGGCATTTTTTTATTTTTTTATTCTTTTACTAGTATTGGCGGCGATCCGCGATTTTTATTGTGACCGTGACATTGCGGCGGACATATCGGACACTTTTGACACATTTTTGGGACCATTCACATTTGCACAGCGATTAGTGCTATAAAACTGCACTGATTACTGTGTAAATGTTGCTGGCAGGGAAGGGGTTAACACTAGGGGGCGCTGAAGGGGTTAAATATGTTCCCTAAAGTGTTTTCCAACTGTAGGGGGAGGGGGACTCACAAGGGGAGGAGATTGATGTGTGTTCCTCTGTACTGGGAACACACATCGGTCTCCTCACCTCTGACAGGACATGGATCTGTGTGTTTACACACACAGATCCATGGTCCTGTGTGTTTACACACACAGATCCATGGTCCTGCCGTGATTGCGGGCAATCGCGGGTGCCCGGCAGACATCGCAGCCGCTGGACATTTGCACCAGGTCCCGAGCAATGCGGCGGGGGCGCGCGCGCGCGCTCCCGAGCGGCCGGGAATGCACAGACGTCATATGACGTCCACTCTGAAGGAGGAAAGGTTCCCGCTGACATCATTTTACAATGGCTCGGTAGGGAAGTGGTTTAATAAATACAAAATAAAGGGTTTTCTTACTAAAAAAGCGATGTTGGACCCCTTCTGACACCACGGACTGATGCAAGCTGGGCATATGACGTCACGTGAGGGAGGGCCACTGGGTGACATAGCTAGGTGGTTCTGCCCCTTGACTGTATATAAGAAAGGTCAAAGCAGAGAGGAGGCATTCAGAGGGAGGCGGGAGCGTTTTTCATTTTTTCGGGTCAGACAGGCGGCGTGATTGACATGGGGGGGGATCTGGGGACCCCCTTGTTAAAGGTGGTTATCTACCAGATTCCACCCGGCCCCCCCCCCCCCCACCTGTGGTCCCCGACAACCACAGCCCAGGGTTGTTGGGAAGAGGCCTTTGTCCCCATCAACATGGGGGACAAGGTGCTTTGGGGTAGGGGATGGAATGGGTGCATTGATGCATGTGGGGACCAAAAGGCTGGCCTGTGTAGTCCGATCCTCCCCTTCTTCCACAGTCCCCAATCTATCTGCTGATGGCACAGAGCCTTGGAATCACTCTGCACATGCTCAGTATGGTGTGTGTTGCTAGCGTCCCCCCCCCCCCCTTTGGCAGGGTGCATGTGATCAGCACAGGGATAATCAGTAGTTCAGAGGGCCGGGGGTCATGCAGCCTCATAGGATGGTTGGAGGAGAATGGAAACTCCTATATGCTTTAACCAGTGCTTGGCCAGACACTGATAGAAGTTATAAAACTGCTATATACTGCTGATGAGAATGGGTATTTAGCTGTTTATATTTATTAAAATAATTGCATTTATATGTTCTGTGTACTGTGGGAGACCAGATAGTGAATGCAGAGTCCTGAGCTTTGGTAACATTTTAAGGTACACAGAGTGAATAGAGAAACAACACGGGATGCCTCACACGCCATTCTAGATTACATAGTAGTGTATCTCTTTCTGAGGTTGGTGATTTATATAAGGGGTGGAGAGAAGTTCTGAGGTCTTCAAGGAGCTACCAAAACATATACCAAGGGCCTGAACTGGCAGTAGTGGATGGCTCCTCAATCTATTTATCTCAGATGTTATTGCACTTACATTTTGCCCCTGTTTTTATCCCAGTAGAGGGGGAGGTTTGAATTGATCAGGCGTTTCCAAAAGGAGAAATTGTATCAATCTATCTCAAGCAGAGACCAGCTGCTTAAAGGGTGCTTCCCAAATATCCGACCAATCTTCATTTACATCTGGGATAGCCCTCTGCTATTTCTCATGAAGGCCAGAATGGTCAGAGAGGATGTGAAGGACATGCTGATACAGGGACGATGCCGGCTTTAACAGCCAGACTGTGCGGATCAGATCACTGCAGAAATTTGAATTATTATATATGTATTTTACCATGATAATGTACCAGACAAGATTTTGTTTTGACTACGTGGTGTTGTATTTATTTATAGCCATGATGAAGGACCCTCGCTGCCCCTGAAACATGTTGAATTTTTCAATAAAAGAAAAATGTATTTTGGAAATCTACCAGTGGAGTAACGCTTTCATCCATCAGTCTTCCTTCAGGGCCCATTCAAACCTTGTGCTTTTGGCTGCGTTGCTTAAAGCGGGGGTTCACCCTTAGAGGGCACTTTTCCCCCTTCGCTTCCTGCTCGTTATTACTAGGGGAATCGGCAATTTATTTTAAAATAGGTGCAGTACTTACCCGTTTACGAGACGCATCCTCTCCGTCGCTTCCGGGTATGGGCTTCGGGAATGGGCGGTCCTTCTTGATTGACAGGTTTCCGAGAGGCTTCCGACGGTCGCATCCATCGCGTCACGATTTTCCGAAAGAAGCCGAACGTCGGTGCGCAGGCGCAGTATAGAGCCGCACCGACGTTCGGCTTCTTTCGGCTACGAGTGACGCGATGGATGCGACCGTCGGAAGCCTCTCGGAAGAATGTCAATCAAGAAGGAACGCCCGCTCCCGAAGACCCATACCCGGAAGCGACGGAAGAAGATACAGCTCGAAAACGGGTAAGTACTGCACCTATTTTAATATAAATAGCCGATTCCCCTAGACCGAACGAGCAGGAAGCTAAGGGGAGATTTTTTTTTTTTTTTTAAATGGGTGAACTCCCGCTTTAATGCAGGCCAATGCAATTACCAGCATTCATTGTTTCCAGCAGGCTCAGTTCACAGCAATGTGGGTATGGGCTTTGTGAAAATGGAGCATGCTGCATTTCAGTGCAGCGCATTGTGTTGCAATGTATCTCAGTACACTGCAACCCGCAATATATTCTGCAGCTGGGAAGAAACAAATCATTACTATTTGTCTACTAATTTACTGTATTTGGGTAGACTTGTCATGAGCCTCATGTATAACATTTTGTGGAATAAGAATTTAGAAAACAAACTTGATTTTTATTCATTTCAGACAGTTTATATGTTTTATGGTAACAGTTTTTGTTTTGGAATACTTTAAATGATAGCTAGTACTTTGTTTACATTGGAAAATGGTGGTATTGGTGTCACCCATTGCTAAAGTGTTTCATGACGCACTAAGCAAAGATGCAACACTATCAAGCACCAGCTCACAAAGGCTTTGTTTACACCTGTGCTTGGGGTGGGATGGGTAAAAATAGGAAGTTGAGCCATGCTTGCTTGTCGAAAATAATGAATAGGTTTCAAGATTCATTCCCGTGGGAAGAATTACTAAAGAGGGAAAAAAATAAGTCTGTCACAAGCTCAACAAGCGTCATCCTGATAACAAATGTTTGCCAGTAAACCGACTTCACAAGCTGCTACAAAAGAGCTTTTAATACCAGTTATGTAACATTTTATGAACTTAATTAAAAAATACTGGAGCTTGAGGGAGCAAATATTTTAGTTATCAAATGTATCTTTAGGGCCAGTTCACACATGATGCAGTTCAGTATGTTTTTTTTTTCTCTGCATTAAAAACGCAGACAGTGGATTATTTGGGTTCTAGTGGCATAGTTGACACCAGTGCAGTCAATTCCAGTGCAGAAAAAAACATTCTGCATTTTTTCTGAACAGAACTGTACTGCATCTAAACGCATGAAAGCCACACGAACGCATCACGTGAAAAAAACCCCCCACAGGAAGCCTTGGGGAAAAATGCTCTGAAACGCATTGTAAATGCATCAAAAAAAGGCGCATGCAGAAATGCATCTGGAGTGAGTTTTTGTTATGTAAAATGTAAGCAAAAACGCATATGGAGTAGCCCTTAACCACTTAAGGACGTCAGCAGAATGGCACGTCTGGGCACAAGCACGTACCTGTACGTGTTTCTTTAAGGCCCAGCAGTGGGGTTGCGAGTGCGCCGGCGTGCTCGCGACCCGGTCCGAAGCTCCGTGACCGCGGGACCCGCAGACCCGATCGTCGCCAGTGTCCCGTGATAGGTCACCGGAGCTGAAGAACGGGGAGAGGTGTGTGTAAACATACCCTCCCCGTTCTTCATTGTGGCTGTCAGTGGTCATCTGTTCCCTGATATAGGGAAAGACCATCACTGACGTCGCAGTCACGAAAAAAAAACGCTAATCGCCGCCATTAGTAGTAAAAAAAAAAAATTGTTAATAAAAATGCAATAAAACTATCCCCTATTTTGTAAACGCTATAAATGTTGCGCAAACTAATCAAACGCTTATTGCGATTTTTATTTTTTTACCAAAACAGAAGAATATGAATCGGCCTAAACTGAGGAAAAAAATATTTTTTTTATATATTTTCTGGGGATATTTATTATAGCAAAAAGTAAAAAATATTGCATATTTTTTTCAAAATTGCCGCTCTATTTTTGTTTATAGCGCAAAAAAAAAACCGCAGAGGTGATCAAATACCACCAAAAGAAATCTCTATTTGTGGGAAAAAAAGGACGCCAATTTTGTTTGGGAGCCACGTCGCACGACTGCGTAATTGTCAGTTTTTTTTTTTTATGGGGGGAGCCCGCGCTCGCGCCCCGCGACAAAAGCTTGGCTCAAGGGATGACTTTCAATAGATCGCAGCGAGGTAGCTGCTCTGCTACGCACGAAACCCTGACCCAGAATCAGGTCGTCTACGAATGATTTAGCACCGGGTTCCCAACGAACATGCGATGCGCTCCGGGAGAGAGGCGGCCCGCTTCCGTCCGCGCTCCGGTCCCGAGGCGAGCGGCACTACGCGCCGGCCCCCGCCTGCGTAATTGTCAGTTAAAGCGACGCAGTGCCGAATCGCAAAAAGGGGCAAGGTCCTTAACCTGCATAATGGTCCGGGTCTTAAGTGGTTAAAGTGTATCCATGGTCAAAATGTAAAATGTGTAGTTCCGTCAGTCTTGTGATCCACACTCTTCTGGCTCACCCCATGGAATGGCCATGCAATTACACAGAGCAGATTTCATGCAGGATCTTAGTGTGGTCACTCCTCTACAACTTGGCATCGCTGTGATGGTTAGATGCAGCTTCTCTCAATTATTCTAAAGCAAGCTGGGCAAAGATGACAATTGCTTTATAGATTTCGTTTTTAAAATTAGCTAATTTGCACATTGGCAGATCTCGGGTTCAGAAACTGAAACCAGATTGTGACGTTTACATTTAGATATTCAAACCACATTATGTTGAGTGTCAGTTATCCCATGCTTGCTTCATTGATTGAAAAAAATTAAATAATATATGTATATATAATTATATCTTAGTTCAATCTTCTTTTATTGAAAAGGGAGAGGTGTAGAGTACACAAGTATAACGTTGGTTAACACATAGCTAGAAATAGACATTACAATATTTGAACCACATCGTCACATTGTATAGAGATAGTTGTTTGCTTCAACTAAGTTAATTTAGTACATAAGCCTGTGTAGCCATAACATCTAACGTTACATATTGAGGATCAGTGAGCACCACGCATTACAAATTTGCTAGGGCTTTTGTTATTGTGCTAAACGCAATTTCTTATAGGGGGGGAACACTATGTGGGTCACAGAGTTCCCGTCTTTCAATACTAGAGATTATAGTTTGGGTGTCCGTGTATCATTACAACTTATAAAGAAAAGAGGGGAAATGATGGTGAAAATAGAGGGGACAAAACAGTAAGGCAAGTAGATATTGAGAGGGAGACGTTCCACTGAGTATAATTATATCTTGCAAAAAAAGAGTACACCCCTCACATATTTTGTAAATATTTTATTATATCTTTTTCATGTGACAACACTGAAGAAATGTTTCTACAATGTAAAGTAGTGAGTGTACAGCTTGTATAGCAGTGTAAATTTGCTGTCCCCTCAAAATAAAACGTAGACATTAATGTCTAAACCGCTGGCAACAAACGTGAGGACACCCCTAAGTGAAAATGTCCAAATTGGGCTCAATTAGCCATTTTCCCTCCCTGGTATCATGTGATTCGTTTGGTTGTAAGGTCTCAGGTGTGGTAAATTTGCTGTTATCCCTCTCACTCTCTCATACTGGTCACTGGAAGTTCAACATGATACCTCATGGCAAAGAACTCTCTGAAAACCTGAAAAAAAGAATTGTTGCTCTACATAAAGATGGCCTAGGCTATAAGAAGATTGCCAAGATCCTGAAACTGAGCTGCAGCATGGTGGCCAAGACCATACAGCGGTTTAATGATGTGATGTCATCATGGAGGAGACCTTGCGCTCCTCTACCTTCTGTTTGAGGATGCCCAACATATTCAGCAAACTTTCTTGTGCATCATCTTTGGAACATGCTTCCTTCTGGGACGACAGCCATGCAGACCAATTTGATGCAGTGTGCAGTGTATGGTCTGAGCGCTGACAGGCTGGCCCCCCACCCCTTCAACCTCTGCAGCAATGCTGGCAGCACTTATAAGTCTGTTTCCCAAAGACAACCTCTGGATATGACGCTGAGCACCTGCACTCAACTTCTTTGGTTGACCATGGCAAGGTCTGTTCTGAGTAGAACCTGTCCTTTTAAACCGCTGTATGGTCTTGGTCACCATGCTGCAGCTCAGTTTCAGGATCTTGGCAATCTTCTTATAGCCTAGGCCATCTTTATGTAGAGCAACAATTCTTTTTTTCAGGTTTTCAGAGAGTTCTTTGCCATGAGGTGCCATGTTGAACTTCCAGTGACCAGTATGAGAGAGTGAGAGCGATAAAGCCAAATTTAACACACCTGAGACCTTGCAACCAAACGAATCACATGATACCGGGGAGGGAAAATGGCTAATTGGGCCCAATTTGGACATTTTCACTTAGGGGTGTACTCACTTTTGTTGCCAGCGGTTTAAACATTAAATGCTGTGTGTTGAGTTATTTTGAGGGGACAGCAAATTTACCCTGTTATACAAGCTGTACACTCACTACTTTGCTACAATGTAAAGTGTCGTTTCTTCAGTGTTCAAAAATGTGAGGGGTGTACTCACTTTTGTGAGATAGTGTATATACACCCATTTTTATCAAGTCACCATAATTGGTAATCAGTAGGTGCACATAAATACAGTACAATGCTGTCTGGCTGTAGCAAGCACGAGAAATTATTAAACAATGTTGTGTAGCAGTCGGAAAGCCCCTGGCTCTAGGCCAGAATGTGTGCAAAAGTCCCTGGAAGGCTTTAATAATAAACTGCTAATGTGTTTAGCCTGTGATAGACTCTCATACATACAAAGTTTAAAGAATTTAACTTTTTTTAGTCTTGGAGCCTTTGGATGGATGCATGATTGTGGTATTTTCTCTTTCTTAGAATATGAAGATGAAAGCGTTCCCAGTAATGCAGTAGTTTATTTTGATTTTGGAATGAAAGAAAATTTCAGAAAAAGTGTGTGTGTGTGTGTGTGATGTGCATGGGATGCTTCTCATAAAACGGAAATACCAGAATAAATGTTGTCCCTAAAACTCTAACCGTTAAAAAAAAAAAAAAAAAAAACTGACACGGGAAAAGTTCTGCCTTTCTTTTAAAAATAACAGTCGCCTAGTCAATTTGCTGATTCCCCGAACCCCCTTCACCTTCAGTACTTTGTCACTGTTCAGATAAAGTATGCAGGTTAATAGTTCTGTCTTCACTTGCTGCATACTTGATCTAAGTCTTTGGCTTACAAAAAACATTGCTAGTAAATCAGCATATGACAGTCATGCAACTTATTTTGAAAACAAGTAAACAGTGTCAGCCCAACCTAAAGGCTATGTCATGTCGGCAACATGCCAGCAGGTGGATGGCTGAGAAGATTCTCCCCTGATTCCACATGTAGCTTCTTTGCTGGCTGGATGAGGGAACCATCGCTGACTAGTGACATTCTGCAGTTCCTTCCAGCTTCAGAGCAATAACCGGATCATCCAGGCAGCAAGAAAGCATTGTGTGTTACCAGGTGAGTATTGGCTTTACATAGCAATCCTAATATGGTCTTGGCCCTTATTATATATGACCTGCAGGTTAGCACTTTGAGAATATAACAGCTTAAGCATGCTGCTGGTCCTCCTACCAGCCCTGCCAGTCTTCACGGTCTTTAAAGAGCTACCTCTTCTGAAGAATCTTTTGCATCCTACATGCTTGCACACATCAGTTACCTGGTCCTCTGCAGGTTAGATGGTGGCAGATGGTACCAAAGCATGCAGTGAAAGAGCAAACCAGGAGTCTAATTGTTTGGTAGTTCCCCTTCATGATCAGGCAGATGGGCAGCAGGACAATAAAGCATAAAAAAAGGCCATTGTTTGCAATGCTTTAAGGTAGCCACAAAGTGGCTTCTATATGCACTGAGCAGGCAAAGTAACATTTATCTCAAACACTCAGATATGCACGTTTTTAGCTCGTCTACACCAAGGAAAATCTCCATCCTTGAATTTTCTACTTTTGCATAACTCTGAACAAAATATCTATAAAGTCATATTAAAAATGTTTTTAAATGTGCACAAATGCATGTGAATATGTATGTAGTGGGGTTTATCGTTTATATGCAGTACTACATGCACATATAGCTGCAAGGTCCCTCTAGAAAAGGACAGTTTTCTTTTCATGCTTCCGGATTCTCAGAAGTGTTCATGTGTCTTTTTTTTTTGCATATCGGTGTTCTGTATCCCACAGCCCCTCCTCTTGTGTTTTACGTGTGTCAGGCCGTGATCTAGACATGTAATAACAAAAATCTTTTCTCTTCCCAGGCCACACATGAAGGGAAGTGCCCGTTCATGTTAGCGCCCTGCCCATCATGCAAACAGCTCATCAGAGTCAGTGAAAAGGAATGGCATAACGAACGCGAGTGTCCAGAGCGAAAACTGAACTGCAGATACTGCAAACTTTCTTTCTACTTTCCAGATATCAAGGTACAAGAGGCTGTTCTGTAGTTTTTCTTCACACTTTACATTTCCTGAAAACTTCTGGCAGGTGTATTTGAAAGTGTGATTACATGCATTTCCTTATTTTTTTTTTTTACATTGAAATAACTTTATTGAGATCAATAAAAGGACAGTGTGATACAGCTATTGGACGCAAGCCAACCGTGCATAGCATAATTCCAATGAATATTACATGTAAATAAAATAAAGATGTCAAGGGGAAATAGAGCCCTGAAACCAGAAAAAAAGATTTTGCAAGAAACAGATCAATTACTGTTTGTGGAAACGACATGCATAGGGTAAAGCCTTACACATAAAACGGTTGTACATACGGTAACATCCTACAAGGCTTCCAAAGAAGGAAATGCGTAAGGAAGTAACTCGGTAAAATACAGATCTATCAGCAATTCCCAATAGCTCATGGAGAAGGGGCTTTCAACGTTTCACAGCATGGAATGAAAAGAGTTTTGATAACATTCAAGGGAATAGTCTTACACATGTGGTGCTAACCATCTATCCCAGATTTTATACTATTTATTTAGCTGGATACATTCTGTAGGTAACTTTTTTTCTAAGGAAGGGTGAGATTCAACTATAGGTCCCATGATTCAAGCATAGGTGGGGTTACCTGCATCCAGTTTGTGCGATCACTTTACGTGCACTAAAAAGCATTTCACGAAGAAACATGGAAGAAAGGAGACCAAGCAGACCTAGTTTTGGGTCAAGGGATAAAGGAGGGCCATTGGGCCATGGAGAAATTGAACTACTTGGGTCCAAATGGTCTCCACACTGGGCATGCCCATATGTTAGACACAGGGGGCATAGTAGACTTTGGTATGGTTTGTAACAAGATAAACGGACTGGGCAGGTAAGCCCTGTGGAGAATATACCTCTGTGTTAAATGGTTAGTTATTTTTAGGGGAAACCAGCTTGTAATTAGAATTTCATCCCAATCTGCCACCTCAATAACTCCAAGTCGGAATCGCATTTGATTTTAGCTCAGTATGCTAGTTTAGTGGCGGATGGTGCGAGTGAAATGGTATACAGGGAGGAGCATTTCCTTGTTTTTAATTGAGTCACTGCACACTAGCTGTAATCAAAGACCAGGCCACTTTTTTGCGATTCAGCACTGCATCGCTTTAACTGACAATTTGCTATAATGTCCTCAAAAAATATATACAAAAATATTTTTTTTTCCTCAGTTTAGGCCGATACATATTCTTCTACATATTTTTGGTAAAAAAAATCACAATAAGCGTTTGGTTTGCGCAAAAGTTATAGCATCTACAAAATAGGGGATAGTTTTATGGCATTTTTATTAACCATTTTTTTTTTTACTAGTAATGACGGTGATCAGCGTATTTTATCGTGACTGCAACATTATGGCGGACACTTTTGGGACCATTGTCATTTTTACAGCTATAAAAATGCAATGATTACTGTAAAAATTACACTGGCAGTGAAGGGGTTAACCTGTAGGGGCACTGAAGGGGTCAAGTGTGACCTAGGGAGTGCTTCTAACTGTTAGGGGGCGTGGCTTGCTGTGACACGTTACTGATCGCTGTTCCCGATGACAGGGAACATGATCAGTGACAGTGTCACTAGGCAGAATGGGGAGATGTTGTGTTTACACTAACATCTCCACGTTCTTCAGCTCCGTGACACGATCAAGGGACACCGGACGGACATAGAGTTCGCGGTTCCCGCGGGCATGGTCACGTAGCTCGCAGCAGGGTCGTGAGCGCACCGCCGCTGGCGTGCAACCACATGGTGGCAATTTAAAGGGGATGTATATAATATATAGATCCATTTTCACCGCCGTGCCATTCTGCCGTCGTAAAAGTGTGTGTGCGGCGGTCGGCAAGCGGTTAAGGATAGAAATGCAGCTGCCAAGGTGAGCCCATGATTGCCAGGGTCTGTATGTGGAACTGTGAAAGATGACTTGACTGCTTTCTGTTGGAACAGATTAGAGCAGTGGTCTCCAAGCTGTGGCCCTTTGCTTGCGTCTTTCCAGCCCCCCCCCCCCCCCCCGGGTACTTTTCAACCCACTGATGCAAGACACTATTCTTCACACTGACACCAACAATTGAACATCATTTCTGTTACGGACATCAAGGCAAGGCAGTATTTCTCCCATTGACACCAACAAAGCGTTCTCATTCCTCCCACTGGCATTGACACCAATGATGGGGACACTATTCTTCCCACTGACACCAATGATGAATTTCTACTCCCAATTGCCACAGTCCAGCTCCCCTAAAGTCTTAAGGACTGTATACTGGCCCTTTGTTTATATAATTTGGAGATCCCTGGATTAGAAGATGGGCTTAAAACATAACCTGAGGGACTTAAAGAAAAAAAAAAAAGCTATGATTCTGCGGTACTAGCCAAGACCTTTTGATGTTTTTTTTCCCCCTAATACCTCAGCGTTTTCTGAACTGAATGAATCTTGCAGATGTTGGGCAGCTTGGACCCTTGTGGGCAAGTTCCCATCCACAGTAGAGCAGTTAACATAAGTATTCAACAGTGGGTTACAACAAAGAATTTTGCGATGAAGGATAAGCTTGTGGCTGTAGCATTGAAATGTCAGTCATGATTTGACTTATACATATACTCCAACCATTGCTACATGTGATTTCTTAAGGAGGGCTTCCTGATGGTGACAACAGCAATCCAAACTATTGATGTATCCTGAAATGGCGTTTTGTAGTCTCCAGCGGAAACTTGCATAACAGGGTGACAATGCAACAATGTCAGTGTGTTGTCATCTCATAACAGAAAGTGCTTGAACAAAGAAACTATCTGACTGCTGTGAGGTCACTGTGCCAACATGGACAAAGATGTTCTATCACAATAGCGAAGAGAGGTTCTTCTATTTATGGGCAATCTGTGTTGGAAGGCTAGGTTTTTCTTGCAGGCTATATTTAGTACATTTTTCCTTTTTAAATAGTCCATTTGGAGTCTGTGATTCTGGTCTATATATAGCTTTTGTGTGTGCGCTTTTTCACCTTCGGTCAAGTTTTCCTATTTGCCCGATGATCGTCTCTGTCCCGCTGCTGTAGTTACGTTCTGGTATACATATAGAGCAGCTTGGCATGGCAGTAGAAATAAAGACCTTTGCCGTGTATATTAATCCATAATCAAAAAGATAGATGGAACTCTGAATGCATGCAGTGAAGGTGGACTGTGCCTTTTAAACAACTAGGCATTTTGCCTGCAGTTATTTACACTTGATTTGCGCACTCTTTGTAAAATTACTTTTTAGATTTTTCAAAACTATGTAATACGAGGACAAACCTAAAGCCCAACTCTAGTATATTCGTTTGGCTCATAGAGGAAACCATTACAATGCAGGATTGCTTAAGCCGGCCATAGATGGTTTGAATCTTGGCTAGTTCAGCAGGGACTGGCCGAGATTCGATCCATGTATGGGCAGGCTGGTTGTACTCAAATCAATCTATCGACCCAACTGGGTGCAACCAGCATGTTGCATATTTCGCAATAATTACTGTTCTGGCAGGGACGGCCCTCTGTGCCCTTCGCCAGAAGTACACTGACTGTGTTGATGGGGGAATTGAGTGGTTTCAGGAAAGACTTGCATCATCTGTGGCCTGCATTTGGAAGAGTTGTTTGCAATCAAGACTGAGAGGTAATTAAAGCACAATGGGACAACACAGCGGTGCCACTAAGTGCAGTATTAAAAGACAACTTTAACGGAGCAGCCAATTCAACACTCGCATTAATCCATAACGGAATGCTTGTAAATGTAGTAACATCAGTGGGGGATTGTCCGGATTCAAGAGAAGCAGCTAGCAGCATTGGGAGATGAGCCAGGGAGCTGCTCATCTGAAACACGTAACCATAATTGACATCACGCTGAGGGACGATCCTTTTTGCCTTTGGTAACATGTTTTGGAGCACCAATCGGCTCCTTTGTCAAACCAGCTGGATATATGTAAGTGTTGAATTGGCTGCTCCATTAAAATTGTCTTTTAATAATGCGCTTAGTGGCGCCCCCTGTGTTGTCCTACTGTATTGCCCACTTAGTGTCATGCCTTTTATGGACTATTATGAACGCTATTAGCCCCCATTATATAGGATTCATTGTGGTATAAAGGCTAATATACCTGGGACTGCTCCGTATGTTTTGTTTTTAATTAAAGCACAATGCACTATTTAAATTTCATTTTGCCTAGAATTGCTGTTAATGTGTATCCAAGCAGGTATATAGTGGATGATCGAGCTTAAAGTGGTAGTAAACTCTGTACTACCACTTTAACCTACAGGTAAGCCTATAATAAGGCTTACCTGTAGGTATAAAGAATATCTCCTGACCTGTCCCAAGATAGTACCGTTTTGGACGGAAACTCAGCAGTTGCTGTCTCACCTCCTGGGAGTACCGGTCCCCTGGTCCCCAAAACTATTTTTACTAGGGGTGTCATCCCTGCTGATCCCCAAATCCTCCAAAAAATTGATGAGGCATGTTTTAACGGCCGCGAGGTGCCTGGTCGCTCTCCATTGGAAGCGCCTGTCCCCCCCCCTCTCAAACTGACCTGTACGCCAGGATTAAAGATGTTGAGCTGATGGAGAAAATGACAGCTAGGCTGCAGGATAGATTGGAGAAGCATGACGAGATTTGGGAGGAATGGCATCGCCATGAGGATCCGCCCTGAGCCACGGGTCGAGCCTCCCCTTACCCTTTCCCTGCCCTCTCTCTCACTAGCTCCCTGCGTCTGCAGTCCCCCTTCCTGTTCTTTCTTCATTTCCCTTCTGATACCTTCCTTTTATTTGTTTTTTGTCTCTATTATTCAAGAGGTTTTTTTTTTTGTGTGCTATGATTCGACTTCCGGCAGAATGTGCTGGTGGTTTAGCCGCTTACGAGGGGAGCCACCAAGCTCCCCCCTGATATCTGCCTTGTAATGTGCTGCAATATCATATGCACTGTTTTTGCTATTGTTCTGAAGTTTTCTTTTTGTATTGTCTCCTCTGTGACTCGGGGGTTACCCTGTGTCTAATAAAATTGTTATTTGAAGAAAAAAAAAAGAAAAGCACATACCAAAATAACTGGAATAAAATTTACAATTGATAAGAATATCTCCTAAACCTGTAAGGTTTAGGAGATATTCCCCCCGCAATGCGCCGCTGACTGCAGCGGTGCATGCGCAGCGGGGATCCTCGGCAAAAGGGCGGCAGCCGCCGGACCTTGCCGGAGAGAAGTCTCCCGCACGCATGTGCGGGAGTGACGACATCGCCGCTCCAGCCAATCACAGCGCTGGAGTGGCGATACCCAGAAGACACGCCGAGGAAAGATGACATCTCCCTCGGCATGGACCAGGTAAGTTCCTCTCACCTCGTTCCAAGGTAAGTATTTCATAATCAGCTAGTATGCGGTGCATACTAGCTGATTATGTCTTTTGCTTTTCAGGTTTAAAAATAAAAATACAAAAATGACAGCGGGTATACAACCGCTTTAATGAGATTGTGCAAGCAGATTGTATAGTATATGTCCAGCTTCATCAGTCTGTGCTGATCACCATTTTACTCACTCTGTCTCTGGTATTTATAGGCTCATGATGAGATCTGCCCTAAATTCCCCATGACGTGTGAAGGCTGTGGAAAGAAAAAGATCCCTAGAGAAAAGGTAATTTTGTTTCCTTTAGCATTTTGTTTGCTCACCAAAAACTAGATTTGGGGCTTGTTTACACCAAATGCAATCAAGCACCTTTTTTAAATGCAGGACACATGCATATGTAAGAAAATGTATGTATTTCTATGAACCTAGTTAACAATATTGTGGTGCTTTTATTTGCACTATAAAAAATAAAAATAAAAGTTCAGCATGCTAAATTTGTTCACACATACTGTAAACGTGCCAGAATGCGCCACAAACCCATGTGAAAGCAACACAAAAGGAAAGAAAAAGCAGAAATGTATAAAAGCCCACTGCAAACACATTACAGTTGCATGTGGATCTTCTCACTAAACACGGAAATTGTGGTACGCCAACCAGATCAAATGGTTTTCTGTTTATGCTTGGGATAAAATGTATAAGAAATTGAACCTCTTGGCTTAAAGTGGAGTTCCACCCTAAAAATGAACATTATATTAACAGCTTCCCTTTGATGTAAAAAAGAAATAAAAATAATAATAAAAAAAAAAAAATGTTTTACTCACTTCTCTCTGACTGTTACTAGGCAAATTTTCGTAATCTGCCTAGTCCCTGGTCCTTGGTTCAACTTCCTGTCCTAAGACCTCATTGCCTCCTGGTAAATGATGACACTCATTTCCCAGGAGTCTCTGGGTATTACTGTGCCTAAAAATCGCCCAGCATGCACCTCTCCCTGAAAACCAGGAAGAAAAAGGAACTGGGCTTCACATGCCCACACATATGATGGAAACGGCCACAACATGAGCTGAAGGATATAAGGCAAGTGTTTCAAATGATTTCTGGAACGTTTGGGGAGCTATTAATATGTTTTAGTGACTATATAATGTGATTAATTTTAGCTTGCACAAAATAAATAAAAAATTATGCCCGGAACCCCGCTTTAAATTCAGCACTTGGCCTTATTCCTCCCCCTGACCCTTCTTTTACCGTTATTACCCCTCTAAAACTAAAGGACCATCTGTTTAATAATTCAAAACAAGTAAACAATAGCAATGTAGTGAATAGATAAATTATTCAGATGAAAAATATCTCCTGCTGAAAGGGATTTTTATGGAGGATAGAATATTGAGGAGAAAACCAAAAATGTACAGTTGCCACCAGAATGGGAGAGAACTTTGATTCTAAAAAAACTGCAAAGCGTTATACCGTCACGTTAAATGGATGTGATGGGTTGCACATAACTGTGTCTGACTCCTGTTTTTCTTTCTTAGTTGGTGGATCATGTGAAGTCATGCGGCCGGTGCAGAGTGCCCTGTCGGTATTTGGTGGCTGGTTGCACAGAAATGGTAAATTTTTGCTCATTGTGCAATGACCATGGTGGCTGATCAGAGTTATTACAATGTAGTAGGTGCAAACTGAACACATATAAACAATGGGGCTCTTTATTTCACCAAATATGAGCAGCCGATGTATATCATTTTAAAGTGATTATTTTTTTTTTTTTTTAAATCACAAACATGTTATTCTTGCCTCCTCTGTGCAGTTGGTTTTGCCAAGTGGCCCCAATCCTCTTCTGGGGTGCCTCGGCAGCGCTCCTGGATCGTCCCTGCATGGAGTGCCCCCACAGGAAAGGGCTTCCCTGGGGACACTCGTGCGGGCACGCTACCAAGTACTGCAGCTGCATCAATTGACAGACAGCCGGACTCAGCCCCGTCCCCCAGCTCCCACGTCATTGAATTTGATTGACAGCAGCAGGAGCCAATGGCTGCACTGCTATCAATCTAATCAGGATCCAAGACACCGGCTGGAGCGGGTGTGCTCGTGCCTGGCACTGGAAAGACAGGGTTCAGGTAAGTAAAAAGGGGGCCTCTGGGGGGCTGCTACATACAATGCATTAACAACTTTAACACCGAGGACGTTATGATGTCCTCGACTTTGTGCAGTGATATATTAATGATGCCTGCAGCTACATGCATCATTCAGATATCACTGTTTTCTTCCGGCGATTCTGTGCACGATAAGAACGATTATAGCGGCAGTTCTGCCGCTTGATCGTTCTTGTAGGTGGCGGGGGCGATTAATGGGTTAATTGTGTTCCTTAATGTGTGTTCTAACTGTAGGGGGATGGGACTGACATAGAGGAAATTACAGATCGTGGTTCCTAGCTATTAGGAACTCACGATCTATCTCTCCTCAGCCCGCAGAACAGGGATGTGTGTGTCTGCCTCTCTGTTCTGCCTCTCGTGATCGCTTGCGGCCGGCGGTCATAGCGACCGCCGGTCACAAGCATTCTGAGTGACCCAAACCTAACATGCTTTAAAATATCTTCAGACCTTGGGTTCATCCTCCATGTAAATGAAAAGTGGAGTTTGTCTAATCCTAATTTTCCAGGTTTTCCTTGAGAGCACCTAGTAAGTCAGGGTGGATGCCATCACAGAAGTTAAGGAAAGGAATTTCTTTAAAAAACCTCTTAGGTTTTCTAAAGTATTAAGGCTTCGTACTTTGACTGTGTGTACCTAAAACAAAAAATGCACAAATAAAGCTGGACTCTAAATACAGAGCTGCTGGATAATGGCTATTGTGCCATTTTCAGGTAATAACTTGGTGCCATAGGATTATTACAGCTGGCAGATTAATATATGGAGACTTTCAAATACCTGCAACCCTCCCTAATGCCTACCTAACTGAACAAAGTTCACCTAAACATAGATGTTTCAGTTGTGCTGCATTTGGTGTAAGCGTGGTGTTTTTTTCTCTTTCTAGATTCCCATATTTGTAATTGTATTACTTTGGATGTTCTCATGGCAGCATATTACTACCTGGTTGTTGTTAGGTCAAGGGGTCCTGCACTGATATCAGGAACCTCTGGGTTCACCTTAACTAAAAAAGCAGATATTAACACACTGCAGCCCATGTTATGGTCACCGCTATGGCATCATTTCTTTTTTTGGAATGTCTGAGTTTCCATTTATACAAATGTAGGTCCTAATGAATATTGGTTAAGCTGATTCTTCAACCACTCACTAGCCTCATGTATTTGTGTGTTCATAGGTGGAGAATGATAAGTGCCTAGAGCATGAGACCAAGTTCTTGCCTGAGCACTTGGCTAAAGTGTGGGAGTTCATCCAGCCACACAGGAAGGAGATTATTGATGTCACCCAAAGTCTGGGGTCAATGTCCATGCAGGGCAGCCCAGCTTCCCTGACTGCATTGCATTCAACACCAGAATTTGCCAAAGCCCCAGATTTGCTGCGGAAGCTTGAGACTTTGGAGAAGAAGAGCATGGTGATGGAAAATATTGTCTGTGTCCTCAACAAAGAGGTGGAGAGGGGGAGCGTGGTCACAGAGGAGGCCATGAAGCTGCGGAGGACAGATCAGGAGAAGATTGATGGCCTTACAAACAAGGTGAGTCTGGCAAGCTGCCTGAAGTCTTCTCTGTGTGGGTTGAAGCCTTATGTTTGAGGGTCATACTTTCAGAATACTTGGAGGCTTATCCATCAGGAAACTTAAAAATAACTTATTGGTGTGGTGCCCGTGGAGAAGGTTTGAACTTTGAAACAAACAAATCATGGAATTTGGGGAGATTTTAGAGGCCAAATAATTGGGTCTCCAAATGGTACAATTGTTTTTGGAAAAGTCAAATTGTCAGTAGCTTTTGGCATGATGTAAAAACGAATTCAAAACCCTGACTTGACTGATAAACCCTAACACTTTACATGAATGTATCCCTGAAACTAAACTCTATCCCCTACTCTAAACCTCATATTAACTATCCATTGTACACTCCTAAAAATACCCATTATAATTAAACCATTCCCTGGATATTAGCAATGGGGTATTTTACTACCAAAGTAAGTAAATCAAAACCAAGTGGTGATGAGATGTTTGCAGCAAATGCAAAATCCTTACATTGATTGAACTGAGCTATAAAATATTACAATTTCTTGATGTTTACAGGCTACACCATCTCAAGGAAATAATTTGTCCACTATAGCAGCCTACCTGCAAAAGACCATTTACATTGTAGGGGGTAGAACCCTTTGTGTGTGTGTGTGACAAATATGTACATGGTGAAGTTTCTTGCACCCGGCGCAAACAAGACTGCTATTGGTACCCAGGAAACTCTGCAGCTGATGTTGACGTCCATTTAATGTTTAATCTGGGTTTAGAAAATGCAGCAATTTATGATGGCCTAGATATGGCTGCTGCCTTTTGTCACATGCTTCTACCGGGCAAGCTTCCTCTTACAGTTGGCAGTGCCAGGAAATAGGAAACCTGTACAAGGTAGTATGCTGTTTTTATAGATTCGAATTGAAAATTAAAGTGTAAGTTCACCTTCAGGAAATCCCCCAATGCAATTCTTTATCCAATAAATAGTACATACCAGAGCATTTCCTGTTGTGAATGGTAAAGGTACTCCCATTACAGATGCAGCTGTTGGGGGTCCTCTCCAGAAAAAACGCTGGTCCTTCATTCCTCTCCCTCCTGCCATTTGCAGGACAGGCTGAATATCACAATAATGCGTCCCCTAGTCAGTCAGACTGGGTGTATGTACATGGTGTCCTCTCTTGCCTCTAGCTTAGCTTGGTAGTGGTCGCTCTGTCTTATTCAAACTGCGCAGGCGCCCCTTCTCTAAAGCTGAGAGAAATGCGAGGCCAGTTATTTTTCTGGAGAGAACCTAAAACATTTGCATCTGTAATGGTAAGACCTTCATCCATTTACAAAAGGAAGAGCTCTGGTTTGTACAATTCATTGGATATAAAATTGCAAAAGGGGATGTTCTGAAAATTCTTGCTGAAGTTGCACATTAAAGGGAAAGGAAGAGATACTGGCAGCCATAGGGATATAGTTGGAAAGACAGCAAGATGAACAGAATGACTTTCCCTCTTTGATCTCTTGTGTTCACAGGTGAGACAACTGGAGCGTACGGTGGGACAGAAGGACCTACAGCTGGTAGAACTGGAGACTAGGCTACAGGAGGCAGAACTTTCCACCTTTGATGGCATATTTATCTGGAAAATTCCAGAGTTTGCCAAGAAGCGCCAGGATGCTATTTTAGGCCGCTGCCCAGCCATGTTCTCCCCTCGTGAGTCTCTTTTAACAGCTTGGTGGCATTATGTAGGACACAAAACTGTGTATCTGACGGAGATCATTGACCTTAACAAATGTGTGGGTGGCACGTGACTGTAATAGATAACTGAAAATCAGCCTGTTGAAGGAATGTTCACTTCTATGGGGTAAATGTGAAACTACCTTTCCTCTGTAGAGGATTCCAATACAAGGGCCCTTTTTTCATATCTGTTATTCTGTTCAGTCAGGACACTCTACGTTGCAGACAGAGAAAGGAGCTGTGTGTTAGTGGGCGTTCTGACCCTCCTGCTCACCCCCTCCCCCCTCAAGGGAGGGGGCAAGCACGACACTCCACACCAGGGAGAAAGCCTCACATTACTGTGTGGAGTTACAGACAGAAGAACAGGAAGTGAGGATTTCTCAGAAGAAATAAGGACATTTAAAAGCAAAATTGAAGGATGAGGTAAGTAAAGGAGGACTGCACTAAGGTAAAGGAAGCTTTTTAGGGGATTTTTTTTTACCTTTACAACCCCTTTAATCTTGGCACCACTTATTTTTGGGAACAACTTCACCTTTCTTCTTCATCGCTTTCATAAAATTTTTCATCAGCCCGATTTTTTTTTTATGTGAAGCAGAGTCAAAAATGTCTTTCCCGAGAAAGTGGTTCATGTGCCACATTTTTTGGTCTCATTTATTTATTATGATGCAATTGTCTTGCATGATTGTGCCATTTGCATATGTAACAATACTTGATATACAGCCGTGGCCAAAAGTTTTGAGAATGATATAGATTTTCACAAAATCTGCTGCCCCAGTTTTTATGATGGCAATTTGCATATACTCCAGAATGTAATGAAGAGTGATCAGATGAATTGCAATTAATTGCAAAGTCCCTCTTTGGCATGAAAATGAACTTCTTCACAAATGCAGTGGAAATGTTTTTTTATGGGATTAAGGCTTCAGGGCACCCAAGAAAGTCCAGCAAGCGCCAGGACCGTCTCCTACAGTTGATTCAGCTGCAGGATTGGGGCACCACCAGTGCACAGCTTGCTTGGGAATGGCAGCAGGCAGGTGTGAGTACATCTGCACACACAGTAAGGTGAAGACTTTTGGAGAATGGCCTGGTATCAAGAAGGGGCAGCAAAGAAGCCAGGAAAAACATCAGGGACAGACTGATATTCTGCAAAGGCTACAGTGTTTGGACTGTTGAAGACTGGGGTAAAATAATTTTCTTTAAACCCCCTTTCCGATTGTTTGGGGCATCTGGAAAAAAAAAAACCTTGTCCTGAGGAAAAAAAGGTGAGCGAATGGTACACAAACGTCCTCCGAGAGCAACTTCTCCCAACCATCCAAGAACAGTTTGGTGATGAACAATGCATTTTCCAGCATGACGGGGCACCTTGCTATAAGGCAAAAGTGATAACTAAGTGGCTTGGGGAACAAAACATAGACATTTTGGATCCACGACCAGGAAACTCCTTAATCATATTGGGAATGTGTGGTCTGTCCTCAAGAGGTGAGTGAAAAATCCCCCAGCCCCCCACAAATTCTATGAAAAATCCAAGCATTGATTATGCAAGAATGGGCTGGCATCAGTCAGGATATGACCCAGAAGTTGATTGACAGCATGCCAGGAGTGAATTGTAGAGATCATAAAAAAATACTGACTCTTTGCATAAACCTAATGTAATTGTCAATAAAAGCCTTTGACACCTATGAAATGCTTGTAATTATACCATAATATCTGACAAAAAGACCTAAAAATTAATATGTCATTCTCAAAACTTTTGGCCATGGCTGTATACGAGCTTCAGATCCACTACTTTTGAATCTCCACAGATATTCCAGTTGTACTTGGTGCACTGGATGTGCTTCAACAGTTCCATGTTTTCGGATGTTTCTTTCATGTGTGTAGCATAGCCAAATGGTTTTGCAAATTGCAAAAACTGAAGTTTTCTATAAAACGGCTTGTCATAGGTTAAGTTACAGGTTATTTTCAGGCAAAAATTATAATTTTGTTATCTGGTGTTATCAAAAGTTTTAACAGTAGAGAAAAATCATGCCTTATGCTTATAAAACCCGAATAAGCACTGTGCTAGAGACTGCACAGGTCTGAAGTACTTTTTGTATATCACAAAGCCATGAAATTAATATCTCGTTTGCTTCAGGAAAAATGTGTGTGATAAGCTGTGTTGGATGTACTCAAAAGTATCCATAGCTTCTCCCACCTTCTGAGCATGTCTGCAATGTACCATACTAACCTCAAATGGAATTCAAGTTTTCACTGTGAGGTCTGCCCAGCACCACACAGATGTTCTTCAAAAATTTCCCCGCGTTTCATTGCACTCCCAGTCATGCATAGCCGGGCAAAATAGACCAATTACTGACCTTAAAATAAAATTAAAAAATCAAAAACTTGCGAACAAAGGTAAGGGAGGGGGCATCTGTGAATAATCCATTTTAAGATGCATTTATTTTGTAAAGTGATTTTCATGGGAAAAGTTAAACTCTGTCCATATGGGGAAGACTATCCAGCCTTCTGCTCATTTTATTTCCATGAGTAGGATAATGGCTGTATAGGGTCTGATTCTTTATCTGAGATCAGCAGTGCTGGGATTGGTTGTTAGAGGAAGATGTTGCCATTGATACTCAGAACTGAATGGGTATCTGTACCCAAACAACCAAAAACCTTAGCTGTAATGTAGGCAATATACATGTGGGAGAGCATCCAGGACTGTGCAGCTCTTAAGCCCTGTACACACGGGCCGGATTCTCGTCAGAAAAAAAATGTTTTTCCTGGCAAGAATCTCTTGCCGGCCGAGCGTACACACGTACGATTCAAAAGAACCGCCGTTCTTTTGAATAGCACGAACGCGGTGACGTCATCAACTACGACGAGCGTGCGCTCGTCACATTCGATGCCGTCGCCGCCATCTTGCTTCACCCTACCTATGCCTTGGAAGCTACCGCGCATGCGTCAAAGTCGTTTCGAGCATGCACGGGTTTCCATGGAGACAGGTAAGTATACACACGCTCGGGTTTCTCGGCAGGAAAACACTGCCGAGAATCATGACGAGAAAATAGAGAGCAGGTTCTCTATTTTTATCGTCTAGATTCTGGGCAGTTTTCTTGACGAGAAACCTCCAAAGCCTCGTACTCACGCTCGGTATACTCGTCAAGAAAGCTCTCCCAGCAGTTTTCTTGCTGTTTCTTGCCGAGAAAACCATGCGTGTGTACGAGGCTTTAGACATGTCAGGTGTACATTTGATATGCTTGTCCACTAAGGAACCACAGTGTGCACAGCAGCTGGAAAGTTCAGCCTAGAATGTGAATCCCTCTCTATATATTTAAGCCAGTGATGGGTTTCCCAATTATAGGTTTACTAGGCTAAATGCTGGAAATTGCCCTGTCTCTGGAAAAAACAACAACATAAACAATTAAGACCCAAGCAGCGAAGATGGAGGTATGGCTGCAGGTCTTCTGCTGGAAAAGATCGTGCAGTTGATGGCGACGAGGAAAAAGACATTTTTCTAATATATTTGTGTTCTTTTTTTTCAGCTTTCTATACCAGTAAATATGGTTACAAAATGTGTCTACGAATATACCTGAATGGAGATGGAACTGGACGTGGAACACACCTCTCCCTCTTCTTCGTGGTCATGAAAGGACCCAGCGATGCCCTTCTGAGATGGCCATTTAACCAAAAGGTCAGTGGAATGAGGATCTCATATTTGGGGAAACAACCCACAACCTTATTGTAAAGCAATATAAAGTATTTTCAATGTCACCTAAGTGTTTCATGGCGCTTGCAACAGGATCTAATTAAAACTAAATATCAATAACGATTTCCATAATGTGAATAAGTTGTCAGGAAAATGTGCTCCACTGGTTCCTGTGTAAAATGTGTTCCACTCTGAATAAAATCATATACCCACCCAACATTAACTGAGTAATGTAGAGAGTAATAAGAGTGGATAAATGATGATAAAAAAGACAAATGTGCCAGTGACCCGCACAATATTAATAGCGAGTGATCTGGAATCGTTCAGATAAAATTAACAAGCAGTAGCTATCTTCATAAACATATAACATATATAGTGAAAATATGCAAATGAGCTCAAACCAATCCAAAGTGCATAGTGCAATAAATGAATAATATCCATAAAAGTGAAAAAAACATCAAGAAGTGGAAGAAATATAAATAATAAAATTCCAATCCATGCATAAAAGTGAAAAAAATAAAAATAAATTCAATCCATAAATGACTGCAGTGAAAAATGTCCCATATAATTCACCAAGGAATAAAAAAATTATAGAAACGTGTCCAGTGCAATAATAACGTGAAGATGAAACACAATCCAATCCAATAGTCAAGAACGCAATATCAAGCAAAGAATGAATGAATATAAAGTGCATCTGTGCTTCACTTCTATTAAGATTCCATGATGAGTGCTTCAGTGCAAAATAAAAAACGTGCTTCCAAAATGACAGACTCCAAACCTTTCCACAGTGCAGTAGTGAAGATGGAAATAGTTAATACAAGCCGGCAGGCTGGCTGTGGGAAATCCTTCATTTACATGTTATAAGGCTTACATACAAGCCGCTTCAAGGTAAGGGGGCTTGTATTAACTATTTCCATCTTCACTACTGCACTGTGGAAAGGTTTGGAGTGCACTGAATCACTCATCATGGAATCTTAATAGAAGTGAAGCACAGATGCACTTTATATTCATTCATTCTTTGCTTGATATTGCGTTCTTGACTATTGGATTGGATTGTTTTTCATCTTCACGTTATTATTGCACTGGACACGTTTCTTTATATATATATATATATATATATATATATATATATATATATATATATATATATATATATATATATATATATATATATATATATATATAATATATTTTTTTACATTTCTTGATATATTTTTTTTTTTTTTTTTAATTCCTTGGTGAATTATATGGGACATTTTTCACTGCAGTCATTTATGGATTGAAATTTTTATTTTTTTTTTTCACTTTTATGCATGGATTGGAATTTTATTATTTATATTTCTTCCACTTCTTGATGTTTTTTTCACTTTTATGAATATTATTCATTGTTTAACTCGCAGGGCCAGCCCCTGGGTCCAGTGGGGCAACATCGCGGCCGACCTAGCGCGTAGCTGCGGTCTGCATGCGCTCGCTGGCCAGACTGGGGTGACCCCTGGATCAGGTGTCCAGTCCGCCGCTCAGCCCGGCAGTTGATTGTAGATCTCACCGGAAAAAAAAAAATCCAGGAAAGAAGAAAATAACTAACAAAAATTCCCAGGACTAGAGATCCCAGCAGGGAACTAGGTCCTTATTCCTGACTAGGCAGAAAACAATTGAGTACCTAGAGCAGGGAGGGGGTTATATACTGACTAAGGACAGCCCATGGGCATAGCCAGGTGTTGTGTTTTTTGTTGTTCTGCCTAGTCCTACTCCTATGAAGGCGATATAACCCAATGGTTCTGAATTAAGAAGGCTGTGTTTGTCAATGAACGATTGAGAATCTTTTTTTTTTTTATTGGGATATTTATTATAGCAAAAAGTCAAAAATATTGTGTTTTTTTAAAAAACTTGTCACTATTCTATGTTTATCACGCACAAAATAAAACCTGCAGAGGTGATCAAATACCACCAAAAGAAAGCTCTATTTGATCTTCATTTGGGTAAAGTGTTGCATGACGGCGCAATTGTCATTCAAAGTGCGACAGCGCTGAAAACTAAAAATTGGCCTGGGCAAGAAGGGGGTGAAAATGCCCTGTATTAAAGTGGTTAAAGTACAACTAAAGGCAGCATGCTCATTGTAAAACCCTTATATAAACACCTAAAAGTTACACATGGTAATAAATATAACAAACGAGTTTATCATTTTCCTACCATTTAGATGCAATTGTGGTCTCTAATCCCCCTATTTATTCCTCCTTTGCTTGATAGTGCTAGTGATGATGGGAGCGAATGTCTTTTCCTTTCCCTGAGCTAGCTTCTGCATCTACCACGGGGAACTACATTTCCCATGAGTCCTTATGCCTTGTATCACGCCCAGTCTATTTTACATACCACACGCCCATCTGTCAATCAACAGCTGGGTGAGTCGGCACAATCCAAGGTATGTGACTGCCAGTGCAGCTGCAGAATTGCTCTCAGTGAAAGTTAGACTAGTTACTAACCCTTCTGTTTTATGTTATGTAATTGTGTTTTTTTTTTAATTGTATAAAAGTGTTTACAGTGCTTTTTAATTGTTTTTAATAATATCTAATATAATTATTTAACCATTTCAATACCGGGGCCTTTTCTGGCACTTCTCTCCTACATGTAAAAATCATAATTTTTATATTGGAAAATTACTCAGAACCCCTAAACATTGCTAAAAAAAACATATACAGACACCCTAGGGAATAAAATGGCAATCATTACAACTTTTTATCTCGCACGGTATTTGCACAATAATTTTTTAAATGCCTTTTTTTGGGGGGGGGGGGGGAAATGTTTAATGAATTAAAAAACAAAACGGTAAAGTTAACCCAATTGTTTTGTATAATGTGAAAGATGTTACGCCGAGTAAATAGATACCCAACATGGCATCATTCAGATAATCCCCACACAGTCAAGGACGGCGTGCGGTATTGAAGTGGTTAATACTAATATTGAAATGTATTGCCTGCCGCTAAATCTGCTCACACTCGCACACTGTGTGATCTTCTCATGGCTGTCGTCTCCTGTTACATGTAGAAGCTAGAAGCCAAGCAGACTAGAACAGGCGGAACATAGGCAGGAGTGGGCAGGGCATCATGATCGTCAAGGGGAGTAGGAGCCACCTTGCTGGGACTTCTGTGATGCCTGAGATAAAAGGGCAACTCCCCCAATGATGCCAGTATGACATATTGTAGTCTATATAGAGAGGCACCACACAAAAGGGGACAACAGAGGCATTTATAGAACAGAAAGCACAGTTTTTTCCTGATTACAGGAAATGAACATGAGAGCTTTCAGCTGCAGGGGGAAAAGGTAAGTATGTGAACATCCTTACTGTTATTTTAAAAACAACTAGTGACATGTTTAACGGGTTACAGCTTTATATCACATACTGTTTTTTTTTTTTTTACCATAGTTCTTATTTAAAACATTCCTGATATGTAGACACACCCCACCCCTTCTCCTACCCTCCCTGCCCCTCCGATATAAAGAATACCCCTGGATGTTTGCCAGTCATGTGAGCTATCCAACCAAGTTTGTGATATCCCCATGAAGTCCACATCCTCCTCATGTAGTAGTAGCTCCAGTTCCTCCATTTTTATTGACTAGGCTCCTGGCATTTGGGAACATTTCCCTGAGTTTTGTATTGGTACATATTTTTATCTCCTTATGATTTCTCTGGCTTCATTTTTTATTTGGTAACTCCTTAACTCCGGGATTAGATGTTACGCATATAATACCACTAGTGTCGCCACTAATCCCCTCTATCCTATGCTCACTTTTGGTTATTGCTACCTCCAAACCCTCACCCCCAACACCTAGTTTAAAAGTGTTAATATGGATTTCTAGCTAAAACGTATGAGTTTTTGCTGCCTGGCAATGTCTTGGCAGGAGGGATTTTCCTGTCAACACTGTCTGTGTTGATGGAGGAATCATGATTGGTTTTTTCCTGCAACCTGTGGTCTATGGCCTGCCTAACCCTTTCCCAATTTATCTGAAACACACAAAAAAACATGCTAGTTACCTAATGTATTTTGTAGCTTAAAGTAGTTCTGTGTCCAGACTATAGACATTAAACTATTTACATACATACTTTTGAGAACCAGTAAAATTGCTTTAAAATTTACTGGTTAAAAAATAGCTTAAACCCCTTCCTGACCAGCTGCCACAGTTATACTGGGGCAGGTTGGCTCCCCTGGGCGAACCGTCGTAGCTGTACATCGGTTCACCTTTTGACCAGTAGGAGGCACGCGCCTGCGGTGCGACGCCGGAGACTATGTGCGTGCACGGCAGTCGCGATCGCTCAAGACAGAACATAGATCTGGTAATGTAAACAGACAGATCTTTGTGCTGTCAGGGGTGAGGTGAGCGACCTGTTCATACTATGAACAACCGTCGCTCTCCTCACCCAGGCAGTTACATCCCCCCCCCACAGTTAGAATCACACCCTAGCTAACAGTTGACCCCTTGGTCGCCCCCTTCTCTGACAATACACAGTAATCTGTGCATTTTTATAGCACTGATCGCTGTATAAATGCCAATGGTCCCAAAAGTGTCCGATCTGTCCGCCATAATGTTGCAGTCCTGATCACCACCATTACTAGTAAAAAAAATAATAATAATAAAAATGACATAAATCTTTCCCCAATTTTGTCGACGCTGTAACTTTTGCGCAAACCAATATACACTTATTGCGATTTTTATTACCAAAAATATGTAGACAAATACGTATCGGCCTAAACTGAGGAAAAAAAACACCCTTTATTTTTATTTTTTTTAATTGGGGATTTTATTATAGCAAAAAGTATATGTGTGTGTGTATATATGTATATATATATATATGTATATATATATATATATATATATATATATATATATATATATATATATATATATATATATATATATGTATATATATATATATGTATATATATATATGTGTATATATATATATGTGTATATATATATATGTATATATATATATATGTATATATATATATGTATATATATATATATATATGTATATATATGTATATATATATATATATATATATATATAATCAAAATTGTCGCTGATGAGGGCTTGTTTTAAAGTGCCTTTATGGCATGTAAATACTTTAGTGTGCATGATCTTGGCTCAGGTTTCCTTTTAACTCTTGAGATATAACACAGCCTGCTGTTCATTCAGACTTAAATAACTGGTTAGTAGAGTTTAAGGTTTCTTTTGTCTTCTAGGTTTATATGTGGCCTTATTCTTCTTTGCAGGTGACTTTGATGTTGCTGGACCAGAACAATCGGGAACACATCATTGATGCCTTCAGACCAGACATAACCTCCTCTTCCTTTCAGCGTCCCGTAAGTGAAATGAACATCGCCAGTGGATGTCCTCTCTTCTGTCCCCTTGCTAAACTGGAAGGCAAGAATTCATACATTCGGGAGGATACAATATTCATTAAGGCCATTGTGGATCTCTCTGGGCTTTAATATCATGGATACCTTCCCAAAACAACCTGCCATTTGATGAGCCTGGCTCGTCGGAGGAGGTTAGGTCCGATAAGGATGAAAGATATAAAGTTGGCTTTGTTTTGCCTTCAGCACCTTTTGGGTGATTTTTGTATTAGGCCTGCATGTTGACAAGCTTTTCTGTTGGAGACTTCTTATACCCACGAAAACGCATATTAAATATTTGCTAATGGACCTCAACTATTTGAAGGTCTACCTGTGATACAAAAAGCACCCTTGCTGTGGAAGAAAATATAAAGGGGTGCAATGTCTGTACATGTCTTGCACTTATTGAAAAGAAAATGGAGCATGCCAATATGTCATAGATGACCAGATGTAAATCGAGGAAAGGCGTGACATTATAGGAGCCTCTTTGATTATACCAATCAAATATTTGCTTTTATCATTTTGCTTTTGCATTAGCTTGTAATCTATTTGGTACTTGGTGGTCAGCTAGACGTGTTCCTTTCAGACACTTTTTAGATATGGGGTTACCTGTCTTCTCCTGGTGGAATTATACAAACTTTGTGGTTTCGTCTTTTTCCATGTCTTTAACATGGTTTGGTTAAACTGCTGCTCTTTTGCATCCTCAGGAATGCTGCTTTTTCTCTCACTTTTTTTGTAATTTATTTTTTAATTTCCAAGGTTGGAAATTTGTGGAGAGAAGGTTTTTCCATTGATTAGACCTTTCGTGGAGAAAGTGGATTGTAAAACTTTATTTTTATAGGGCAGCTGTTTCCTTTGTTGTCACTGATTATTTAGATTTTTGCTTGTTCATAAGTTTCAAATGTGACGATGTTTAAGGCCCTTTGCAATCAATCGGAGTTCACAAGACTGGACTCTTTGGTGATGAATTCTAATGGGTTGCTATGCACTACAGCACTTTTGTCACTTATTATTCAGCAAAAATTGCCCAAGTTAGTAAGTGTAGTTGTGTCCCAGCATCCTTCATCCTTGGATAACAGGCAGTTGGACAGCGTTGTCAATGTTTTTCTCTATACAGCATGCAAGGCTCTTCAGCTGACCTGTTTCCTCATTAGACATCAGTGTGGGACCGTGAAGGCGACCCACATCCTTAATGTAAGTTCATCCATGAATGGTCCCTCTACCAAGTCAAATCCCTTAAACTAACCTGTACATCTGGTATTTGAAGTTTAGCACTTGTTGACTTCTCTCAAGAAGAATATCCTTCAGATGAAACGTGATAAATCAGTTTCCACTTTGACATGCCAGTAGCCTTTCAGTTATCTTTTGTTGTACCCACTTCTAACCAATCATAGATCATCCCATGAATAGCCCTGTTTTTCTTCCTGTGGATGCAGAGGACCAAGCTTTGAATTTGGTTTGAGGTTTGCCATTGATGACAGGGCACGAGCTCTACTCAATGTATGAGATGTCCACAATGGATGTCTTTTTTATAAAGAGTTGGTGTTTTATGTCTATTTTCTGGGGAAAAGATTAAATCGTGTTGATGGAAAACATTCTACTTTCCATGGAAAGTGTGAGTTTGATGCAGACACATGATTCAAAATGGCTGCCCATTGGTTAGGAGTTTGAAAATGGGGTGTTTTTTGTAAAAATATGACCTTGTAGTATTTAAGGAAAACTTTGCTTTCTATCATTTTGCTAAAAACATGATATTAAGTACAACAATGGGATGGACATACTAAAGACGGAAAGGTGGGACATCCTTAAAAAAAATTGTATGACTAGGTGAGGAGTCCACTGTGTCATGTGAGTGTGACTTGCATCAGTGATTGGTTCAAATTGCTGCACAGTGGATTTGTGGCACAGAGGTTGTCCCTTGATGTACAGACATAGCTTTGAACTACAGCCTATGGTTTCCTTTGGGAACTACCTCCTTAATTACGTTTCCCATGTCAAACTTTAAGTGTCAACATATAGAAGGTCCCTGCCCCCCTTTTAATTGTTTTATTTTTTTGGGACCAAGTTCCATTATTTTACAGTAGTAGTGTCTTAACTTGAACACTCAGTAAAAGTCATGTCCAAGTTGCCAAGCAAGCGTTGACAGTAGAGGCCACGGTTATTGTTGCCAGTGGAGGTGTAGGTTCTCTCCCTATGTTGCTGCCATGAAGAATCTAAGACACTGGTGCACTTTTAGTTGGTGTGCTGCCATGTCCATGACTTTGAGCCAAAGTGGGGTGGCTCTCACTGTCAGTATGAACTCAGATATTATGTACCGGGGAATAAATGGAGTCACTGAAAAAGTGCTCCTCTGGGTTTTACAAACATTTGAAGATGGCTTAGTGTACCCATAGATAGGAAGAGGTTTCCCAAAGAAAGATTAGGATATATCTTCTATCTCCAAATTATTGCTTGCAATTTAGCCAATGGCAGGAGTGGCACACATGGGATGGGCAGTTGGAAAACTGGTGCATAATAAGTAGTTATGATGGTCATAATTGCTTGTTATTGGCACCTAGATAATTCTCTGCATGGCCCATTCATCTCAGTGGGTGGTTAAATTGGAAAAGGTTCAGTCACCTTGTATGCTCCCATGAACAGCAGCAGTTTAATCTTCCAGACCGCCTCTGCCTTTGTTTGGGCAACATCTTTCACAGAAAACTTTCATATGAACGAGACCATGAGAGAATATATGATGGCTCCAGCGCTGTATTGATGTGGCCCACTCTGATCCTGTATGCAATCACTGCTCATAGCTTGTGAACAGTGTGTACCATATATACTGGTCTTTGGTTCTGTGGATGGCCAAATGCGTTGCACATCAGAGTGTCCACTGCCGAGGAGATGTCTTGGGCAGTCTGATCTGTCTATATATCTGTCTATATTTGGGCATTTTTATATTCTCCAATTAGAACCTTCTTGCATTGCCGCTACATGAATAGTAGTGCTGCTACTAGTAACCCCTCCACATATAGCTTACCACAGATCTGTAGACCACACCATGGCTTTCATCTGTGGAAGATCATTGGGAGGTTGAGGTTCAGGAAATCCCTTGCCTAACGACCAGCCCTATGAATGTTCATGTGCCTGCCTGATACAGTGCCATTTGTGTGCTGGCGGAGTTTCACATGCTTCTCAATTTGATTGGTGGATATGTGGCTCACCCCCAAGTTTCTCAGTACTAGCACTGCCAGTTTAGTGGTTGGTAACCAGTCAAACTGTGCTGCAGGCCAGTCCTGGACCTTATGATGGCAGGCTCTCTCAGGGCTGATTGGTAGGCACTAAAGTTCTTGGAAAACTTTGGTTCACTGAGAATGGATGGAAGGTGGACAAGCTTTATTGGGAGAGGGTAAAATTCATGTAGAGGCAGAGGGTGCCTCTGCTCTGTGTGTATATGTATATATAATATACCTGAAAGTTCTAACTGGAGAATTTCTTTAGCGGATGAGAGCTTAAAATACTGAAGGATCTCTCAGCTTCCTTCAATAAATACAGACTGCAAATGCACCCCTGAGGCTTGTCCTGTGAGACAATAATGCTCTGATAATATACATTAAACATGGAAAACAGAAGCACCCATGTGATTCTGGTCAATAGAGAAATCCACGCCTTACGCAAATGACATTGGAAATTTTTAAATAAATGGCCATTTCTCTTATCACTAACTCATATTATACTTTGTCCTTGTCCAAATAATGTTTTTATATTAATGTACTTGTCTCCTAGAAAATGCTCAGTGGATATCTTCTGATCCGATTGGCAACTTTATAACGTTTCTTTCATAACTCCGGAGAACAGCAAGTCCCCTTTCACACTGAAGGCAGTTTTCAGGCATTTTGGCTCTAAATTTAGCGCCTCTCAAGCCTCCCAGTGAGAGGGGGGTTAAAAGCGCCCTGCAAGCGTCCGCAAATCGCTGCTAAAAAGCTTTAGCGCTAATGCAGTCCTGCCCCAGTGTGAAAGTAGCCTAAAGGAATATGTGGAGGTTGTTTCAAGGGCTCTGACATTGCTGGTAGGAAATAAACTGTATAAATTTGTTTTAAACCAGAAGGTGACTACTGAGGAGCCCACTTTCCATGTTGATATGGACAGGTACAGAGTCTGAGGATATACTGCTGCTAGAAAGAAAAAACAGAATGTTCTAGCCTCAGCTCATGCCTGCCTTCCCCAGGAAGGTGTAAGACCGGGTGGTGAGAAGACGCAGGTCCTCGTCGGCAGTCTGTATTTATACTTCTAAGTTTGAGCTGGGTGCCTTTTAGTTAAGAAGTGCAGCTGCCCTTTAAACATAGTCATAATAGTTCCTTATGGCAGTGTTTCTCAACTCCAGTCCTCAAGGTGCCCCAACAGGTCATGTTTTCAGGATTTCCCTCAGATGAAACGGCTGTGGCAGTGAAACTGATCAAATCACCTATACGAAATAATGGCAAGCCTGAAAACATAACCTGTTGGGGCGCCTTGAGGACTGGCGTTGAGAAACACTGCCCTAAGGAAAGGCCTGCTGGATGTTTCATAGTCTTAAAGCCGAACTGAAGGCATTGAACAAAAAAATTCGAGCAGGCAGCTTATCGCAGAAAAGACATGCGGTGACCAACATGGCAGCTTGCAGTCTTTTGTGGCATATAAACTGAGCTGTGCAGTTCAGTTTACATTGTCGGCATGATCCCTGTGTGCTGGGATGACTGCCTTCTGTGCATGCGTAGGAGTTAGTCATCCAATGCCGGTCCGTGGAGATGCCTGAAGACCAGTGTTTTGTCAGATATGGCGACCCATCAGAATTGGTAACGGAAGGGACATTCCCGTCGCCGCCATCTTTCTACACCCCGCATTCCTCAATAGTAAGGATACCCTGAGAAGGGGAAACGCGGACATCTTGTTACACCCACCGGAGTTTTTCCATTTTACACTTATTTTTAACAGGAAAGAGAGTTTATATAGTGAAATATAGGACTTAGAAGTCCGTCTGACTGGTTAGATATTGAATTTTAAAAGCAGCGAACTTCTGTCAGATTAGCAAACCTATGAGATGAGCAGGCTTGCCGCTGCTTTTAAAATTCAACATCATAACAGTCAGACGGACTTCTAAGTAATAGGTTTCACTATATAAACTCACTTTACTGTTAAATATAAGTGTAAAATGGAAAACTCTGGTCGGTGTAACAAGATGTCCGCTTTACCCCTTCTCAGAGTATACTTCCAATGGAAGAGTGCAGGGTGTAGCAAGATGGCGGCAATGGAACGTCGCTTCCTTTACCAATTATGATGGGTCACCAAATCTGACGAAACACCGGCACACAGGGAAAAGATGCTTGCCAGCATGGGATCCAGACTGTTGAAGTAGGCAAGTTTAGTTCTGCTTTAATGGGTATTTTTTAGGGGAGAAATGAATCTGGTGAATTGGACCCTACTCCAGGTTAGTACATAGAGGAATCTGTACATTTTTAAATTTTAGTCACTATGCTAAGCCCCCCCTCCCTCTATCAAAAGTGTCTGCAATGAGAACTGTCTGTCTTGCCTACCTCTGCCAATGTGTGCTGTGAAGAAGGGTGTATAGATCTCTTCTCCCTCACACTACTTGTCGGACACTTCAATAAACAAGGCCTTACTGCCCCCTCTCTAGCCACCTAGATAAAGCAATGTGTGCAAGCAGCAGCGGTCTTACGACCGCACCGGAGTCTTGGCACACTGGCTGTGTCCTGCCGGCTGAAAGAATCTCCAGACATCTGAAAGTAAACCTGTCATGAGAGGAATACAGGGGCTGCCTTTATCTTCTTCTTCTGAAAATACTAGGTGCCTAGCAGCCATGTTTATCTACTAGAACGTTCACAGATGAGGAATTTAAATGTCTCTCCTACAATCCCTAATCTGCAGACTTTCTTAGGCCAGGCAACAAGCACTTTCAGAAGGAAAACTCATCAATGGCAGCCTCATCATTCCTCCTACGGCAGGACTGGACTGGGTCGGCTGAGGGTGCTGCTGAGCTGAAGTGGATTCATGTGATGGCAGAATTTGACTACTTTCACACACAATGTACTTCATCTATATTTTTAGAGCATAGTCCTTGTCTGCCTGTCAAGGCACTCACAGGGGTCAGGCCATTCTGGAACTATTCAGTCTTTATTATATATCATTGCCCACCAAGTACCATTTAGGATTCTGTATTGCAAGAATTATGCAAGCTGATCTCTGACCACCTGAAAATGCTGGTTGCCTGTGTGTTCTACTTCTCCTCTGCCTTTAATACCTCTAGAGCAGTGATGGTGAACCTTGGCACCCCAGATGTTTTGGAACTACATTTCCCATGATGCTCAACTACACTGCAGAGTGCATGAGCATCATGGGAAATGTAGTTCCAAAACATCTAGGGTGCCAAGGTTCACTATCACTGTTCTAGAGTCACTGATGGGGAAAGTCGGTCAAGTCAGAAGTCCTGAGCTTCATGTTTGTTCCAGATCAGTGACAGAAATGATTGAAGCCATTGGATCAGTTTGGCAGAAAAGCAATCAGCATATTCATTGGACATTCATCAATAAATGCCTCCGTATTTCAGTAACTTTTCATAAAAGATAACCAAAAATAAATAAATAACTGTGAGAGTGAATAACTTATATAGCGCTACAAATGCAACTAAATCGCCTTAAGGCGTGTAACTGTAACTGCAAGCCAACCTGATGTATTAGTGAATGTATAATGCAATTGGGTGCTAAAAAGCACCCAATCACAGTTGGATTTACATTGCTACTTTCTGAGAAGACTGCATTGGTTTTGTTTGTCATTTTTGATTGCTAAGAAACTATGATAAAAATAGTTTTCCCTTTTTGTTTTATTTTCTGACTTTAGCATTTTGGTTAGGGGTAGTCAAATTAAGCATTGCTTTAATTAGCCACCAGATGGAGATGGTGAGCAAACAGAATTGCCCACCAGGGGCAGCTGGCATGCTAGCACAGCCTTCACCACCAGAGGGAGCTGATGAGCAAAGGAACCTGGAAGATTGCGCTCATAGGACATTATACGGCTTTATTACATCTATATAGATGACTGTTCTTACCCCACAGAGTGTCGATGCTCAGGAGAAGAGTGCCAGGACTAAATATGGACTGAAAGCTTCCACTGGCGTACAGTTAAGAAGGACATATAGTTGGATATGGATTTAACGCTCTGGGAGAAAAAGACTAATTGAAGGTGAAATGAGGCAGAGACTCGTCAGTCTGTGGACATTGAGGGTGACCTTGAATGTTTTCTTGAGTTGTGGTGTGGACTTGGATCCTTTGCGGGCAAAGTATTGGTTTCTGTATGTGAAGGATTGAGGGGGGTTGTAATGTAATATTTTATAGATGTTGTATAATGGGATTATACAGATCCCTACCAAGATCTCTTATGTAGGATGTAGTAACAGCATGAAATTTATTAGACCTTAAAAGGATGAGAGAATCTGTGGATTTTTTTTTTCAGTCTATGCCTTGTTGGAGAAATTTACCAGTGACACAAGAAATCTCGTTAAACAGAAACGGGCTGCATATATTTAAGAGGTGGGAAAGGGTTAAATCTGTTGCATCTTTACCCTGGGAGACAAAGCATGAGAAGATAAGAAGTGTATTATCCCCACTAACATTTCTTTCTTTGTTGGGTGAGGATTTTATGTGAATAGAGAAATGATGACAAAAATGTAGACATTTTAGCTGCACAATATATAAATATAATGAAGAAAACCGAGAATTAACACTTTTGTAAATGGTGACCATAGAGCTAAACCACTCGCTATCCAGCATACGTACCGGTATATGAAATTAGATTGTAAGCTCCTTGAGGGCAGGGACTGATGTGAATGAAATATATATATATATCAGGGCTCGACAAATCCCGGGCGCCAGGACGCCATGGCGACTAGAAATAGTGTCCTTGGCTTGGAAGGTGGGTTTTTTTTTAGGAGCTGGCGCCATCTGGTGGTGGCCGTTGGTATTACAAGTTAAGCATTACAAGTTAAACAATTCTAATGTAATTTTTCACTATTTTCACTGCCTTCTTCCCTCCAATTAGAACCCCCAAACATTATATATATTTTTTATCCTAACACCCTAGAGAATAAAATGGCGATCGTTGCAATACTTTCTGTCACGCCGTATTTGCGCAGCGGTCTTACAAGCGCACTTTTTTGGGAACAAATTACACTTTTTTTAATTAAAAAATAAAAGACAACAGTAAAGTTATCCCCATTTTTTTTAATATTATGAAAGATAATGTTACGCCGAGTAAATTGATACCCAACATGTCACGCTTCAAAATTGCGTCCACTCGTGGAATGCCGACAGACTTTTACCCTTTAAAATCTTCATAGGCGACGTTTAAAAAAAAAAAAATCTACAGTTTGCATGTTTTGAGTTACAGAGGAGGTCTAGTGCTAGAATTATTGCTCTCGCTCTACCAATCACGGCGATACCTCACATGTGTGGTTTGAATACAGTTTACATATGCGGGCGCTACTCACGTATGTGTTCGCTTCTGCGCGCAAGCTCGTCGGGACGGGGTACGTTTTCTGGCTCCTAACTTTTTTAGCTGGCTCCTAGATTCCAAGCAAATTTGTCAAACCCTGATATATATATATATATATGCCGAGGCACCTAATATAACCACAAAAAAAAATGGTAAAACGTATTGACTCGAGTATAAGCCTAGGGTGGGAAATGCAGCAGCTACTGATAAATTTCAAAAATGATGTGCAGCCTCACTGTGCCCATATATGCATTAATTATCCTTTTTGAAGTCATAGGATATTTCTCACAGTGACAATAATCAGATACAAGACCAGGGAAATACCTGTAAAAGCCTCCGCAGTGTCGCAGTGTTAGAGCTGGTGCCTGCACTGATCTGCTAATCCGCCTCTGACAAGTAAGTACAGCACCTCTGATCTGATTATATAGCATTGTAGAAGGTTGCAAGCGATTGAGTCAGCCGCAGGGTCTCCCGCTGTGTCATGCAGTCTTAACTGTTTGGCGGCTGTTCACTGTAACAAAGCCCCGCCTCCTCCTCGTACATGATAGGCAGAACACTAAACACTGATACAATGCTGGGAAGCTGAATCCGTGTTTTGTCTATTGAGGAGGAGGCGGGGCTTTGTTACAGTGGACAGCCACCGAACAGTTAAGTCGCCTAAAGACAGACCTGATTGGATAGCCATTGTGAAAGGGGCCTTACAGACAGACCTGATTGGACAGCCATTGTGAAAGGGGCCTTACAGGTTATCAGTTGAGAGTTAAAGATTTGCCCATGAACCATTTTTAGGCACAATTTTAAATCTTGACCTGTTTGGTATACATTTGCTGGTAAAATATAGAAGTTGATGTTGCGAGTAAATAGATATTCTATTGTGTTTGTGTGCACTAACATTCATTTAAGGGTGTTGTTTTTTCCCTGAAAATTCGAGTTTGATAATAGGCTATCATAGAACATTTTTGTGTCTATTGTACAACACAAAAATTGCAACAATAATCATTTTTTTCTCCAGGGCCTCTGCTTTCATAAAATATATAATGCTTGTGGATTCTCCGTAATGTTTTAGCACAAAATGCTGATTAACGTGTATATGAAAAATGTCAAAACTGCCCTGGTGAGCGTGTAGATTACGTTGTTCAATGCATTTAAAGACTTCTAGATGAATATTTTTGTATTTGTTGCTTTGGGATGGACTGAATTTTACAGTTTCATGAAGGAATACACAATGTCTCTTGGGTCCCTTTCACACTAGGGCGGGAGGTACTGTGGCGGCAAAGCGCCGCTATTTTTAGCGGCGCTTTACCGCCAGAATTGCGGCGGTATTTGCCCGCTAGCGGACGAAAAGGGGTTAATACCGCCAGCAAGGCGCCTCTGTCAATGGGCAGCAGTGGTGGAGGAGCAGTAAACACCCCGCTCCTCCACCGCTCCAAAGATGCGGCTAGCAGGACTTTTGGAACAGTCCTGCTAGCGCACCGTTCCAGTGTGAAAGCCCTTGGGGCTGTTTCAGGTCGGTTTGCAGGTGCTAGTACCATAGCGCCTGCAAACCGCCCCAGTGTGAAAGGGGTCTTACACACTGAAATGTGATGGTTAATATGTGGCATCTGTAGTGGGCCGAGTGTAAGCTTTTGTTACCAGCAAGGTAAAGGCAACTCATGCTGTAACCTCTAAAGGGACATCTGTATCCCTGTGGTGGTGTTCTCATGGATGGAGTAATGTAGGCATAGAATATTATTGCAAGCAGAACTCACCTACTCCATTAGTATATCACCATAGGGATGTGGTATGTGCTGTGTACAACTACAGACTGAACATGATGGGCCCACTGCAGTTAATGTTTTTCTGGTGAATATGTGCTATAACATATTGTATAAAATTATCCAGGCCGAGTGAGAAGAATATATTTATATAGACTATGAGGACCTATCTATTAAAAATGTAAATAAAGTGTAACAATAAATGACAGCTGCTAGCACTAATCACATCTCCAAGCCGTGTGATAATCCTTTAACCACTGAAAGGATCAGAAAGGATTTAGCCCCTTAATGACGCGCCATTTTTTGTGATACGGCACTGCGTCGCTTTAATTGACAGTTGTGTGGCCGTGCGACGTTGTACCCAAACAAATTTGACGTCCCCCTCCCAAATCGAGATTTCTTTTGGGGGTATTTGATCACCTCCTACGTTTTTTTATTTTTTGCGCTATAAACAAAGAGCAGTCAAAAATATTTAACTTTTTGCAGTAATACATAAAAAAAAAACATTTATTCATCAGTTTAGGTTTATATATATTCTACATATTTTTGCTAAAAAAAAAATAAAAAAAAATTCACAATAGGCATACGTATATTGATTGGTTTGCACAAAAGTTATCATGTCTAAAAACTATGGGATAGATATAAAGGCTTTTTTTATTTATTTTTACTAGTAATGGGGCGATCTGCAATTTTTTGTGGGACTGTGACATTGCGGCAGAAAAATCAGACCTCAAATTACACTTTTTGAGGACCAATGACATTATTACATTGATCAGTTCTATAAAAATAACTGCATGGGGGATGGGCTCACTGGGACATGACCAAGATCACTGGGAACATAAGACCTCTGACATGTCCCCTGTCAGAACGGGGATCCGATTGTTTGTTTACACTGGCAGATCCCCATTCTGCCTCTGTACTAGGCGATAGCGGGTCGCCGGCGGACAGCGAGTCCACCCAAACCGCAGTGGGAGCGAGAGCACGCCGCTGTACAGGTACAGCGATTCACGCAGCGCTGCCAACCTGCCGCAGTAAATGTTGCGTGAGCTGGCCGGCAAGTGGTTAAACAATGTGGGCCGTATAATTGTAAGGGGAAGTATGGCCAAAGCGTTGCTGTACTTCCCCTGTGGGTCACAGGGGTGCACTTGGTGTTCCACTCTTGTTACCCAGGTTCAGTCGTCAGAAGCCGAAAGCTTGCTGTCTGCTAATGTCACAGAGCCGGTACAGACTGTGGAGAGATCCCATCTTTATGGTCAGGATCCACTCGCATGCCTGAATCAGGCTCTTGGAGTGCCACTGAGAGCCTGAGCCAGCCACTTCCACCCTCTCCACAGTGAGTGCTGGAGGGGCAGAGAAGAGGTCACAGTCACCAGCTCTCTGAGAACCAAGAGATCACATGACTGCTCCCATCTTGGTCTTCAGTGAACAGTCATAGAAGCAGCAGGGGGACAGACGCCGCATCCACCTTGGTGAGTCAGATTTTTTTTTTTTTTTTAAATCTACACCTCATTAACTCCTGTAAATGTATATTTTATTTTTGCAGTGTATACTTTAAAATTGTGATGCGATTTCTTTTTGTCATACAAGTTAAACGGGAAATGTAATAAATTTAGCAATGGGTGTAATGAATGTGACACACAAGTGTAGATTGTACTTGCCGTCTCTACACCTTGCACCTTCCATTATTTCCTATTTGGGATATATCGCCTCCCAAACTGGAATTAAGAGCGAGTGCAATATGTAAATACACACAATACGTTTCATCACGGATGGGGGGGACATGAAGATTGTAATGCATGGCTGTCATTATGGCACTTGCTAAACATTTGTATTTTGTTTACAGTTTTAAATGTGGATGTTTTCCAGTGTGACTGAGGCCACCTGGTCAGCCACTAGTGCCAAAGGTCTAGAGTGGAATAAAAACATGGAGGTTTCATGCCTTATTAGAGAAAGTGCTGTATCCCCAAAGATATTTTGGCTGTACTTCTGGCGATCAGTGCAGTTTGTTTTACACTCCTGTGACCTGTTTTCAGCCAACAGTGTGCTAAAGCCCTCTGTCGGCTGATGTCACTGAGCGGGTGCAGGCTCTAAAAATATCCTGACCATATGATCTTGATCCGCCCAGATGCCTGGACTGCCAGCTGCCTCAGCGGGCCGCAGAGAGCCTGAGCTAGCTACCCCTCCACAGCCTGGTGCTGAAGGAGCAGAGAGCTGGAGCCTGAGTCACCTTTCTCTGCTTGGAGGGGAGAACTGAGCGATCAGAGGTCATGTGATCTCTCTGTTTTAGAGCCGTTGGGGACAGATGCTGCATACACCTAGGAGAATATAATTTTTTTTATTTTTTTTTTAAATCTGTACTTGGTCTCTCTTAACATTAGAATTGCAGATTTTAATATAGAAAATGGCCACAGATTCCCCACCAGGATATGAATTGCCTGCTGGTAACCTGGCAGACAATTTGCATGCCTCTCTATGTGTGTGTGCAGTGAAAGCTTTTACTATATGCCTATTAACCACCTCTCATTCCCAATTGAGCTTGGATAGAGCAGAATACTTACTAACAAATAGGCTGTTATCTCAGCTTTGAAGAGTGACACAAGCTTTAGGTTTATGCCACTCTTAAAAGTGGTTGTAAAGCCTTAGATCCCTTTCACACTGGGTTGGTTTGCGGGCGCTATAACCCTAAAAATAGCGCCTGCAAACCGACCTGAAACAGCCGCTGCTGTGTCTCTAATGGGCTTTCACACTGGAGCGGCGCACTAGCAGGACAGTACAAAAAAAAGTCCTGCTAGCAGCATCTTTGGAGCGGTGTGTATACTGCTCCTGAACAAAGAAAGGCGCACCAGCCTAGTGTGTTACTGTTGACAGTTTAATACAATTGTATAAAAATAGAAAACTACTCACAATGGAGATAACAAAGTAGGCTTGTCAACAACGATGTAGTAGATACTCCTCGAACCACACTCCAGAATAGGGGGGATAGAGGTGTGTCACTGCTGGCTTACGTGTTTCGAGGCGACAAGGATCTCTTCATCAGAGCTACTTGTTATCTCCATTGTGAGTAGTTTTCCATTTTTATACAATTTTATTAAACTGTCAACGGTAACACACTAGGCTGCTGCGCCTTTCTTTCTCTTCTTGTTTCGGTTTCTACTAGGACTTTCCCCGTCCATGAAGGGCAGCAAGGCCGCTGTTACTGTTTTTGACACTGCTGGTGTTTTCAATGCAGAATATTGAATCATTGTTGGACAATCCACCCGTGCGCAGGAGTTTGTCTTTTCTGGTGGTTTTTAACCCTTTCTCGACTGCTAGCTGGGGTAAAACCGCCCCGCTAGCGTCCGAATTGCGCAGTAAAATTGACAGGGAAGTGCCACTAAAAACAGTGGCACTTTACTGCCGCCCCCACCCCCGTGTGAAAAGGGGCTTTAAGTTTTTTTTTTACCATCCTTTCTATGCATTAGGGTGAAAAACCGCAGCACCTCCTCCCTTTTTTTCTTTACTGATCCCGATCTGATCCAGCGGCGTGCATGAACGCAGCAGCTCTCCCCTTTTTTAGACAGATTGATAGCAGCATATATTTTTTTTAAACAAACATTTACAATCACTTTAATCCTGCCTCTAACATATGAATATACTTTAAGAAGACTTATAATTTATAAATTTTACTTTTGCTTGTAGTAAGTAGAGTAGTAAAGAAAAATATGTGCGGCTGGTGGAACAGCCATCAAAGAGGAAGTAAACTTCCTCTGCTGACATTTACCTGTAGGCTTATTTATAGGCAGTGTAAATTTCTCCTAAATCTGTACTGTTTTTATGAGATAGTTACATTACAGCCAGGAAACATCACTGGCACATGCGCTCTGAAAGAAACGGCCGCCTGCTTCGGCCAGTCACAGAGCCCGCGAACCAGGGAAGCGGCCGCAGCGCTGACATTGTGGAGCTGGAACAGCTTCGGGTTTTTAACCTCCCTGGCAGTATGATTATGTCAGATTTTTTTATACTGAAAGCGGTACCATTATTTTGCATGGAAATTTGGTGTTTTATATTGTAGGCCTGAAATTCTTAGAAATAACTCGCTTAAATCTGTACAAACAAGAGTCTAGTAGACATCCCGGGTATGATGAGGTTTGAAACACAAAGACATAATTATAATATTATAAATAACTATAAATAATTATAACAAATAATAATAATACTAAAAATTATTCAATAATGTAATCAAATCAAAAACACTGAAATTTGCTCAGTTGCAGAATCGTCGCTGTCATTATTTTTATTGTTTGATGACAAATTTCCCCACAAATCACTATCACTCAATTCTGCAAGTCATTCTAATTTATTATCGCTGTTTTCTAGCTGCTCTAAAAGCAATTTTGGCGTAAAGAGACACTTTTTGGTTGCTATGCACAATCGCCAGTTTCCAGGCAGAAAGAAAAGTATTTATAATGTAAAACTACATGCAGGGCACTAAAACAAAGGACATGTGAAATGATATACAGTACTGTAATCTGATTGCATGCAGTATACTGTATGTTTTTATTTGGCGCCGAACTCCGTCCACTTGCGTCGCAACGCTCGCAGGGAACGGAGCTCGGCACTGTGAATCGAGCGAGATGACAGCTTGCAGACACTGCGGGGAGACATCGCAGGATCCAGGGGACAAGGTAAGTAGCTTTCCCTTGTGGGGCTCGGGGGTACCGCTTTTGGTACTGAAATTCCACCCTGAGCCAGACTCAGGAATACCACTAGGAAGGTTAAAGGCAAGTTTCACATGATGTGATGAAGAAAAACAAAACAAAAAAAAAAAAAACATCCAGCGGTATACAACCGCTTCAAAGTGAACCTGTTGCTTTGCTACAGTCCACTCAAAAGGTAACTGCTTTTCACAGGACGACTGTGATTAGCAACTGGTTACCATCGAGGTAAGGTATATTTCAGGTGAATAGCTCAATGAGGAGCTTAGCCTAAGAGCCCTTTCACACTGGAAACGCCTATAGCGGAGCGTTAAAACACAGCGTTTTTACATCGTTTTCAATGGAGAGGGGCGATTTTGGAGCGTTTTTTTCAGCGCTGAAAAGCTGCTCCAAAGATGCTGCTTGCAGGACTTTTCTCAACGCTCCTCCAGCGCAACGCCTCAGTGTAAAAGGGTCCATTGAGATGCATGGGGAGCGTTTTAATTGTGCTATTTTTACCTCGAAAACGCACCAGTGTGAAAGGGCTGTAAGGCTTTGATCCCACCACGTATCTATTAAATGCCTACATAGTATACCAAGGCAAACTCTCCTAACATGTCTCCCAGTCCCAGTGCTAAGCCAACTCTGCTGTGTTTTTCTGTACCAGGCTGTTGGGGTAAATAAATGTATGTGCTTTGGTGCTATTCATTTTGAAAGGAGGCATGTTGCTTAAAATGCTTTGAAAAGTGATGAACTTTTTTTGAGTAGACACATGTTGTTTGCACTAGAAGGGAACTTAGAGGGACTCTTCTCAAAGCTGGCACCAGGATTGACACTGGTTAGTGGCGTTTCCATTGTAACTACACAGCAGAAGTGTTGTCATTATGCAGTGACACTGGTCATGTTCGGACGACCAGACATCGAATGATTCAGCTCCTGTGCTGATTGCTATGTGTTTCTTACCGTTCAGCCGATACACCTTTAGCCTTCTTATTACAGACAAGAAGCACTATTTATGCTTGTATGTACAATTTCAACCTAATGATCTACTTATTATAAATAATTTTGTCACAAACTGATTTATTGTAGCATTGTCAGACCCGGTATGCACGCTAAATATTTTTCAATTATGTTAGTGAACTTTTTACAAACTTTGTTGCATGGTTAAATAAATGTTTAAATAATGGAGTTCAATAAAGTAAATATGAGATTTACTAGCTCATCTCATTGTAGTTATTTGGTTTTGGATTCATCTACATGTGGACTTGTCAGAGGAAAAAATGTGAAGAAGTTGTATTACCTACCTATGTTTGGCACTGAATAGGCGAGTGCATCCAGTTATTATTATTACCCAATCTTATAACATCTAGCAAACATTTGGGAAGTACAGTAAAACCTTGGTTTGAGAGTAACTTGGTTTAAAAGCGTTTTGCAAGAAAAGCAAAATGTTTTAATAAATTTTGCCTTGATATAAGAGTAGCGTCATGTCACAACTGAGTATAAAAGAGAAGAGAGGAGCCTCTAAGTGTAGCAATATGGTTACATTTAATGAAGGTGCAACTTATTCCTACACTTAGAGGGGACATACTAAACTGCATATACCCTGTAAAAAAAAAAAAAAGTTTATGGAACAAATTATGCTCGCAAACCAAGGTTTTAACTGTGATCTCCAAAATGAATGCCTTAAAGTTCTCACACTTCTCATGGAACAAGCAACTCCCAGCTGTTTAGACTGGCCAGCCATAGAGGACAGTCAGATGTGTTGGCAGCACCTAACCACTTCTTGGCCCCTTTCACACTGGGGCGGGAGGCGCGGTGGTGGTATAGCGGCGGATTTACTGCGGGATTTGGCTGCTAGCGGTGCGGTATTAACCCCCGATAGCGGGCGATAAAGGGTTAATACCGCCCGCACGGCGCATTGCGGGCGATATTGCTGCAGTTTCCCATTGTTTTAAATGGGAATTAGCGGTATACATGCTGCTTCAAAGATGCTGCTGGCAGGAGATTTTTTTTCTCTCCTGCCTCTCGCCTCAGTGTGAAAGCCCTTGAGTAGGCAGTGCAGGAGTTTTTCAGGCGGTATAGCAGCGCTATTTTTAGCGCTGTACCACCTGAAAAACTCCTCAGTGTGAAAGGGGTCTTAGGGCAATGTGTCTGCTCAGCCCTCCATAAACCTGCAAGCAAACAAATTTGACTTCACAGTCACGTGCAGAAAGTATTTATTTGTACAGAACTCTAGAAGGGAGAAATATATGGAAAGGATCTGGATTATGGAACTTGAACCAGTATTGGTGTCCCCACACAGGGGGAGATTAAGACAATGTCAAACAAACTTTATAATGTCACTGCAACTTAAAATGAACCCGTTTTGCATGGGCAAGCCTTCTCACTAACCTTATACTACATGACGTGGGAATAAAAATAAGTTAAGAGTGATGTTAAAGTCCTGTGTAAGCAGAGTTGGAGCTTACACGTGACTTTGCTGTGGTTGCTACTTTTTCCATACCTACCCAGAAGTATTTAATGTTTACCTTTGGCTCCTGATATAAACAAGTGTGGTGGAGCAAAGCAAGTAAGTGCTGTTGGAAATGTATGCAAACCTATTGCGTCTACCCTAAATGTGTAAAGCGTAGAGTTGGCACTTCTGTTATACCTTACCTGGTATGATTTCTTAAATGACACTTTATACATAATGGAGTCTCCTCAAAAATATCAGTTTCTGATCGCATCAAAAAAACATGAAATCCGTTCTGTAAAACAGCCTGTAGAAATTGTGTTAATAGACTGCACATGTTTCTGGAGGCAAAATGACTTAAAATTAAATACCTTCAAACAAAACTTTGTGTTTCTCGTTTTGGATAGGGTGGTTTAGGGTTAGGACCTCTTGTAGGTTTTTATCACTCTCCATGGGAGTTTGGGGGGAGTCTATTATTTGTCAGCTGGAAAGAAGCCAATAGGAAAGTTAAAATGCTTATGTTGTCACTGGTTCAGGAATAGAAGGGAGATCTCGTACTGGTGACACCTGTTCTGCAAATAACCATCAAAGCTGAGATCTTCAATGGTTTCAACTCTTCTTGTGTCACCAGTACAGAAACTAAAGGTAAGTCTATCCATTGGAGACTCAGATAGCAATAAAAACAGACAAAGGTTCCAACCCTTCTACAACTGTCTAAGACTAGAAAATCAGACATTAGAAAATGTCTCTTGGATTCCATATTTTTTTTTATGTAATCTTAAATGTATAAAAGCTCTTTGTAGTGAAGATGCTGGAATTTAAAAGGATACCAGAGATAACAAAAATTGGGGCAGTTATTAGCCAGGAGGATGTAAAAGAATACACAACAAGAACTTGGGTTGCCACAAAATATAATGAAAATAAATATTCGCCAATATTAAACCAACACATTTCCAGGCCCTTCTGTGGTTGTCTGAAGAGGAAAATCCTCCTGCGCTCCTTTAATATGTCATTGCCTGGACGGGCGGACGGGCGGGACTTCTTGATGGTGCAGTCTCTCTCTTTTTCCAAACCTTCTCAGAAAGAGGAAGGACACCAAAAGATCCAGAGGGCTCCTAATGGACACATACCTCTAGATTACATCCCATCTTGTATTCTTCTGCCCATCGTAATCCACAATACACACACCAGAATGCTGGGGCTGGATGGATGAAAAGCCAAATTTAAAAAGGTGTGGACCACTTCTCAGCTCATGTGGGACGGCAGCCAAGAGCTAGACTCCAGCAGATGCACGGCGCTGCGCTGGGAGCGGGGCGAACGCCACACTTTAATTGTAAAGTCATCACTGACGCTGAGCAGCAATTCCTGATCTACTGGACAGAAAGCCACAGAGTTCACTACATCCTCATGAGGCAGCTTGGCTAGGCAGACATTATAATGGCGGTCCCAGATGTAGCCACAGCGATCCTCTGCTCCACTGGGCCAAAAGAAAAAAAAGAAGCATATTAGATAATTAGTAGTTATATTCAGAGTGTGATGTATACTCCATTAACGTTGAGGTTTAAGATTTTTACAGTATGCAGCAAACACATTAATTATGTATCCTAATTTCTGGTAAAAAAAATTCCCTTCATAGTTGCCAAATACGACCCTGAGCGTCTGTCTTCCAGCATGGAGTGAGTAGCTGCTACTGAGAGAAGTTTCACTGCTCTCTCCACCATTCAGAGGGCTTGTAATAATATTCTCCCACAATGCATTGTGTTCAGTAAATGAAGGAGCAGGATCTCCTCTACCCATTTACAGAACATGATGCATTGTGGGAGAATAGTAATAATACAAGCCCTCTGAATGGCAGAAGGGGCGGACAAGTTTGTGAAACTCATTACACTGGCAGTGGCTGCTGTGTACCCACAGGGCCGGAAGACAGACGCTCAGTATCTGGTGCCCATGAAGGAGGCTTTAAAGCAGTGGTTCTCAACCTTTTAGTGCCGTGACCCCTTGATAAAATTTCCCAAGTTGTGGGGACCCCTAACAGTAAAATTATTTTCATAGCGTGGGTTAAAAGCACCCAAGGCAAGACAAGTAATTTGCGCCCCTAACATTTAGCGCTCCCTGAGTCCCTTCCACTCGTACAATATTAAAACCCCTTATAGTACATTTTAGGGTGTACCCCTCTTTCTCTTTGTTCTCCTTTCTTTCCCTTTCATATCTCTCTATACTAATTCCTTGTTTTTTCCCCCATCTTTCCCTCTAACTGTCTTTCTTGCTCTCTATTTTTTTCCTCCCTTTCTCTTTGTTCCTCCCCCTCTTATCTCCCTTCCTGGGAGAACAGTGCGGGCTTCAGGAACAGCCCAGGATTTGGTGACCCCTGGCAAATCATCATTTGACCCCCAGGTTGAGAACCACTGCTTTAAAGGAACATTTTATACAATAAGCGGCAGCCTGCAAGTTATAGGACACACTTTACATGTAACTAAATGTGTTTACAAAATGTAAACTTTAGAACTTGAAATTTCTTTAAAGCTGAAGTCAAACTCCTGAGTTCTGCCAGAGTTAAATGCACATTTTATATTTACGGTACTAGAAAGGACAATTTTCTTTCCCAGATTGCATTCACATACCGCCAAAACAAAGGGTAGTAGCTCAGTACCCAAAGGCATATATAACCCTTGCAGTGCAGGGGGGCAGCCCCCATTGCATGGAAGGATTTTTGTTTCCCCAGAGATAGGCTTTAACCACCTGCCAAATGACGGCTAGTTCTGGGAGGGCGTCGCAGGACATCCTTCCGTGATCGAGGCCTCTGTGTCCTTAAAACAATTAGGCCAATCACAGCAGCCCTTTACCACGTGATCAGCTGTGTCCAATCACAGCTGATCATGATGTAAACACAAGCCAGTTATCGGCATTCCATTCCTCACACTGACAGCTTGAGGAGAGCCAATAACCAGCTTGTGTGAAAGGGACATCTACACTGATAATCAGGGAACAGATTATCAATGCAGTCTCTCAACAGTGCCCCTTTCTGATGTATTTACCAAAGAATAAAAAAAACGCAGTGGTGATTAACCACTTAAGGACCGCCTAATGACGATATACGTCTGCAGAATGGCACTGCTGGGCACAATCACGTACCTGTACGTGATTGTATAAAGCCCAGCGGTGGATCGCGGGCATGCTCCCGCGACCCGGTCCGAAGCTCCGTGGCCGCGGGACTCGCAGACCCGATCGCCGCTACGATCCCCGGAGCTGAAGAACGGGGAGAGCCGCGTGTAAACACGGCCTCCCCGTTCTTCACTGTGGCGCTGTCATCGATTGTGTGTTCCCTAATATAGGGACGCACCATCAATGACGTCACACCTACAGCCACAACCCCCTACAGTTGTAAATACACTTCAGGGAACACATAACCCCTTCAGCGCCCCCTTGTGGTCAACTCCCAAACTGCAACTGTCATTTTCAAAATAAAGAATGCATTTTAAATGGTCTTTACCAATTGTCAGTTAAAGCGACGCAGTGCCAAATCGCAAAAAGGGGCCTGGTCTTTTACCTGCATTTTGGTCCGGGTCTTAAGTGGTTAAATAACACCAAAAGAAAGCTGTATTTGTGTGAAAAAAAATAATACAAATTTCATATGGGTACAGTGTCACATGAGCACACATTGTCATTCAAAGTGCGACCGTGCTGAAAATTGGCCTGGGCAGGAAGGGGGAAAAGTGCCTGGTAGGCAAGTGATTAATAGAGATCAGCAATGGCTGCCTAGATATGTATACAGTATCTCACAAAAGTGAGCACACCCCTCACATTTTTGTAAATATTTTAGTTTAACACTTTGCTACAATGTAAGTAGTGAGTGTACAGCTTGTACAAGGAGTTATTTTTAGGGGACAGCAAATTTACACACAGCCATTAATATCAAAACTGCTGGCAACAAAAGTGACTTAACCCCTAAGGGTCCTTTCACACTAGCGGACCGTTCGTCCGCTCATTACAAGTCCGTTAACGGACTTGTAATGAATCCCTATGGGAACGCGTCCGTTAGCGGATGGAGCATCCGCTAGCGTCCGCGTCAGTCGGGATCCGCTTTCCCGAACGGAAGAAACCCTATTTTTCTTCCGTCCGGCTGAGCGGAACTGATGCAGACGGACAGACGGTCCGTCTGCATCAGGTTCCCCATAGGGGAAAGCGGAGCAGAAACAGGGCGGTCCCTGCACTGTGTGCGGGGACCGCCCTATCCGCCGACAGCTCAGCGGGGAACCCCGCTGAGCTTTGGCGGACACACGGAGCGGACCCGGAAACGGCCTGCTCCGTGTGAAAGAGCCCTAAGTGAAAATGTCCAAATTGGGCCCAATTAGCCTTTCCCCCTCCCAGTCATGCGACTCGTTAGTGTTACAAGGGAGCAGGTGTGTTAAATTTGGTGTTATCGCTCTCACTCTCATACTGGTCACTGGAAGTGCTTTATGAGTGGTTCTCAACTCCTGTCCTCAGGAACCACTTACAGGCCGGGTTTATGTATTACCTTGGGGAGATGCAGACTAGAATACTGCAATCACTGAGGAGCAAATGATATCAGCTGTGATGTTATTTCAGTTATCTTGCAAACCTGGCCTGTTAGTGGGTCGTGAGCAGACCCGGACTGGGACAAGAAATAGGACCGGGCATTTTAAACTGGGCAGCCCATTCCCTGGGGGGAGTAGGTCAGAGATGTGGGGCGGGCGTTCATGGGGGTGGTTGGTGACCACTATATATTTATCCTGAGAACCATCCCAATACAGCAAAGAGACGGCCCCATAACAATAACGAGACGGCCCCATAACAATAAAGAGACAGCCCCATAACAATAACGAGGCAGCCCCATAACAGTAAAGAGACAGCCCCATAACAATAACGAGACAGCCCCATAACAGTAAAAAGACAGCCCCATAACAATAACGAGACAGCCCCATAACAATAACGAGACAGCCCCATAACAGTAAAGAGACAGCCCCATAACAATAACGAGACAGCCCCATAACAATAAAGAGACAGCCTCATAACAATAACGAGACAGCCCCATAACAATATTGAGACAACCCCATAACAATATTGAGACAACCCCATAACAATAACGAGACAGCCCCATAACAATATTGAGACAACCCCATAACAATAACGAGACAGCCCCATAACAATAACGAGACAGCCCCATTAAAATAACGAGACAGCCCCATAACAATAACGAGACAGCCCCATAACAATAACGAGACAGCCCCATAACAGTAAAGAGACAGCCCCATAACAGTAAAGAGACAGCCCCATAACAGTAAAGAGACAGCCCCATAACAGTAAAGAGACAGCCCCATAACAATAACGAGACAGCCTCATAACAATAACGAGACAGCCCCATACCAGTATAAAGGCAGCCCCATAACAATAACGAGACAGCCCCATAACAGTAAAGAGACAACCCCATAACAATAACGAGACAGCCCCATAACAATATTGAGACAACCCCATAACAATAACGAGACAGCCCCATAACAATAACGAGACAGCCCCATAACAATAACGAGACAGCCCCATAACAATAACGAGACAGCCCCATAACAGTAAAGAGACAGCCCCATAACAGTAAAGAGACAGCCCCATAACAGTAAAGAGACAGCCCCATAACAGTAAAGAGACAGCCTCATAACAATAACGAGACAGCCTCATAACAATAACGAGACAGCCCCATACCAGTAAAAAGGCAGCCCCATAACAATAACGAGACAGCCCCATAACAATAACGAGACAGCCCCATACCAGTAAAAAGGCAGCCCCATAACAATAACGAGACAGCCCCATACCAGTAAAAAGGCAGCCCCATAACAATAACGAGACAGCCCCATTAAAATAACGAGACAGCCCCATAACAATAACGAGACAGCCCCATAACAATAACGAGACAGCCCCATAACAGTAAAGAGACAGCCCCATAACAGTAAAGAGACAGCCCCATAACAGTAAAGAGACAGCCCCATAACAGTAAAGAGACAGCCCCATAACAATAACGAGACAGCCTCATAACAATAACGAGACAGCCCCATACCAGTATAAAGGCAGCCCCATAACAATAACGAGACAGCCCCATAACAGTAAAGAGACAGCCTCATAACAATAACGAGACAGCCTCATAACAATAACGAGACAGCCCCATACCAGTATAAAGGCAGCCCCATAACAATAACGAGACAGCCCCATAACAGTAAAGAGACAGCCTCATAACAATAACGAGACAGCCTCATAACAATAACGAGACAGCCCCATAACAATAACGAGACAGCCCCATACCAGTAAAAAGGCAGCCACGGATCGAAAATAAAAAAGAAACGTGAGCAACAGGTGAAAAATCTATTGGCAGAAATCCAGAAACTGGAACTTCAGCATAAACGAATACAGTCTCCACAAATCGGTAGAGAATTGAGTCATCTGAGGAGGCAGATTTTAGAAATTTTACGGTACAAGGCCAAAGCAAAGATACAAAGGGGAAAGAAAATAAACTATGAATTTGGGGATAAGTGCAGTAAACTATTAGCTGGGAAATTGAAAGAGAAGAACCAACTAACGTATATCCCACAGATTAAGGGGAAGGAGGGGCAATTAAAGAAGTACCCAAAAGAAATAGCGGAGGAGTTTGGGAAATATTATTCTAATCTGTATAATTTGCCCCAGATATCAGTAGCCCAATCAGAGATAGATGAATTCCTCTCAACAATTGACCTGACCAGGCTTTCATCAATTGCCCAGGCCAGTCTGGACACCCCAATCTCAGTCGAGGAACTAGAAGTAACGCTAAAATCTATGAAAGAGGGGAAAGCGCCGGGACCAGATGGCTACACAATGAGATACTATAAAGAATTTGTATCAGTACTGGGAAGTAGGATGGCGGGTGTGTTTAACGAGATGGGCCGGGCTGCTGCATTTCCGCCGGAGGCTTTACTAGCCCATATTACAGTGATCCCCAAGGAGGGGAAGGACCCGGCGGAGTGCAGCAGTTATAGGCCGATCTCGTTATTGAACTCTGACCTAAAACTGTTTACGAAGATTCTGGCGAGTCGGTTACAGGTGTGGCTTCCTGAGCTGATAGACATGGACCAAGTAGGATTTGTTCCCACGAGAGAGGCAAGAGACGGTACGATAAGGGCCCTTAACTTGGTCCAAGGAGCTATAGCGGGGGATATCCCTGCCGTGTTCCTAAATACTGATGCCGAGAAGGCCTTTGATAGAGTGGGATGGAAGTACCTGTTCTCTGTGCTGCGACACGTGGGTCTGGGGGAGAACATGATGAGATGGATTAGAAGTGTATACACAGACCCACGTGCTGCGGTGAGAGTCAACGGGATCTTCTCTAAGACATTCCCAATTACCAATGGAACGCGGCAAGGATGCCCCCTGTCCCCGTTACTCTATGTACTATCTCTAGAACCATTACTAAATAAAATTCGTCAAAACCCAGATATACAGGGTATTCAAATAGGTGAGGGCAGCCATAAGATAATTGCATTTGCCGACGACCTGATGTTTGCCATATCTAATCCACATGTTTCCCTTCCCAATCTGATCAAAGAAATCACAAAATTTAGCGAATTTACTAATCTTAAAATAAATCAGGCAAAATCGGAAGCAATGTGTGTGGCAGTCCCATCTAAGATGCAGAAAATCTTGCAACAAAATTTTAGATTCAAATGGAAGGCCGAGCTAAAGTTTTTGGGCACTCTAATTCCAGCAAACATACAAGAAACTTTTAAAATAAATTTCCTACCCCTTTGTAGCTCAATAAGAAAGCTGCTGGAGAAATGGCAACATGGGCTTCACTCATGGTTTGGTAGAAACAATATAGTTAAAATGAGTATACTTCCAAAAATTACGTATCTGTTCCAGACCTTACCAATTAAAATACCCCCGACCTTTCTTCGGCAGCTGGACTCACTTCTGATGAGGTTTATTTGGGCTGGGAAGAAGCCAAGGATAAAAAAAGAGGTGTTGAGATTGCCCAAGAGTTTAGGGGGGATGGCAATCCCAGATATAGCTAAATATTATCAGGCAGCCCATCTGACGAGACTGATAGATTGGTGTAGGAATAGACAATACAAAAGATGGGTGGAAGTAGAACAGCAGTCCTGTCCAATAGCATTACGTCGAGCTCCCTGGTGTTATAAATTACTGCCAAGTAAGATGAAGAAACACCCCATAATTGGGCCAACATTATCTATTGCAAAAAAAAAAAAAAAGGCAGCCCCATAACAATAATTGTTCAGCCATCACAGTGTCCCGGCCCATCGGTGTTGGGAGAGAGAGAGGCTGCTGTACCTCCAGCGCGGCCGGCCCGCACGTTGTCTGTCCCCTGCATGCGCTTCCTGCATGTCACAGGAGCCTTCTCTCCCGGCCAGAAGGCCCTGCTTTAGAAATGCCTGTACAGCGGGAGGTTAGCGGCGGCCGCGGTCTGTGTTAACCATGTCCTGACCGCGGTCGCCGCTTACCTCCCGCTGTGTGGCCACTCTTCCAGCAACAGGCAGCCCAGGGACTGCGGCCCACCGGGCAAACGCCCAGTGTGTCCTATGGCCAGTCTGGGCCTGGTCGTGAGGACAGGAGTTAAGAACCACTGATCAGCATAAAGATTGCCTAGGCTATAAGGAGATTGCCAAGACCCTGAAACTGAGGGGGTCAGCCTGTCAGTGCTCAGACCATATGCCACACACTGCATCAAATTGGTCTGCATGGCTGTCGTCCCAGAAGGGAGCCTCTTCTAAAGATGATGCACAAGAAAGCCTGCAAATAGTTTGCTGAAGACAAGCAGACGAAGGACATGGATTACTGGAGTCATGTCCTGTGGTCTAAAGAGGCCAAGATAAACTTATTTGGTTCAGATGGTGTGAAGAGTGTGTGGCGGCAACCAGGTGAGGAGTACAAAGACAAGTGTGTCTTGTCTACAGTCTAGGATGGTGGTGGGACTGTCATGGTCTGGGGCTGCATGAGTGCTGCCGGCACTGGGGAGCTACAGTTCATTGAGGGAACCATGAATGCCAACATGTACTGTGACATACTGAAGCAGAGCAATGATCTCCTCTCTTCAGAGAGCGGGCCGCAGGACAGTATTCTAACATAACGACCCCAAATACACCTCCAAGTAGACCACTGCTTTGCTAAAGAACCTGAGGGTAAAGGTGATGGGCTGGACAGGCATGTCTCCAGACCTAAACCCTATTGGGCATCTGTGGGGCATCCTCAAATGGAAGGTGGAGGAGCGCAAGGTCTCCAACATCCACCAGCTCTGTGATGTCATCATGGAGGAGTGGAAGAGGCAGTGCTGGAAAATAATGGTGGTCACACAACATTTTGACACTTTGGGACCAATTTGGACATTTTCACTTAGGGGTGTACTCACTTTTGTTGCCAGCGGTTTAGACCACTTCCCATCAGGACCAATTATGGCACTTTGCACACATAACATTTTTTTTTTCTAGAAAATTACTCAGAACCCCCAAACATTATATATATATTTTTAGCAGAGACCCTAAAAAATAAAATGGCGATCGTTGCAACTTTTTATGTCATACGGTATTTGCGCAGCGATTTTTCAAATGCACTATTTTTTATGAATTTGTTTCATGAATTAAAAAAACAAACAGGAAAGTTAGCCCATTTTTTTTTGTATAATGTGAAAGATGTTAAGCTGAGTAAATAGATACGAAACATATGACGCTTTAAAATTGCGCAAAGTCGTGGAATGACGTCAAACTTCCGTAATTAAAAATCCCCATAGGCAATGCTTTTTATAGGTTACATGCTTAGAGTTATAGAGGAGGTATTGGGCTAGAATTGTTGCTCTACCGCATACCTCACATGTGTGATTTGAACTTTACATATCTGAGTGTGACGTACATATGCATTCTCTTCTGTGCGCAGCTTGGGGGTGGGGGGGTGGGTCACTTTAAATGTATTTTTTTTTTATTCTTTATTTTTACACTTTACGGGCCTCTGAGGGTCATAGAGATGACTGGGGACCTAATAGTCACCAGAAATCTCTATGGTAAACTTCTGGCGGTAACCGATTTGTTCTCTGGTTCACCGATCACACGGGTGAGCCAAAGCACGGGAGGGCAGCGGAACGACACGTCCCCTCCTGTAAGAATGATCAAGTGGCTGAACTGCCACTATGATTGTTCTTACGGTGCACAGAAAAAATATCTGGACGATGCCTGTAGCTGCAGGCATTATCCAGATATCCCTACTCAAAGTCCATGATGTCATATGACGTACCTTGGGCGGGAAGTGGTTAGTGGCTGTGTGTTGAGTTATTTTGAGGGGACAGCAAATTTACACTGTTATACAAGCTGTACACTCACTACTTTACATTGTAGCAACGTGTCATTTCTTCAGTGTTGTAACATGAAAAGATAGAATAAAATATTTACAAAAATATGAGGGGTGTACTCACTTTTGTGAGATACTGTATCAATTACAACAATCCTTTAAAGAACATGCATGCAATTTTAAATTTCCCACAAAGGATCTTATTAAGAATACATTCCCATGAATTCAGGTAAGTTCACAATGTGTGCTCATTCAGCTTTCTTACCTACAATTGCATAGCAGACCACAAATTAAGCTGGTCTGGAAAAACACAACTCTGCACAGAATGTCTTGTGTTCAGCATCGGAGGAATACACTAGGCACCAAAAGGAGTAGACAGAGAGGTCCGGACTCAATGCTATATAAAGACTGTACCAGCTATTAAAAAGATACAACATTGTTTCATATAAGCTAATTAGTTAATTCTTTTTTTTTTCTTTTTTTTCTATTTTAAAGCTGCAGTATAAAAGAAGTGCCAGCTAGTATCCGATTGGGCAACACGGCCACTTGTATCCAAAATATATTAGGAAGGCATAGTTTCCCCTCTGCTCTTACCTGGCCACAAAGTCCTTGCTAACATCCAGAAAGATGAAGAAGCACTCGTTATTTGGGGTGTAGGCACGATGAGCTCGAAGAGGCTCCTTCACCTCCCTCAAGGTCCGCAGGTCAAAGACTCGCAGTTCTATTTCTTCTGCGATGGGTGGAGGATCCATGGGGTTTGAGATCACACAGTCACGAGGCCACGGCCGGCTATTGACATAGAGAAACCTATCGAGAAGGGGTGACAGGAGTCAGTAACAGTCATCTTCACACATTCTATACAAAAACATTAGCAACTTTAAAACACTTGTCCGTTCACTTAAAGTGGATGTAAACCCTCCATACACCCAGTGAAGTGAACAGCCTCAAATGATGCACATAGATTAACCAAATCTCCCTACATAGGTTTTACATGTATATCTGCTGTCTTCACATTCATATACCTTAGAAAGTTAAGATCGTGTTAGGAGATTTTCTCTTCCTGGTTAACACAGAGTGTGATGTCTGGGCATACAGCCAAGATAGTTAACATTGCTGATTGGAGGAAAGGCACACACCCCCTGTCCTCATAGGCAGAGACTCTCAGAGCTGTTTTGTAATAGGAGCTGCTCTATGCTACTCTATTTCAGCAACCTCCTTTGACAAAATATTCTGGCTGCTTTTGTCTAAAAAGTAAAAAAAAAAGTTCTCAGGCTGATAACAGAGGAACCATTCAGGAGAGAGCTATAAGACTTAACTCACTGAAAAGAGATAACAAAATACTGCAGATATATGTTGTGCCCAGCTCAAACTTCATGAAATCGGGTTTACATCTACCTAATTTTTGTTCACTGCCAGGCTCTGTGCTCCACTTTTAAACTCAGCTGGGCATTTTTTCAATTTTTCCATTGCTTTATTATGTTTTCTGTACAGCTTTCAGAGTTTGTGCAAGACACCCCAAACCATATATTTTCTGAAAGCACATGGCCAGTAGAATAATAATAATAATAATAAAAAAGGGTGCTATTTATTTTTAGGGCATCATGATATTTGGGCATAAGTTTATCAAAATAATATTTTCACTAAAAATACACCAAAGTCATTATTAGCAGATAAAAACATAGCATATTTTACATAATTCCTGCTAAATATAGAAGCTTAAAGTGTTACTAAACCCAGGACCCTGCATTCACTATATCTGGTCGCCCACAGAACATGGAAATGCAATTATTTTAGTAAATATAAACTGATAAATAACTTTTCTCATCAGCAGTATATAGCAGTCATGTGATTTATATCAGTTCCTAGTAAAGTTTGTAGGAGGAGTTTTCATTTCTCCCATGATTGTCCTATCAGGATCCAGGACCCCTGACCCTCTGTCTGCACAGTGCTGATTGGCCCTATGCCGTTCACATGCACCCTCCCAAGTGAAGAAAAACCTCTCTAGCAATACACATCAAACTGAGCATTTGCAGCCCGACTATAGACTCTGCAAATATCAGGAAATATATTGGAGTCAGTGGAAGAAGGGGAGGATCAGAGAAGACAGTATCGACCATTCTTTTTTTTTTTACACCATGCAGAGGATTAACCCCTTAGGTTCCACAGTGAGTAAAACAAGCATGAATTACTTTATATACAGACTGATTTTACTGTTGCGGGTTTAGTAACACTTTAACCTGTATTTATTAACATTAATAACAAATATTTGTAAATGTTAAAATTGCACCTTTTTGCGAAATGGTAAAAATTGAACATGCCCAAAAATGTCTAGGCCGGTAAGTATTCTTCTACATATTTTTGGTAAAAAAAAAAAAAAATCGCAATAAGCGACTGGTTTGCGCAAAAGTTATAGCGCCTACAAAATAGGGGACAGAATTTTTTTTTTTTTTTTTTTACTAGTAATGGTGGCGATCTGCGATTTTTATTGGGACTGCAAAATTATGGCGGTACATCGGACACTTGACACATTTTTGGCACCATTCACATTTATACTGCGATCAGTGCTATAAATATGCACCAATTACTGTATAAATGTGACTGGCATTGAAGGGGTTAACACTAGGGGGTGAGGAAGGGGTTAAATGTGTACATAGTGTTCTAACTGTGGGGGTAGGGGACTGACTGGGGGAGGTGACCGATCTGTGTCCCTATGTACAAGAGACACAGATCGGTCTCCTCTCTCCCTGACAGGACGCTGTCAGTGTTTCTGTGTGAGCCGGCAATGAGAGATGATCTCCTATGTTTACATAGGAGATCATCTCTCATTGGCCGCACAGATCGCCTACCAAACGGCCACTCCGATTGGCCGTTCACGGCGTTCTGTGATTGGCTGTGTCCAAGGGACACGGCCAGCACAGAGTTTCCCCGCTGCGCGCTCGGATTGGATTTTCAGGTCCGCGCTGTAGCCGTCATTCGGCTATAGCGCGGGCCTCAGGTGGTTAATAAAGGAATTGTCAAAAACTCCCCATACTCATTCACATAGGAGGGGCCGGGATCTGGGGGCTCCCTTGTTAAAGGGGGCTGGCTCCCAGATTCCGATAAGGTCTATGAAGACATGAATGAGCGAGTTTGGGTGCTTGACTGGCCTGCACAGAGTCCTAACCTCAACCCGATAAAACACCTTTGGGATGAATTAGAGCGGAGACTGCCTGATTTCACAAATGCTCTTCTGGAAGAATGGTCAAACATTCCCATAGACACATTTCTAAACCTTGTGGACAGCCTTCCCAGAAGAGTTGAAGCTGTTACAGTTGCAAAGGTTGAGCCAACTCAATATTGAACCCTACGAAGTAAGACTTCGTACTTTGTGGAGAAACCCTTGTTGGCAAGAACAGAGGTAAGACGTTTCTTGTAGTTGGTGACCAGGTTTGCACACATCCCAGGAGGGATTTTGTCCCACTCTTCTTTACAGATTGTCTCCAAGCCCTTCAGGTTTCTTGGCTGTCACTTGGCAACTTAAAGTTTCAGCTCCCTCCATACATTTTCTGTAGGATTAAGGTCTGGAGACCTTATGACCTTTATGTGCGTCATCTTGAGCCACTCTCTTGTTGCCTTTGCAGAATGTTTTGGGTCATTGTCATGCTGGAAGACCCATTCACAACTCATCTGCAGTGTTCTGGCTAAGGGAAGAAGGTTTTCATCCAAGATTGTACAATACATGGCCCCGTCCATTGGCCCCTCAATGCCGCAAAGTAGGCCTGTACCTTTAGCAGAGAAACAGCCGCAAAAAGCATTATGTCTCCACCTCCGTGCTTGACTGTAGGGATAGTGCGCTTCAGGTCATAGTCAGCATTTTTCTTCCTTCAAACACGGTGAGTCGAGTTAATGCCACTTTCTCCCAACCCTTCTCTGAATCATTTACAGTGCCTTGCGAAAGTATTCGGCCCCCTTGAACTTTGCGACCTTTTGCCACATTTCAGGCTTCAAACATAAAAAAAATGATTTTTTTTTGAAGAATCTACAAGTGGGACACAATCAGGAAATGGAACGCAATTTAATGGATATTTCAAACTTTTTTAATAAATAAAAAAACTGAAAAATTGGGCGTGCAAAATTATTTAGCCCCTTTACTTTCAGTGCAGCAAACTCTCTCCAGAAGTTCAGTGAGGATCTCTGAATGATCCAATGTTGACCAAAATGACTAATAATGATAAATAGAATCCACCTGGGTAATCAAGTCTCCGTATAAATGCACCTGCACTGTCATAGTCTCAGAGGTCCGTTTAAAGCGCAGAGTGCATCATGAAGAACAAGGAACACACCAGGCAGGTCTGAGATACTGTTGTGGAGAAGTTTAAAGCCGGATTTGGATACAAAAAGATTTCCCAAGCTTTAAACATCCCAAGGAGCACTGTGCAAGCGATAATATTGAAATGGGAGTATCAGACCACTGCAAATCTACGAAGACCTGGCCGTCCCTCTAAACTTTCAGCTCATACAAGGAAGAGACTGATCAGAGATGCAGCCAAGAGGCCCATGATCACTCTGGATGAACTGCAGAGATCTACAGCTGAGGTGGGAGACTCTGTCCATAGGACAACAATCAGTCCCTGTATACTGCACAAATCTGGCCATTATGGAAGAGTGGCAAGAAGAAAGCCATTTCTTAAAGATATCCATAAAAAGTGTTGTTTAAAGTTTGCCACAAGCCACCTGGGAGACACACCAAACATGTGGAAGAAGGTTCTCTGGTCAAATGAAACCAAAATCAAACTTTTTGGCAACAATGCAAAACGTTATATTTGGCGTAAAAGCAACACAGCTCATCACCCTGTCACCATCCCCACTGTCAAACATGGTGGTGGCAGCATCATGGTTTGGGCCTGCTTTTCTTCAGCAGGGACGACAGGGAAGATGGTTAAAATTTATGGGAAGATGGATGGAGCCAAATACAGGACCATTCTGGAAGAAAACCTGATGGAGTCTGCAAAAGACCCGAGACTGGGACGGAGATTTGTCTTCCAACAAGACAATGATCCAAAACATAAAGCAAAATCTACAATGGAATGGTTCACAAATAAACATATCCAGGTGTTAGAATGACCAAGCCAAAGTCCAGACCTGAATCTAATCGAGAATCTGTGGAAAGAACTGAAAACTGCTGTTCACAAACGCTCTCCATCCAACCTCACTGAGCTCGAGCTGTTTTTCAAGGAGGAATAGGCAAAAATTTCAGTCTCTCGATGTGCAAAACTGATAGAGACATACCCCAAGCGACTTACAGCTGTAATCACAGCAAAAGGTGGCGCTACAAAGTATTAACTTAAGGGGGCTAAATAATTTTGCACGCCCAATTGTTCAGTTTTTTATTTGTTAAAAAAGTTTGAAATATCCAATAAATTTCGTTCCACTTCATGATTGTGTCCCACTTGTTGTTGATTCTTCAAAAAAAATTACAGTTTTATATCTTTATGTTTGAAGCCTGAAATGTGGCAAAAGGACGCAAAGTTCAAGGGGGCCGAATACTTTCGCAAGGCACTGTAGATGTCTCATTGGCAAACTTCAGAGAGGCCTGTACACATGCCTTCTTGAGGAGGGGGAGCTTGCGGGCTCTGCAGGATTTCAATCCATGATGGCGTATTGTGTTACCAATGGTTTGTTTGGTGACTGTGGTCCCAACTGCCTTGAGATCATTCACAAGCTCCTCCCATGTAGTTCTGGGCTGATCCCTCACTTTTCTCATGATCATCCTTACCCCATTTGTGAATAATCGCTCCAACAGTTGTCTCCTTCTCACCAAGCGTCTCGCTGATGATCTTGTAGCCATTCCAGCCTTGAGCAGGTCTACAGCCTTGTCCCTGACGTCCTTTGATAGCTCTTTCATCTTGCCCATGATGGTGGGTTTGAATGGAAGAGATTCTGTGGACAGGTGACTTTTATACACATAACGAGTTTTCGTTAGGAGCACCTTCATGAATTAAAAGGAGAACCTTCATAAATTGATAGGACTAATCTGTGTACCACATGAACACATACTGTAGCCAGTCTATGGGAGCCAGAAATATTGTTAATTGGTAGGGAATCAAATACCGTATTTATCGGCATATAACATGCACCCCAATTTTAATAGGGAAGTTTAAGGGAAAAAAAATTGTTCACAGCCCCTATCCAGTACACAGCCCCCCCTCCCTGCACAGTATACAGCCCCTCCCCCATCCAGTATACAGTCCCCACCCCTGCACAGTACACAGCACCCATTCAGTATACTGCCCTCTCCCCCTGCACAGTATACAGCCCCCCACCCATTATACAGCCACCTCTCCCCGCACAGTACACAGCCCCTCATCCCCCTGCACAATACACAGCCTGCCATTCAGTATACAGCCCCCTCCCCCTGCAAAGTGCACAACCCCCCTGCACTCTCAGGAGACCCCTAGTCTCCTGGGACAGCGCTGCCAGCATTCTCTACAGTTAAGAAAAATTCACTGCCAGCCCCTTCCACACTGCTCCTCCTGTGTCACTCCTATTGTAAAATGAAGCTTCCATATACCTCAATAGCTTTGTTTCTTTCAGTGACCTGGTCACGACTCTTCTCTGACGTTACATAGATGGTCATGTGACCGCTCTCCTCCTCCAATCTAAAGCTACACTCAGAGGAGGAGGAGAGCAGCCAGAAAAAATAGGATTTTTATAACAGCTTACCTGTAAAATCCTTTTCTTGGAGTACATCACGGGACACAGAGTCTTAATCATTACTATCTGGGTTATATTCCACCATCAGGTGCTGGACACTGGTGTAATCAATTAGAACAGGAAGTTCCCTCCCTATATAACCCCTCCCATACTGGGAGCACCTCAGTTTTTGTCCCAAGCAATAAGTGTCCCAATATCCCCAAACAAGAGGGGTGGGGACTCTGTGTCCCGTGATGTACTCAAAGAAAGGGATTTTACAGGTAAGCTGTTATAAAAAATCCTATTTTCTTTATCGTACATCACGGGACACAGAGTCTTAATCATTACTATCTGGGATGTCCTAAAGCAATGCTTACTGAGGGGAGGGAGACACCAACAATGCAGACTGCCATCAGACACGAGGAATTCTAATGCTGCCTGCCGCATATTGTGCCAACAAAAAAAGGCTGCATCCTCCTGCCGTCTTATGTTCACTTGATAGGATTTAGTGAACGTAAGCACAAACGACCAAGTTGCAGGTCTGGCAAATCTGAGTCATAAAGGCTTGGTAATGCACCCCGCATGAAGTGCTTACTATCCTGGTAGGGTGTACCCCAAAAAGAAACAGGGGGAAGCCCTCTCTATAAACCACAAGCCTGAATAATAACCTGATGAATCAACATTTGACAATAGTTGATTTAGACGCTGCTTGCCCCCTGCTGGGGCCTCCTGGTAGCGCACCAACATCAGTCTTCCGTATCCGAGCAGCCGCTTCAGATAGGTCTTGACCTCTCTTACTAGAACGAGAGAGCGCATAGCCATTTTAGTAGCCGATCTGAACACTGCCCGCCCCATCTAGGGGCTTTCTGGCAACAAAACGTTAGGTTTCTATATCTGAAGCCTTCAGATAGATCTTTAACTGCTCTTATCTTTATTAAGAGAAAGCAATAACCTTTCCTTCCGCAGATCAAGGTCCTGAAAAAAAGGAAAAGGAAGGCAAGAATATCTTAATTCAAATGAACACTGGATCCTTCTAGCCAATAAGGTTGGGTGAGTATTTAACATCACCCTTCTTGTACAAATAATTAAGTATGGCTCTATACAAAGAAAGTTGCCAATACTCTCTTGCGGAGGCAGCCGCAACCAAGAACACCAATTCCCTCTTTAGAAGGATAAAGGGAAATATTTATGATGCATCAGCCCAAGGTGCTGACTCTGTAAGCCAGCATACTGGATCCAATCCTCCTAGCACAAGGGCGCCTTAACTGGCGGACTTATACCCGTCACCCCTTGTATAACGGCCCAGATCAAAAGTGTGCAGAGATCGGACCCTTGATGGAACTTAAAGGGGTTGTAAAGACAAAAATATTTTCCTCTTAAATTAAAGTTTGACAGTAGCTGATAAAGTAAAGAGTAATGTTTTGCATTATAACTAGTTTGATACCTGTTAAAATCGAGGTGTTTTATTCACCTCCGTCAATCCTAAATCATTATTCTCACTGACTTCCTGGTTTGCGGTGCGCATTCATTCTTGCTACATCACGGCCTAATGGGAACTACAGTTCTCATTAGGCTTAGCCTCCATGCCTGTGAGGGATAAGAGAGCATCTTCACGCAGGGCTGTAGTCATAGGGAGGGGGTGAGCACATTCTGCTTTCCACCATGATAAACGGCTCAGATGCTGGTGGAAAGCAAGAAGAGGAGAGACAGGAAATGGCATTTTCAAACCTGGATTACTGTATTTTGGAGGTCAAAAGGAAAAACGAGGTAAGTGATATTTAAATGCTCTTGCTTACAGCAATCAATTGATCTAATAAAAAACGAACCTTTAGTGTTCCTTTAAGGCCAGCTCCATCTCTTTTCCAATGTAGAAAGGTAAGAATTTTACCTAGGACCTACTACCAAGGATTCCACCCCTTGGTTTCACACCAGGAATATGGGCCTTCCATATCCTAGGATATCTGGTCCTGGAGGCCAGCTGTCCTGTATGAATCAAGGTAACTGCCGCTGATTCTGTACGCCCCGATCCTCAAGAATGCAGGCTATAATAGCCAGACCATTAATACCCATGTATGCAAGACAGGATGTAACCCTGCAAAGCAGGCCTGGACAAGCTGTAAGGGACCCTGGGTCCTCTACGATCAGTTCTGCTGTCCCTGCGCAGTAAGGTTGTATGTGCTATGCTGGAGCAATTAAGCCAGCTTCCGTTCTCTTCTGATGTAGCATGGAAGCCACGAAGGTTGCGGCCCTGGGAAGATATAACACATAAACCAGCGACAACTGGGCCCCCAGGGTCACTAAAAAATCTGTCCCGCATGCGGGTGGATCCTTTGGCCTTGACACAAAGTTGTTCAATCTCTTGTTGAACCTGGACGTCAACACCCTTTATGTGCAGGGTAACGTTTCTGTGATATTTGGTCAGAAAAAAGTCGGGGTGTAGAGGCCAATCTCCCGGACCCGATTGTTGATGGCTCCAGCGAATCGCCTGCCAATCTAGCATTCCATGAAATGACAATTGACAATAGGCAAGGCACAAGCTCTTCTCTGGTAACCAAAGTAAACCACTAGAGAGGCATAGTCAGATTGTATTCAGACAGAGCAACCCTGTAACCTAAACGTTCAGGTCCTTAAGCCGGATGCTCCATCCGTAGCTCTAGAAAGCTAGCAGATAAGGCTCCCTAGGAGCTTGACCACCTTCCCTGTGCCGTGGTCTCTTCCAGGCCTGGATTCTATCCCTAGAGGCCAGTCCTCGCAACCTGCTCCCAGGTAACGGGTATGAAGGATATTCCCTTCTGCCAATCATTCAGTTAAGAACCCTAAACTGAAATTCCAGCATATCCCTGGGACAAGACTCCTAGGATAATGCTAAGTTCCAGGCCGACAGAGCAAAGCTTATATCAGCCTTGAATAAAACTGAGCATAGGGAACTGTGTTTGAATAAAGACGGCATATTCCCTCTAGACTGGAATCCTAACCCAGGAGTTCCAGATAATTAACCATGCTGGACTCCCCTAGGCCCAGCCATGCTACTGACTGATCTGTCAGCACGGGTTTGCCTCGGAATGACATTACTGCTAAACTCTGGGCCTTTAGCCCTGCTAGAGGCGGGCCCTAGCAGCCTTGTAAATAAACACACATGCAAATAGCTCCCACTATGTGCATGTGGCAACCTTTAAAGCCATATGCCTCTATGGAAGCGTGTGTTCATAGAAGCGTGAGTTCATAAGAATATGTTTTCCGCAAACACACAAAAAAGGGGGCGTGCTGTATACACGCATACATATAGCATGTGAGCTATGAACAAGCATCCTGCAAGCAAGTATGCGCCTATGTAAGGCAAAGGAATCCTGTATAATTAAGGAAACCTAATTATAATGCCTCCTAAGTCAAACTCTAGGCAAACATGCATTCTTATGCGATTCAGCAAATTTTCATGCGATCCAACATCTATGCATCTTAAGCACTCCTGTGCGGACAAGTACCCTTGTGGGACCAAGGATTCTTGTATGATCGAGCACCACTGTGCGATCCAGCAATTTTATGCAATTAAGCCTTTTAATGTGATTTTTGGCATTTTTGCGGACACAACCTCTCTGTGTGACCAAATATGCCTGAGTAATCCAGGACTCGGGTGATCAGATAACCATGTGTGAACCCGCATCTTTATGCACTCCAGCATCTTTATGCGATTTCAGAACTTTTTGTGGAAAAAAGCCTCTCTGTGTGACCAAATATCCTTGGGTAATCAAGGATTGTGGTTTGTCAGGTAAACCTGTGTGATTCCGCATTTCTATGCACTCCAGCATCTTTAAACGATTTTAGGCATTCCTGTGGAAACACGCCTCTCTGTGTGACCAAATACCCTTGGGTAATCAAGGATTCGGGTTATCAGGTAACCATGTGTGATCCCGCATCTTTATGCGATTTCAGGCACTCCTGTATAAAACAAGCCTCTCCGTACGACCAAATATCCTTGGATAATCAAGGACTCGGGTTATCAGATAACCATGTGTGATGTCGCATCCTTAAGCCCTTAAGCATTTCCATGCGATTTTAGACATGCCTATGGAAACAAGTCTCTCTGTGTGACCTAAATAACCTTGGGTAATCAAGGACCTGGTTTATCAGGTAACCATGTGTGATCCCGCATCTTTATGCACTTAAGCATCTTTATGCGATTTTAGGCATTCCTGTGGAAACAAGCCTCTCTGTGTGACCTAAATAACCTTGGGTAATCAAGGACCTGGGTTATCAAGTAACCATGTGAGATCCCGCATCTTTATGCACTTAAGCATTTTTATGCGATTTTAGGCACTTTGCTGTGATTAAACACCCTTATGTGAACATATAAAATCATACGAACAAAATAACATGTCTCTTTATGTGATCAACAATAAAACATGCTTTGTTACCGGTTTTTACCCCACATGCATTTTGAACATTCCAAACTCATGTACTTCATGCAAACATGTGGACTGTAAAGAGGCAGTTATGCTCTGCAGATGTGCGTCTCCGCAAACCTGCAACGTTAGTCATGTGCACAGCAGCAAATGTGCACCCCCCCTGTTAGGGTTGCCACCTCATCCCTTTAAAACAGAACACATATGAATTACACAGGTTCTGTGGCTAATTAAGGTGGTAATTAGACTCATTTGGTGCCTTACCTGCATTAAATCAGCCACAGAACCTGTGTAATTCATATGTGTTCTGTTTTAAAGGGATGAGGTGGCAACCCTACCTGTTGTGCATTCGGTTAGCCTGAAGCCAACACCAGGATGAGGACTTTAAAGAGACAGAGGCTCTGGCCGTCTAGGCTGAGTGAAGTTATATGCAGCTTGGATCTCTGAAAAGACTGCAGCTGCAACCAGAGCTTTTGGGGCTTCTGATAGTTTTCTCCTCATTAACACCTGTTATCTGTTCTCTGACAGTGAACCTTCATCCTCAGGTCTTTCAATCCCTTGTTTGAGGATTTAGAGCAGGGAAAGGGACACACCCTGTTTTCTGCTTGTGAGGCTGCTGTGAATATAGCAGTTAACCTCTTATAGACCTATACATGCAATGCAACAAAACATATGCAGAGTGCTGCAATGTTGGGGGAGGCTCACGCCTGACAGGGCTGATAGCTAATTATGTGAGCTATCTTAAGTCTCTACAGGGGAGGATAGTATCATGCAAGCATGATAAAAAGGGCCACCAGATTTAGGTGGTGATACCCCTTCCTACCCCTGAACCCTCTTTTACGGGGAGACAAAAGAGTCCTAAGCAAAAAGCAGAGGAACTTTAACCCTGGTGCATCAACAGCTGAACTTAGTCTAGCAAATAATGCTTGCTAACACAGCTAGATGCCGAGTAGGTGTCTTAAATGAATCTGTATCCAATTTCCACAAGGTGCTTACGTGCTCAAGCTACCGTGTCCCCCTGGCTTCTCTGACGTCTGGGCCTTTTGAAGGGGCCACCCTGCGTCTGCACCATGAGCCGGCGCACGTGCGCCAGCGGCAACCACATCGTCCCCCGCCTTCAAAGCACGCCCCTCTCACGCACGCGCGCGTAGGGGAATGGTGGAGGCGGGGGGAGAGGGAGATCCCCCAAGGAGCCGTAGAGACTACAAGGGACCCCCCCCCATCGTGGCAGAGCCTGAAGCGGAGGCAGTAAGCCGCACCCTAGATCAGCTAACCTTGAGCTTCCGTTTCTGGAAAGCATGGCAAGCGAAAACACCCGGCATGTCCTCTTAGGGCCCTTCGTGGAAAACAGACAAGACATACTCATGTAGGGGTACCAACCTCCTGAATGGGAGATCTATGGGTATTACAGCCATCCTGTCTCAACAGACATAGTGGTTTCTTTGCCAAGGCACACATGCATTATAGGCAAGACCCAATAGCCCCTTCAGCGGAGGACTAGGACCCACTAGGGGAGGTATATGGGTGCCAGAGCCATCCTGTCTCAAAAGACTTTGTGGTTAAGTTACCCATGCATAGAAGCATAAAATAGGCGAGACCCATAATCCCCAATGGAGAACCCACTGTCGGACCAAGTCCCGTAGGTACCTCCGCTTACCTTTCCACGCTGCAGGGTATTGCAAAGCAAGAGGCCCAGCCTTCACCCCCTCAACGCGGGCTTCGTCTCAGACCTTCAGGGACTGGGGTCCATAGCAGGTCACCTCTCCCCTGGACCTATATAGCACCCTGGCAACAGAAAAAATATTTGGTCTTTGACATCAACCAATGTACTGGAACCCAGGGTCCAGCTCTCAGAGAGAAGCATTATAGGCAAAACCTCGTTCTTCGTACCGAGGCCCGGGTACCGTCCACTTTGGCTATGAAGCACCTTGGACGGATCCGGATTTTATGGAGGCTTTTTACATCCAGCATGGATCCCTCCAGTGGAGCTCCTCAGAGCACATGTTAATTCGTGACCAACACCTTAGACACTGGTGAAAAAACTGAGGTGCTCCCAGTATGGGAGGGGTTATATAGGGAGGGAACTTCCTGTTCTAATTGATTACACCAGTGTCCAGCACCTGATGGTGGAATATAACCCAGATAGTAATGATTAAGACTCTGTGTCCCGTGATGTACGATAAAGAAACTGAACTATTGAGATATTTACAATCTTTGTTTTTACCACACTGACACAGGAGGAGCGGTGTAGGAGAAGGGGCTGGTAAGTGATTTTTTAAATAAAGTTTGGACTATGCAGGCAGCTCTGTCCCAGGGCCAGGAGAGGCAGGGCGGCCGGCCTGACACCCTGCAATGGGTGGCTCCCGGGGCAGACCACACGATTTCTGCCCCCTGTTGGTAAAACATTATCAGTGTATAACACGCAGGCACTGTTTACCCTCTGTTTTCATGGGGAAAAAATAGGATTTTATAACAGCTTACCTGTAAAATCCTTTTCTTGGAGTACATCACAGGACACAGAGCACTACAGTAATTAGTATGTGCGTTATAGGTCACCTTCAGGTGATGGACACTGGCACACCCAAGACAGGGTGCCAGTGTCACCCAAGGCAGAGGATATTATTGGGAAGTATTCTGATGCTCATCTCTGGATACGCTTACACCCATGCTACATGCCCATATCCTACTACATTAAAAGGTCACTAAAGGAAAAACATTTTTTTGCTGAAATGACTTTTTACAGGGTATAGAGACATAATAGTTAACTGATTCCTTTTAAAAATGATTAAAAATAGATAAAAAACAATCATATAATGTACCTGCAGTTTAGTTTCGTTTTTGCTGTTGTTTCCTGGTTCTCTGATGTACAGAGCCAGAGAGCCAATAGAGGGCAGTGATGCTTTGTAAAACGAAACTGGATTGATGCTGAGGGGTTGTAGACACACAGTAATCACACCTCCTTGTTTAGTGACCACAGTGAGAAATCTCCCAGTACTGTGGTGATCAGGAAACAGACAACCAGGAAGTGTCCAGAACAGAGAGGAATTACAGCAACATCAAAGCAAAAACGAACAATGAGGACATGAAACCAGGACTGCAGTAAGGTAAAAGAAGGTATTTAGCTAAAAAAAAAAAAATTCCTTTAGTGACCCTTTAAGGTGAGAGTTTTGGGAGACTGGTTATGGATACCTCTTTATCTGCACTGTGATTCACTTACAGCCATCTTTTGAAGATTATCCATTGGTGCCCAATATCGGTTTCCTCAGATATAGGACATTTTCTCCTCATTTAGGATATTGCTCATCTCCATTTTATTCATTGGTTCTCCTGTGTTTTTCACAGTTTTTGCATATATATATATATATATATATATATATATATATATATATATATATATATATATATATTTATTTATATATATTGATGTATATATTGTTTCACTAGTTATTCAATATTTTATGTTATGTTACATTTTATCACTAGTTATTACCTATGTACTAGTTTTTGCTAGATTGAAAGATTTTGAGATAGAGATAGGGTTCGTTGGGACCCCAGAGGCCCAAAGAAGCCAGAGGGGTAGATAGGGGCAGGTGGACTATATCGGTACTAGGTAAGTCAGTTAAACAGAGAAATATAGTAAAGGTAAAAAAGTAAGGAGATTTCACTTTATTAGCCTTGCCATATTGTGTAGCGCTTATCACATTTTTTCTACATTCAGATAGATCTTGACTGCTCTCAAGAGAGTGCAATGACTTTTCTTCCGCAGAACGAGGTTCTGGAAAAAAGGAAGGCAGGGCAACATCCTGGTTCAGATGAAAACCTGACACTACCTTAGGCAGAAAGGTTGGGTGAGGATGCAACACCACCTTGTCCTTGTGAATAATTAAATACGTCTCTTTACAAGAAAAAGCAGCCAACTCTGATACTCATCTTGCAGAGGATAAAGCAACCAGAAAAACTAATTTCCTTGTCAAAAGGACCAAGAGAATAGGGCGTAATGGCTCAAAGGGCTGTTTTTGTAACACAGACAAAACTAAATTCAAGTCCCATGGGCACAAGGACGACCTAACTGACAGATTTATTCGTGTTACCCCTTGTACAAAGGCGGGATTAAGGAATGCGACACAAGCGGTCTTTGAAACAATACCGATAAGGCTGAGATTTTACCCTTGATAGTACTCAAGGTCAGCTTAATTTCCATCCCCAAATGTAGAAAGGCAGGAATTCTACTTATGACATACTTCTGAGGATGCCAACCCTTGGATTCGCACCAAGAAACATATGCCCTCCAGATCCTATAATAAATGACTGGAGGCCTACTTCCTAGCACTAAATCAGGGAAGTCACCACTGAACCTGAAAGCCCTGGATTCTTTAGATTGTGGGTTTCAATAGCCAAACCGTTAAATTCAGAGTTTGTAAGGAAGGATGAAACACTGGTCCCGGCGAGAGCAGGTCTGGACGTGGTGGAAGGGTCCACGGGTCTCCTACTGCCATCTTTACGATCTCTACTTACCACGATCTTCTGGGCCATGCCGGGGCTACAAGAACTACTGCTTCTCTTCCTCCTTGATCCTGCGAAGAAGTCGCGGTAGCAGCTGAACCAAGGGGGGGGGGGGGACGTATAACTCAGTGAAAACCGGTCTCCCTGGGGTCACCAACGCATCTGTCCCGTATGCAAGTGGATCTCTTGTCCTTGACACAAAATTGTCCAACTTCTTGTTGAACCTGGACGCCAATAGGTCTATGTCTGGGGTACCCCATTTTTGGCATATGGCTAGAAAGATGTTGGGGTGTAGAGACCATTCCCCCGGGAACTGCTGGCAAATTAAGAAATCCGCCTGCCAATTCTCCACTCCCGGAATGAAGACTGCAGATAGGCAAAGTATATGCCTCTCTGCCCAAGCCAGAATATGGTTCACCTCCCTCTGGGCTGCGTGACTTCTGGTGCCCACTTGGTGATTATTATAGGCCACTGCTGTGGCATTGTCTGAATAAATCCTGACAGGCCAATCCTACAACCTGAACGTCTAGGCCCTCAGAGCCAGACGTGCCACCCAATTTCTAGGATGTTGCGAGGCTGAGAAGGGTTCTTATGAAGCTGACTCCTCTGAAGAGGATTCATCAGTCTGTCCCTCTTCCCGGTCCCCCAATGGCGACTAATCTTCATCTGCCCACTTCTGTGCCCTTGCTTGAGGGCCCGGGGTGGGGGAAAGGGGACCTACGACGCTTTTTCCCACTCTGGGAAGAAGGTGCGATTAAAGCAGCTAACCTCTAAATCAACCAAAGCCGAAGTAAAAACATCCTCAGTAACGTATACAGGGGCTGAGACATTGGGAGAAGCTGCAATGCCCAATGGCTCATCCTGGCCTGCCGCTTCAGGTCTTTCAGGAGAGGATGGTACTGTGAAAGCGTGACTGGGATCCTCAGATCCCGATGGCGACACCCTTGCTGTACTTGCACCCCCTCTTCGGGAAGGCATAGTCCTCAGCACAAAAGCAGAGGTACTGATACAAATGCATCAACTGCTGAGCTTTAGTCCAACAAATCAATTTATATGCTGCTATTACTGCTCAGCTTGATGCTAAGTAGACGTGTCTTAGGAATGCCTGTATCCACCCACACAGCTTACATGCCAAGATATGCTCCTGTGTCCCTCCGTCAGCCCAGATGCTCTTAGAGTAAAGGCTTTTTAAAACAGCCTGCCCTGAGCCGTTTGAAAAACATGCACGCTGGAATCTACGTACACACTGGCAGCGCTAAGCCACTCCCCCCTTCCCAGGAATGCCTCCTTATTTAAAGGTTAATTCCCGCGAGTGTGCGGCTCAAGATAGCTGGGGGAGGGGGGGGGGTTAGAGGAAGAGGGTCTGCTATTAGGGGGGACGCCAGGCGCCGTGTAAAAGGCAGGCGATCCCCCCCAACCCTTCCTGATGGCTGAGCAGAGAGGAAGCAAACACAAGGCCTGCTGACACTAAGTGTTATCACTAGGGAAGCATGGTACAGTAAACACCAGATATGTTGCACTTTCACACCCTCTAGTGGCAAAGGACAGGCAAGACAACATCTACTCAAAAGGAAGAAATCCATAAGCGAACATACGTGTTCCTTAGGATTATCTTCACTTACCTTTCCCGCCTCAGGATACTGCTGGAAACCAGACAGACCCAATCTTCTGTGATACGAGTGTTGCTGGCGCAAATGGAAAACCAAAATTATTCTCCAATAGTGGGTGTGCTGCAATCAGAAAAAAAGGGGCACGATACCCAATGGTGTCCCGTCCTAAATGAAAATAAATGTGGTATGTGGACTGCGCTACCCTGGTGGTTAATCTATATCCACCTAGTTCTGGGCAATATTTGTAACTGTTAACCCCAATACATATCACCTCCGTTGACAATACACCAAATATACATAAGTGAATATAAATGTGTACCAAGTGCCATGGGCGTCCGCTGAAATTTTTTCAAGGGGGGGCGGTTTGGCAGCGGCAATACATAGTCACATTTAACCCTGTCTTCGACCACTAGCTGGGGTTTAACCCCCCCCCCCCCCCCCCCTAGCAGCCGAATAGGATGGATGGTGTCAGTAGGGCAGTGGGCGGTGTCAGTCATTTTTTTATTTATTTTTTTACAAATTTATTTATTTTTACATTTTTGAACAGTCTTGTTGGGGGGCTTTGGTGAAATATCAGGGGACTAAACAGACCCCTAATAGCTCACTTTCGAAAAATAGAAAGGGACTGAGTGTGAATTCTCCAGTTCCTTTCTCTGAGGCATAATAAACATAGTAAATTGGAACAAATATACTCTCTGTGTACCAAACTTTTGCTGATTCCCTCAATCTCTGTGACTGGTCCCCTGCATCTTCTGTGAAAGTTGTGACAGGCTGTGGTAGCACTCCATCATCATCATTGTACCATACAGGGTTAATGTTCCTGTATGGTATGCAATGATGCTGAGGCTTTGGGTTGAGGAGGAGAGCAGTGCGGTTGGCTGGAACATGGAAACATAGAAGTACAAGTGGTAATTTCCCCCCAGCAGTGCAAGGGTGGAATTTTCCCTTTCCTGGAGGTGGGCTGTATTCTGTATGTCTCTTTATAACAATGTCAGGGGAATATACTGGGACTTTTCAGGTTCTACATAGAAAGTATTCCACATTAATAAAAAGATTCAAAGAATCATTACCACAGAGACAAACAAATATTACATGACCAGAAAGAAATTTATAAAATACATGTGACAAAAAAATAGAGGATTTCTAAATTGGTCCTCTTCTCATTAAAGTCCCAATGTGCTAGCCAAGTGCTTATAAAAACGATCAATGCTTCTCCCATAAGATAAAACACAACGTAATTTCACCACTTCAGTGATATTCCCGTCACCATTTAGAATGGCCGGCCACTCACCAGATCTCATTCAATAAATGCCTTTGGTTCATTCCCAGGATAACCACTCCTCTTATATGTTTTTCCACCAACTGCCAGGTGCCTTGGATATACTAGTGTGGTCTCTTTTTTTCCTACAAAGGCTCACAGAAAAAGAGTGCCCCTCATGGCGTAGTACGTAAAAAATTTATTGGTTTCCTAAATAAAAATAGGTATTGCACTCACATTTAATTGTGCCCATATGCTGGCACCAAGCTTCTCCAGCCATGTATGCAAAACATGTGAAAGATAAAAAAGCCGTTCCTCTCGTGTTCCCCCTGCGCCTATCTCACGATCCGCGTGTGGTTCCGTAGATGTCAGCATCTACGGAAGGTATATTGCGTCCTCAGGAAGACCCAACCTTCAACCATCACGTCGGACCGTGTCATGAAAGACCTTCAAGGACTGGGTCCCTTTTATATGGGGTCCACTTGACCTGTACAGCACCCTGCCAGATAATCTTTGGTATTAGTTGTATGACCAAAGTGCTGGATCCAGCCTTCCAAGAGAAGCATTACAGGAAAAACCTTGTTCTTCCTCGAGGCCCGGGTACCATTCACTTTGGCCTTTTCTGGCACTTTTAACGGATGCGGTTGCATAGCCCCTTGATCCTGTAAGGATCCTTCCAGCGGAGCCTTTTCTTAGCACTTTTTTAACCGTAACCAACACCTTAGACAATGGTGAGAAGAACTGGAGGTACTCCCTGTATGGGAGGGGTTATATAGAGGGGGACTTCCTGTCTTGGGTGTGCCAGTGTCCATTACCTGAAGGTGGCCTATAACCCACATAGTAATTACTATGGTCCTCTGTGTCCCGTGATATACGTTAAAGAAAAGTGCATGTTATACGCCGATAAAAACGGTACTTATTTTACTCACTGAACTGCAACTCAATTTTTTAACATTTGTATCATGTGTTTTTTTTCTGGATTTCTGGTTGATATTTTATCTCTATCATTTAAAACAGGGGTCTTCAAACTACGGCCTTCCAGTTGTTGAGGAACTACAATTCCCATCATGCCCAGTCATGTCTGTGAATGGCAGTGTGTTACAATGCCTCATGGGATGTGTAGTTCTACAACAGCTGGAGGGCTAGTAGTATGAGGATCCCTGATTTAAAATATACCTATGATAAAAAATGATATACCCTTAATTTCTTTGTAAGTGGACAAACTTCCAAAATCTGCAGGGGCTCAAATAATTATTTTCCTGTGTGTGTGTGTATATATATATATATATATATATATATATATATATATATATATATATATATATATATATATATATATATATATATATATATATATATATATATGGGGCAGGCTCGATGCATTGCTTGGTCTTTTCCTGCCATCACCCTATATTTCTATTTGAACATACTCTTATTTACTTAACTCTTCTACTGGATCACAAGCAGGGACATCAGCTGTGTGTTGCAAAGCATTACCATTTTCTTATAAGGATTTTGACTCAGGAGGAAAATATAAAGGTGTGTCAAGAAAGTACCTGTGGTCAGGAGACAGAGCCATGCCAATGATGTGTCCATGAATGTTGATTACGTGGTGAAGAGGGTCAAAGAATTCATTAGGGCCACGAATCTCGCCCAGAACAGGCCCTTCAGTGGTCATCTGATGAGGAAGGAGCTGCATAAACCCTACAGAAACACATACACATTATTATATTCACTGGGGAGCTCTGTAGGTGTAATTCAGAACAAGGCAACAACTTCAATGGATCTGCACTTTACCCATACTTGGGAATTTACATTTTTTTACAAGAAAAAATGTTTCCTTTATTGAGGCAAAAAGATACAAGCATGATACAACAGTGTCCAAATGGACCAAATCTTAACAAGGGAAAAAGGAAGAATACAGTACATGTGGGAGTCAAATAAAGCGGGCATACTGAAGGAGCCCATAGATCACTCTAACAATCGTAGCTGCAGTACCGTAGAATACCCTCCAAACGTATCATATCAGGAGCTCAAGCCGGTTTCGTGCCCACACCCCCCATACTCCGGCCACCAGAAGGCCAGCCCCCCTACGCCGTCCACTGCTGCCAGATTTTTTCGAACTTTTGGGGACAGTTCCTGTTGATATACGTTAATTTGTACAGTGGCAACACAGCATTGATAGATTTCTCCCAAGACTCCACCGCAGGGGCGGAGGAGGCGTTCCAGCGTAGGACAATCTCCCTTCTGGCATAGAAGAAGAGGTAAGTGAGAAGTAATTTGGTGTAGCGAGGCCTCTGATCGTCGTCCTGAATACCCAGGAGTACCAGCTCAGGGGACACAGGGAGCGTCAGCTGGAGGCGACCATTAACAGTGTCCACTACCTTCACCCAGTATCTCGCAATTTTAGGACAGCTCCAGAACATATGGAAATAGGTTCCCACCTCAAATTGGCAGCGGGGACAGTCCTGTGTGCGTTGTGGGAACACCCTATGGAGTCTCTGGGGAGTATAATATACCCTGTGCAGGAACTTGACCTGTATCAACCTCTCTCTAGTGGATATCAATAAGGCAGAACTGTCAGCTAAGCAGTCATCCCAATCCTCCCTGTCAAGACCCGGAATATCAGCCTTCCACTGATCCCAAAGCCTGTCCACCCTAGTAAAGTCTTTCTTCAGCAGGTATAAATATAAGGCAGATAAGGGCTTCTGCAGTCGCTCCTGGGCCAACAACCCCTCAATAGGATCCATAGATAATCTAGGTGGCGATGTAAATTGAGCACTAATGGCATGGCGCAGCTGAAGGTACCGGAAATGCATCCACCCAGGCAACTGGTACTTGGCCCGGAGGGCTGCAAACGGCATCAGGGCTCCCGCTGAAAAAATATCCCCAAGCGTCTCGATCCCGTACCTAGCCCAGACCTGGGGATCGGGGATCGTCCTAAGGTGTGGAAGGCTGGGGTTCCCCCAAAGTGGACAGAAGGGGGACCAGCTCCGTGAGTGAAGAAGCCCCCGCCTGGCCACCGTCCAGGCCCTCAAGGTTGTACGAGTCGGCTGCGGAAGAGACACATATGCCCTATGTCCCCTGTAAACTAGGTTACCCAGCTCACGGAGCGAACCAAGAACTGCCGCCTCTAGGCACACCGCCGCATTCCCCTTAGAGAGAACAAACCACCACCGGACCGTGACCAGTACTGCCGCCCAGAAGTAAGTTCGGTAGTTCGGCAACGCCAGACCCCCGCTTCGGGCAGGCAGCATCAGGGTTGATTTAGCCAGTCTCGGGGTCGCGCCACCCCATATAAAGGAGCCCACGCACCGGTCTACATCAGCAAAGAAGGAGTTGGGTATCCAGGTGGGACTGTTCCGAAAAACATACAGAAACCTGGGGAGAAACAACATTTTCAAAAGGTTTATACGCCCCATGAGGTTCAGTGGCAGGGAGGCCCATGAGGCACACCTGGCCCTAAGCTGAGACAGAACCGGGAGCAGATTGAGGTCCCCAAAGCTTGATATGTCCCTCCTCACCTGTATACCCAAGTATCCAAACTGGTCCACCCAGAGCAAAGGCGCCGCCAAGTTCGGATCGCAAATTTGTGGGTCAAGGGGGAAAATAATTGATTTGGACCAGTTGATACGCACCCCCGAGAACCTACCAAAGATGTCAAATAACTCCAATGCCGCCGTCAGCGACCCGCCCGCATCCTGCAAATACAATAAGGCGTCATCCGCATAAAGGGAAAGTTTTTCCTCCAGGGAGCCCACCATCAATCCCTTCACCTTATCCGAGTTCCTGATGGAGACGGCGAGGGGCTCGAGTGCAAGCGCAAACAGTGCCGGAGATAAGGGACACCCCTGTCGCGTACCCCTCTGCAAGGAAAAGGATGCCGATAGTCTGTTATTGGTTCGGATACGAGCCGATGGCCCCCGATAGAGCATCTGCAGCCACCGGAGGAACCTAGGCCCAAACCCAAACCGACGCAGCACCTCCCATAAAAAGGCCCACTCGACCGAGTCAAACGCCTTTTCAGCGTCTAACGAGGCGATGACCCGCTTACCACTATTATGGTGAGTTACTGACATGTTAAGAAAGAGGCGACGGAGGTTGATGTCAGTCCCCTTCCCAGGCATAAACCCAGTCTGATCCGGATGGACCACCTCCCCCAGGACCGGGGACAGCCTGTTTGCCAGGACTTTCGCCAAGATCTTGGCGTCCACATTAAGGAGTGAAATCGGTCTGTAGGAGGAGCAGTCCTCCGGATCCTTGCCTGGTTTGGGGACCAACACCACAACCGCCTCTGACATGGATGCAGGGAGGGCCCCCAGCCGAAACGACTGTGCAAACAGGGACACAAGTCGAGGAGCCAGCAGGTCCTGGTGGTGGGAGTAAAATTCCGTCGGCAAACCGTCCGCCCCAGGGGTCTTCCCCGCCTGAAGTTGGGAAAGGGCAATCTGCACCTCCTCCAGGCTAACATCCGCCTCCAAGGCAGCACACGCCCCATCCCCTATTGTGGGAAGAGGAATCCCGTCCAGAAACTCCGAAAGTTCTAGAGGGGAATAATCCACCCTGGAAGAGTACAGACACCTATAATATTGGGCAAACCTAAGGTTGATCTCGTCAGGTGTGTGCAACAGGACCCCCTCCGAGTCTCTGACCCCGCCTATGTGAGTGACAGCGAACTGTCCCTTAGCCAACCATGCCATCAGGCGCCCACTCTTATTGCCATATTCAAATATTTTTTGCGCAGTGGATAGAAGGGACTTCTGTGTCCCTTCCACTCTACACAAAGACAGCCGGTGCAGGGCAAACTGCCAAGCCCCATATGCCACCTGATCCGGGCGTGCTACGTAGGCGGCCTCCGCCACCCTGGCCTCCTCCTCCAATTCCTCCAAAGAGCGGGCAGCCTCTCTCCTAGCGGCGGAGATACGCGCCATGTACTCCCCTCTGGTCCAGGCCTTAAAGGCATCCCAGGTGACCAGAGGAGAAGCAGCATCGGCGTTATCCAGCCAATAGTGACATATCCCTTCCTGGACCTCCTCCCTAATTCCTACCTCCTCAATCCAGTATCTGGACAGCCTCCATAACCTCTCCCCAGGGGACCCGAGGGACAGCTTGAGGACTAAGGGGGCGTGGTCCGATATGCCCCTGGATAGGATATCCACCCCGGCGACCCTCCCGAGCATAGTCTGAGATGCATAGATCATATCAATGCGGGACAGCGTTTTAAACGTGTTCGAGTGGCAGGTAAACTGCCGAGACCTGGGGTTAAAGTGGCGCCAGGTGTCTGTCAAGGTAAAGGTGTGAGCCCACTCCGCCAAACCAGGAACCCACCGGGAAACCGTATGCAGTCTGTCCATGTCAGCAGTAGAAGTCAAATTAAAGTCGCCCAGAACCAAAACATCCTCCACTCCATAATCAATCGCCCTCCTCATTACCGTATACAGTAAAGCCGGGTCAGCCGGCGGAGGGAGGTACAGCCCCACCAATACACACGGACTATTTGCGATCAGTGCATGGAGGATAATGTACCTGCCCCCGGGGTCAGTCCTAACATCCAAGAGCTGAAAAGGCAGCTGCTTGTGCACCAGGATGCTGACACCCCTAGAGTAGGTGGAGTACGTTGCGTGGTAATGATAGCCCACCCAAGCCTTTTTAAGGCCCAAAATTCTAGAGCCCATCAGGTGAGTCTCCTGCAATACACAAATATGTGGAGAATGCCTTCTAATACAGGCATACCCCGCTTTGCGGACACTCACTTTACGTACACTCGCGAGTACGGACATGCCCGCAAGTGTACGTAAAGTGCCTCGCAATTACGGACATTCCCGCGCCGCGCAGCTGCAGTATGATCTGGAGGGCGGAGCTGCCGCCCAGAGTTGTGAGGGAAGAGGCAAAACGTCCTGCGCGTTGCCAGCAAGCCAGTCCAGCATTGCCTGTCGGCCCAGAGGTGCTCAGCATAGGTGCTCAGCATTGCCTGTCAGCAATCCCAGCGCTGCTCAGAGGTGCCGCCAGCCCAGAGCTGTTCACCAGCCACAGTCTGCATAATCGTAAGTACCGTACGCCCCCCCTGCTATTGGCCCTGACCCCCCCCCCACTACCAGCCCTGGACCCACATCATAGCCCCTTGACCCCCCCACTGTTATTTTCATTGTTACAGGTACCCATCGTGCCTGCCAGCCCAGAGGTGCCCGTCAGCCAGCACCAAGGCCCAGAGGTGCCTGCCAGCAAGCACCAAGGCCCAGAGGTACCCACCAGCCTGTCAGCAATCCCAGCGCTGCTCAAAGGTGCCGCCAGCCCAGAGCTGTTCACCAGCCACAGTCTGCATAATCGTAAGTACCGTACGCCCCCCCTGCTATTGGCCCTGACCCCCCCCCCCCCACTACCAGCCCTGGACCCACATCATAGCCCCTTGACCCCCCCACTGTTATTTTCATTGTTACAGGTACCCATCGTGCCTGCCAGCCCAGAGGTGCCCATCAGCCAGCACCAAGGCCCAGAGGTGCCTGCCAGCAAGCACCAAGGCCCAGAGGTACCCACCAGCCTGTCAGCAATCCCAGCGCTGCTCAAAGGTGCCGCCAGCCCAGAGCTGTTCACCAGCCACAGTCTGCATAATCGTAAGTACCGTACGCCCCCCCTGCTATTGGCCCTGACCCCCCCCCCACTACCAGCCCTGGACCCACATCATAGCCCCTTGACCCCCCCACTGTTATTTTCATTGTTACAGGTACCCATCGTGCCTGCCAGCCCAGAGGTGCCCGTCAGCCAGCACCAAGGCCCAGAGGTACCCACCAGCCTGTCAGCAATCCCAGCGCTGCTCAGAGGTGCCGCCAGCCCAGAGCTGTTCACCAGCCACAGTCTGCATAATCGTAAGTACCGTACGCCCCCCCTGCTATTGGCCCTGACCCCCCCCCACTACCAGCCCTGGACCCACATCATAGCCCCTTGACCCCCCCACTGTTATTTTCATTGTTACAGGTACCCATCGTGCCTGCCAGCCCAGAGGTGCCCGTCAGCCAGCACCAAGGCCCAGAGGTGCCTGCCAGCAAGCACCAAGGCCCAGAGGTACCCACCAGCCTGTCAGCAATCCCAGCGCTGCTCAAAGGTGCCGCCAGCCCAGAGCTGTTCACCAGCCACAGTCTGCATAATCGTAAGTACCGTACGCCCCCCCTGCTATTGGCCCTGACCCCCCCCCCCACTACCAGCCCTGGACCCACATCATAGCCCCTTGACCCCCCCACTGTTATTTTCATTGTTACAGGTACCCATCGTGCCTGCCAGCCCAGAGGTGCCCGTCAGCCAGCACCAAGGCCCAGAGGTGCCTGCCAGCAAGCACCAAGGCCCAGAGGTACCCACCAGCCTGTCAGCAATCCCAGCGCTGCTCAAAGGTGCCGCCAGCCCAGAGCTGTTCACCAGCCACAGTCTGCATAATCGTAAGTACCGTACGCCCCCCCTGCTATTGGCCCTGCCCCCCCCCCCACTACCAGCCCTGGACCCACATCATAGCCCCTTGACCCCCCCACTGTTATTTTCATTGTTACAGGTACCCATCGTGCCTGCCAGCCCAGAGGTGCCCGTCAGCCAGCACCAAGGCCCAGAGGTGCCTGCCAGCAAGCACCAAGGCCCAGAGGTACCCACCAGCCTGTCAGCAATCCCAGCGCTGCTCAGAGGTGCCGCCAGCCCAGAGCTGTTCACCAGCCACAGTCTGCATAATCGTAAGTACCGTACGCCCCCCCTGCTATTGGCCCTGACCCCCCCCCCACTACCAGCCCTGGACCCACATCATAGCCCCTTGACCCCCCCACTGTTATTTTCATTGTTACAGGTACCCATCGTGCCTGCCAGCCCAGAGGTGCCCGCCAGCCAGCACCAAGGCCCATAGTTGCCTGCTAGCCAGCATCAAGGCCCATAGGTGCCTGCCAGCCAGTACCAAGGCCCAGAGGTACCCACCAGCCAGCATCAAGGCCCATAGGTACCCACCAGCCAGCACCAAGGCCCATAGGTGCCTGCTAGCCAGCATCAAGGCACATAGGTGCCTGCCAGCCAGTACCAAGGCCCAGAGGTACCCACTAGCCAGTACCAAGGCCCAGAGGTGCCTGCCAGCCAGCACCAAGACCCAGAGGTGCCAGCCCAGCATTGCCCAGAGGTGTCCGCCAGCCAGCCCAGCATTGCTTGCCAGGTACGCATTGAATAATGGCAGATAGTACCAAAAAAAGCCGTAAATCAATTACTTTGGATATGAAGGCTAAAATGATTAAGTTGTATGATGAAGGTGTAACTCAAGCTGAAATAGGCCGAAGGCTAGGCTACACTCGGACTACAGTTAACACCGTCATAAAAAACAGAGAAAAACTTCTTGCAGAAATTAAGAGTGCTACACCTGTTAACACAACAACAATTCGAAAAAGAGATAGCATTGTTGCAGACATGGAGAGACTCTTAATACTTTGGATAGAAAATCAGACTACACGTCATGTTCCTGTCAACCAGGCAATTATACAAACTAAAGCCTTAAGTCTGTTCAATGACCTGAAGGCTAAGAAAGGTGAGACAGCAAAGGATGCAGAATTTTCTGCAAGCCGTGGATGGTTTGATAGGTTCAAGAAAAGGTCTAACCTACATAACATTAAAATACAAGGAGAGGCAGCTGCTGCAGATCATAAGGCTGCAGAAAGCTATCCAAGAGAGCTTGCCAAAATTATTCAAGATGGAGGCTACTCCATGGATCAGATTTTTAATGTGGATGAGACTGGTCTATTCTGGAAGAAGATGCCTGCAAGAACCTTTATCGCAATACAGGAAAGATCAATGCCAGGCTACAAGCCAGCTAAAGATAGAATAACCCTTCTGTTAGGTGGCAATGCTTCTGGTACCTTAAAGCTAAAGCCTTTGCTAATTTACAGATGGGAAAATCCAAGAGCTTTGAAGAACTACGTTAAAACTAGGCTTCCAGTGCATTGGAGAGCTAACAAAAAAGCATGGGTTACTGCAGCCCTTTTTGAAGATTGGTTTGACACCTGCTTTGTTCCAGAGGTGAAAGCCTATTGCAAGGACAACAATATCCCTTTCCACATATTGCTGCTTGTTGATAATGCCCCTGGACACCCTCGAACACTAGATGAGCTGAACCCTAACATTCGAGTGCAGTTCCTACCACCAAATACTACCTCACTACTGCAGCCAATGGATCAATGCGTCATTGCCGCCTTCAAGTTAAACTACTTAAAAAGAACATTCATTAAGTGTATTGCAGCAATAGACAAAGAAGAAGGAGACGGTAAAGAAGTCCTATCCAAATTCTGGAAAAGCTACAACATCTTGGATTGCATTAAAACTATAAGAGATGCTTGGAATGACATAAAGGAAACCACAATGAAAAGGGCCTGGAAAAAATTATGCCCACAGTTAGTTGATGATTCAGAAGGCTGTGAAGATCATGTAGCTACTGTTACTGAAAATATTGTAGATATGGCAAGGCAGTTAGAGCTGGAAGTGGAGCCAGAAGATGTTGCTGAACTGCTTGCGTCCCACACAGAGTCCCTCAGCAATGAAGATCTTCTAGAACTTGAAGAGGAGAGAGAAGAAGATGTGCAGGATGGGGTTGAGATCATTGATCATCAGCCTGAAGGTTTAACAACAAAAATTCTCTTTGAAGCTTTCCGTCATCTTGATAGCGCCATGGCTCTATTTGAAAAGCATGATAGGGATTTTGAAAGAAGTTCCAAAGTCAATGCTAACATCTCAGGGGCTTATGCCTGTTACAAAGAAATCTACAGGGAGAAAAAGAGAGCTACACTTCAAACCTCCATAGAAACATACTTTTCTAAAAGTCCATCAGCACGCGGATCATCATCAACTGACAGTCTGTTTCCAGCTCTGACATCACCACCGTGTCCTGCTCCTATTGCTACTTGTAGTACACCCAATTCTCCAGCAAGAAAGCGCCTCATTTTTGAAGACTTGACTTGTGAAACAGAAGATACCTGCATACCTGACAGTCCATTTCCAGCTCTGACATCACCATCAAGTCCTGCTCCTACTCTGATTTCTTCTTGTAGTACACCCATTTCGCCAGCAAGAAAGCGTCTCGCCTTTGAAGATTTGACTAGTGAAACAGAAGATACCTGTATGCCTTCACCCTTCCTACCACAATGAATTATCTCAGCTGCTCTGGCCTTGCAACAACGAGATGGGGTAAGCTTACAATTTTTATTTGAATATTGTGTTTATTTTAGTTATCAATGCATTATTCATATCAGTTATGCTTGTAAATGACTATTGCAATGCAGTGCACACATTTAGAAGTGAAAAAAGGTATTGCTTCACTTTAAGTACATTTTCGCTTTACATACATGCCCCGGTCCCATTGTGTACGTAAAAGCGGGGTATGCCTGTATAATTGAGGACCAGAGATCTCTTATGGGCGGAGTTAAGCCCCCTCACATTCCATGAGATTATAGATATCTGAGCCATTGCGGTGTGAATTTACCAATGGTAGACGCACAATATGTTGGGGGCATTAACACTCCACCACTCTCGGGGTCCAGCCGGCCGGCTTCAACCCCCCCAAACCCCCCCACACTGCATTCATAGACTTTAAAGAGGTGATCATGCCTTAAAGGAACAAACAAAAAACAGAACAATAGAAACTTAAAACTGTAAATCTTACTCAGCAGAGCAAATAAACCCAGGTCAGCAACGGCCAACCTTCCCTTCCCCCCACCCCGCAGATCCCACCCAAGGCAAGACTGCATGAATCCCGATAAACCGGCCCGAAGGCAACCAACGTCTGGGAGGCGTGCGTTAATTCCCCAAGAGACAGTGGGTCAGCATCACCTGTGCTTCCAGCAACAAACTCAGAAAGGGAGGGGTAAGTCTCAAAAGACAGATAAGTTGAGGGAGCAACACAGGGAGCAGGAGATGCTGCTATGATGTCCTAACCGGGTTGTAGATATCACCTGGTCTACACCAGGGGCACAGTACTTAAAAGTTGCAGTTCCAACTGGGCAACAGTGGCCTATAAACAAGAGAGCAGGGTTTATCAGCCTGTACCGGACGGAGGGGGAACAGACCAGGATGCCAGCCAGGTATAGGAACGGGGGAGTGGAGCAGTCCAGTCCGAGGCAACCTGGAGATCCAGGTCTCCCCCATATCAGGCATACAGTACTCCCCCCCCATAGGGCAACGGCCAACAAGTCAATCAGTATTAGGGTGCAGTCAGCTGGAAACCAACAATGGCACCTATCGTATCAAGGCCAACAATTAACAAGGCACAGCGTCATGTGAAGGGGGATAACCGGTCTTCAGCTGGTGAAGTAAAGACGGTCAGCTAAGTGCTTGAGGTAGTGCAAGAAAACTTTGCAATCCAGGGAACAAGGCACCGAGCGAAACAAAGGCAGGAGCTCCGTGGGTCTCATCCCAAGGGGGGGACAGTTTCAAGCCATCTTGCAGCTTCCCTCGGAGATGTAAAGAAACGGACTGTCTCCCCGTCGATCACTCTCAGCTTAGCCGGAAAGAGAACGCTATATTTTATTCCCTTGGAACGGAGGCCGGCCTGGACCGCATCAAAGGAGCGTCGGAGCTTCTGGGTTTCAATCGAGAAATCCGGGAATAGCATCAGGCGATTATTACCGCGTGTCAGTTCTCCGGCCGCTCTCGCTGCCCTGAGCAGCTCATCCCGATCTCTGAAGTTGAGGAGCCGTAGGATGAAGGTGCGGGGAGGGGAACCTTGCGGACCAGGCTGCGGCGGCAATCTGTGTGCCCTCTCCACCGCGAAGTAGGGGGACAGGTGAGCCGCCGGGAGGAGGGAACGCAGCAGTTCCTCAGCAAACACGGAGGGATTCTTCCCCTCGGCACCCTCCGCTAGTCCCACGATGCGGATGTTGTTCCTTCGGCATCTGTTCTCGGAATCCTCCGCGCGGTGCTTCAGCAGCTTCACCCGAGAAGTCAGTGAATGGATGGCGCTGGAGTGTTCTCCGACCACGTCCTCCACCTGGCCCACCCGAGCCTCCGCCTCAGTAAGCCTGGATCGGACCTTGTCCATGTCTTGGCGGATCAGACCCACGTCCATCTGCACCTTCTCTATTTTGTTCGTCAGGGCCGCCTGGCAAGAGGCCACGGCAGCCTGGCAGGCAGCGACGGCAGCCATAACCTCCGGTATACCGGGTGTAGACACGGCGGGGCCCTCCATAGCATCCGTCTGCGACGCCATATTAGCACGAGGCGTCTGCTCACTAGGCCTCAGGACAGCCGAGCTCGTTTCCGGCGGTATTTCAAGGGGAAACTTGAGTCTCTTGCCCCCCTTACCACGGCCGGACTGTCTTCCAGGCATTCACCATCGTCTGGGTCAATATGCCGCAGGGAAAGACCCGGTTAGTTATGGTACAGGATCAATAGAGCAGCAGAGCTCTGTAGAATGCGTCCTTTCACTCCGCCATCTTGGCCACGCCCCCGGGAATTTACATTTTTAAATTCTATTTCAACTCCAAAAACTAGTACTGTATTTCTCATTTAAGGATTGTGGGTAGATCAGCCCTTTATACACTTGGCCCAGGTTTACTTTCGGAACCACTGATTTACAACACAGATACACATCTTAAAAGTGTTATTAAACCCAAAATGTAGTCAATTCCAGCTTATCAATCATTAGATGTGGTGGCTGCATTCCCTTTCAAGGCTTTTCCCCGCTTCTGTTTACCCTTGGTGATCTGGCCAGTCCCAGGGACGTCCTCCCAGAACAACTAAACCGCGATGTAGACGTGTTTTGTCTATAGCGCGGTGGTAAAGAGGTTAATTTGGGTTTAAAGTGGAACTAAACCCTTCTATCCTTTCCAGTGAGGGAGGCCTCTACCTTGGCCTCCGTTTCATCTGCAACTGCCATGGTGATGCACATGTGATCAGTTATGACTCCAACCATTGGATGGTTTGACAGTTTGGTTGAGAGCACAAACAAATAATGACAGCATTCCCACAATGTCGAGAATGTAAAGTTTTTTTGAAGCCATTAAATCAATGGGTTTAGTTCAGCTTTAATACTGCTTTAGGGCCAATTCACACTATGTGCGGTGACAGATGTTTTAGGGCCACCAATTCAGAAACAAGTCTTACAGACATGATGGTGACCACAAATGAGGAGAGATCTTCTAGGGCAGTGATGGCGAACCTTGGCACCCCAGATGTTTTGGAACTACATTTCCCATGATGCTCAGCTACATTGCAGAGTGCAAGAGCATCATGGAAAATGCAGTTCCAAAACATCTGGGGTGCCAAGGTTCGCCATCACTGTTCCAGGGGAATATCCCTTATAGGTTCAAAAGCATGGTTTCTGCAGGGCAGAGAGAACCAAGTTGAGATACCAAGGAACACACATGGTGCTGCAAGGGGGGCATATTACAAGATACATCTACAAGGGAGAGGTCAGAGGCCTTTGAAAAAGAATGGATGAAGACACCACCTGCCCTTTGAAAGTGCATAATACCATGTTCTGGTCAAGACCTGTTTGTAGGAAGGCCAGAATGCAGAAGTCATTTATGTGACAAAGTGTCTGTGTTCACACCAAGCAAAAAAAATATTTGCAGGTATTATAATAGATATTCCTAGAAGAGTCTTTTCTTGCTTTTAGCAAGGAAAAGAAGCTAAGAATGGCAGACTCAGAGACCCCTCTATCCTTTCAGACCTGGGTTTCAACTGGCATGCTGTTGAAGCCAGAAAGCAGGATGGGATAGAGGGTCTTGAGATAGCAGAAGTAATCTACTAAAAGTCTGAGTAAGTCCATGTACCAGGTTCTTCTTGGCCAGTTTAGTACACTTAGGATAGCCCATTTTCCTTTTTTATATGGAACGGGTGTTACTGGTGCAAATGGAAAAAATACGTTCTAGATTGAATGGTTTGCTGCAATCAAAAGGGTGCACGTCACTCTATGGTGGCTTGCCCAAAGTGTATTTAATATAATATGAAGATTGTGCTACCCTGGTAGGTGGCCTACATCCACCTAGTCATGTGTAATAAACAAAAATAGTTCTAATTAACACCTATGTGTATCACCTTGTGCTATTCCACCACACATGTACTACTAAATGACAATCCACCAAAAGTCTGTGTATAAACAGATAACAATCCTTCTTATATACAGATATTCTTCTAAAGAGATTATGTATGTACTGTATATATGAAAAAACACCTAAATATACCATACGCGTTTTAATATATCAAAATAGTGCTCTTTGAATCTTCTGAAACGTACGTTATCCTGTTATGGGTTTCACAAAAAAGAGATTTTTAATACAGCTTACCTGTAAAATCTTTTTCTTGGAGTACATCACGGGACACAGAGCGGCATATTCATTACTATGTGGGTTATATGGAGTACCTTCAGGTGATGGACACTGGCAATCTCAAACAGGAAATGCCCCTCCCTATATAACCCCCTCCCATAGGAGGAGTACCTCAGTTTTGTAGCAAGCAGTATGCCTCCCAAAATGGTCCCCATAAGAGGGGTGGGAGCTCTGTGTCCCGTGATGTACTCCAAGAAAAAGATTTTACAGGTAAACTGTATTAAAAATCTCTTTTTCTTTATCGTACATCACGGGACACAGAGCGGCATATTCATTACTATGTGGGATGTCCCAAAGCAATGCTTACAATGAGGGGAGGGAGAACATCTTCCAAAGACAAAAGGATTTAATTTAGAGATATACTCAAATCATAATAAATCCAACTTAGTTGAGAAAAAATAATTTTACATTTTAAATTTTAACTCAAAAGGGAGCCCCCGGAATCCGAGGATCTCAAACTGCAGCCTGCAGCACTGCCTGCCCAAAGGCTGTATCAGTATTCCTTCTTACGTCCAACTGGTAGAATTTTGTAAACGTGTGGACAGAAGACCAGGTTGCCGCCTTGCAAACTTGAGCCATAGAGATCTGGTGGTGTGCTGCCCAGGAGTCGCCCATGGCCCTAGTAGAATGAGCCTTTAATGATAACGGAGGAGGCAACCCCTTCAAGCCGTAGGCCTGAGTGATTAACTGTTTAATCCACCTCGAGATGGTGGATTTTGCAGCTGCCTGCCCCTTCTTGGGCCCATCCGGTAAAATGAACAACACATCTGTTTTCCGGATCTTCTCTGTAGCTTTAAGATAGGCCTTCATGGCCCTGACAATATCCAAGGTATGCAGCAACCCTTCCTTTCTGGAAGTAGGTTTAGGAAAGAAGGATGGTAATACCAAATCCTGGTTTAGATGAAAACTGGATATAACCTTCGGTAGGAAGGAAGGATGAGGGCGGAGAACGACCTTGTCCTTATGTAAAATAAGATATGGTTCCTTACAGGATAAGGCTGCCAGTTCCGATACTCTTCTGGCGGAAACTATGGCGACCAAAAATACTAACTTCCTTGTCAGTAAAACCAAAGGAATTTCAGCCAACGGCTCAAAAGGTTGTTTCTGTAAACTTGACAGAACAAGATTTAAATCCCACGGACAAAGCGGGGATTTAACTGGAGGATTAATACGCAAGACCCCTTGAAGGAAGGTCTTAACCAGCGAGTGGGTGGCCAGCGGCCGCTAAAACCACACTGACAAAGCTGAAATCTGTCCTTTGATTGTGCTTAATGCCAGTCCTTTATCCACTCCTAGCTGGAGAAAACGTAATACTCTATCGATGGTAAACTTGCGAGAAAGCCATCGCTTGGACTCACACCAGCCTACATAGGCCTTCCAGACCCTGTAATAAATCACCCTAGAGACCGGTTTCCTGGCTCTGATTAGGGTAGAGATTACTTTCTGAGACAGACCTCTACCCCTGAGAATCAGGAATTCAGCCTCCAGGCCGTCAAATTTAGATGCCGTAAGGCAGGGTGGAGGATCGGACCTTGCAATAGCAGGTCTGGCCGTAGAGGAAGAGTCCAAGGGTCTCCCACTACCATCTTCAGGATTAGTGAATACCATGCCCTTCTGGGCCATGCTGGAGCTACCAGGATGACTGGTATGTGCTCCACCCTGATCCTGCGCAGCAGGCGGGGTAGTAACTGGAGCGGGGGAAATACATAAAGAAGTTTGAACTGATGCCAAGGGCAAACCAGCGCATCGGTTCCGCAGGCCATCGGATCCCTTGAGCGGGATATGAACCTGTCCAGCTTCTTGTTGAGTCTCGATGCCATGACATCCACGTCCGGCACTCCCCATCTTTGGCAGAGTGTTTGAAAGATTTGTGGATGTAGAGACCATTCCCCCGGCAACAGAGTCTGGCGACTTAAGAAGTCCGCCTGAAGGTTGTCCACTCCTGGAATAAATATTGCCGATATGCAGGGCACATGAGCCTCTGCCCACAGGAGAATCAAGCTCACCTCTCTCTGAGTGGCTTGACTCTTGGTTCCCCCTTGGTGATTTATGTATGCCACGGCCGTGGCATTGTCTGATTGAATTCTCACCGGGAACCCCTGCAACTTGGACGTCCAAGCCCTGAGGGCTAGTCGAGCAGCTCTGAGCTCCAAGATGTTGATGGGCAATTGCCTCTCTGGCTTTGCCCAAGTACCCTGGCGAGTGCAACCATCCAAAATTGCTCCCCAGCCCGTCAGGCTGGCGTCTGTGGTTACTATCTTCCAAGCCACTGGGCTGAAAGACTTCCCCTTCACTAGATTCTGAGGGTCTAACCACCAACACAGACTTTGTCGGACTCTTGATGAGAGCGGCAAAGGGATATCCAAGGCCTGTGGCCTCCTGCTCCATGCGGACAGGATGGCTGCCTGCAGGATGCGAGTGTGGCTCTGGGCGTACGGTACCGCCTCGAATGTGGCCACCATCTTGCCTAGTAACCGCATAAATAGGCGAATAGTCGGTTCTTTCTTGCTTAGAACCAGTAGGATTAATTCCTTGATGGCTTTGACCTTTATCAGAGGTAGAAACACCCTTTGTTGTTCTGTGTCTAACCTCATGCCGAGATATTCCAACTGCCTTGTGGGCTGGAATGCTGACTTTTCTCGATTTAGGACCCAGCCGAACCTCTCGAGGTACTGGACCGTGAGGGCCACTGCTCGTTCCAAGCCAGGAGACGAGTGATCTATGACTAGGAGGTCGTCCAGGTACGCTAGGATCGTGACCCCTTGGATCCTTAGCTTGGCTAGGATTGGAGCTAGGACCTTCGTGAACACCCGGGGGGCCGTAGCCAACCCAAAGGGAAGCGCCACGAATTGGAAATGACGCGAAGCCACCATAAAGCGTAGAAATCTTTGATGTGGCTGATAAATTGGAACATGAAGGTAGGCATCCTTTATGTCTATGGATGCCATGAAGTCGTCCTTCTGGAGTGTGGCAGCTGCTGACCGCACGGATTCCATCCGAAATGAGCGGACCTTTAGGTATGCATTTACCATCTTTAGGTCCAAAATTGGCCTGACATCTCCGTTGGACTTTGGGATGATGAATAGGTTGGAGTAGAAACCCAGCCCTTGTTCTAGGACTGGTACCTCTACTATTACTTCCAGGGAGAGTAGATGATTCAATGCCGTCATTAATGCGGCTCCCTTCTCCGGATCGTTTGGAACCCTTGACTCCTGGAAATGAGGAGGAAACTTTAGGAAGTCTAGTTTGTAGCCCGTAGCCACGGAAGACCGTACCCATCTGTCGGGAATGCTGGCTTCCCAAACCTCTGAAAAGAGACGCAGCCTTCCCCCCACCCTCGTGGGTGGGGGCGCCCCTTCATAAGGTCGGCTTGGGGGCTGGTTTTGCTTGTTTGCGAAACCACTGCTTCTTGCCTCTAGCGGCCTGTCCCTGCGATTTGTTGTTGAAGTTAAAGTTTGATCTTGCAGGAGGCCGTCGATACTGTTTGGCATTAGAGGGCCCCTGCCCAGGGGAGTGCTGTCGTTTAAACGCAGGCCCCTGAAACTTTTTCTTGGTTGGCAAAAGAGTACTTTTGCCGCTTGAAATGGTCTGAATGTATTTATCCAGGTCTTCTCCGAAGAGTCGTCCTCCATGGAAGGGGAACCCTACCAGGAGCTTCTTGCATGGGGGCTCGGCCTCCCAGCTCTTTAACCATAAGAGTCTTCTCATATGGATAAGGGATAACGATAAACGTGACGCTTGCTGGATAGAATCCTTAATCGCATCTACCGTAAAGCGTATGGCCCTAGGGACATCAGAAAATTCTTCTGCCTGCTGGGCAGGAATAAGTTTAAGCATCTGCTTAGTTTGATCCGATAATGCTTGTGCAACCCCAATCGCAGCCACAGCTGGCTGCACTACTGCCCCTGCAGTAGTGAAGGAGCTTTTAAGTAGTGCTTCCAAGCGTTTATCAACCGGATCCTTGAACACCTGTATGTTTTCTACAGGGCATGTTAAAGATTTGTTAACACATGAGATGGCTGCGTCCACCGCCGGGGTTGCCCATCTCTTGTAAAATTTATCTTCCATAGGATATAAGGCAGAGAATCTTTTAGGTGGTAAAAAGATTCTATCTGGCTTGGTCCAATCTTGGAACATAACTTCCTCTAGCAGAGGATGGATCGGAAAAACTGCGTTGTTTTGAGGCGCCTTTAGTGAGCCCAAAGCTGAAACAGTCGATACTTGGAGATCTGGTACTGGCAAGTTGAATGCACTATGGACCAAGTCCGTTAAGGCTTGAACCCACCAGCTCTCCCCTTGGGAGGCTGCCCCAGACTCCCCTGTATCCGGATCCTCGATCCCCGAACCTGCTTGGTCCTTGTCCAAGAGGTCGTCCAATTCCCCTGCGGAAAGGACCTCCTCCTCTGAGGGTCCACGCTCGGGCGACGGAGATCTATTCCGTTTTCTGCCCCGCATAGCCTTGGCTATCATCTTTTCCATTCTTTTTTCCATCTCTTTTAAGGAGGTGGACAGTACCTCGTCCGTGACCACCCTAGGGTTGGACTGACCCGTGCCAGCTCCAGCCCCAGATCCCGATGGTCCCATCAAGGCTCCCTCTCGGGAAAGCAGCGGCATAACTTTGTCCGAGACCTCAGACTCTCTGGGGGAATCCCCACCTCTTGTACCCTCTGAACCAGATGCCATGGTACAATACCGAGGTACGTCCGCTAACTTATCGGTGTTTGGAACTATAAATAGTTATTGCCCAAAAACCCGTTTGGGGGATAAAAATGCCTTCTTTCCCTTTAATGTTTTTTTTTTTCTTTTTTTTTTTTTTTTCAAACCCAAGAGAGAAAAAACATTCTGTCCCCCTTAGTAGTATTGCCAAAAAACTGCTGAGATAGAAAAGAACAGCCTAACTCTAGGCTCCAGGACAGTCTTATTGAAGACTGTAATATCTGTTTTGGCCACTGTGTGTCCTCGGCGCCCCGTGCTGCCGCTCTGGTCTCTTCCTCTCTCAGTTCCAGCATACACTGAGCTCGGAACAAATGGAAGGGCCGCCCCTTCCTTTAACATGCTGGCCCGCCCTTCCCCCCTCAGCTAACGGCGCGAAATTGCGCCCATATCACGGGGACGCGCGCGCGCCCGCCGGCGGGGGGGGGGGGTGGATGGAAGGAGACCACACGAGGAGGCAGTTTGTCCTGTCTCCAGGCTAGGAGGAAGAACCGTGGCAGCAATCGCCTGGAGGCTTTGCAGGTAAGCACAGCTCTCTTTACACACACACACACACAGGCCTCTTTCTCAATGTTTACAATACTACCAGGGAGGTCACCTTTTATGGGGAATACACATAGAGCCATCCTATCTTTAAGACATGTGACTTACTTTGCCAGATGCAGCGCATAACTTTAGGCATGTCCCCTGTGAACCCCCCAGAAAAACCTGCTAAGAACCAAGTTCCGCAAGTTTCCCCTCACTTACCTGCTCCATGCCGCAGGACTTTGCAAAGCAAGAGGCCCAATCTTCCCCCATCTCCGTGGGGCATTGACCTTCAGGCCCTGGGTTCCTATGAAGGATCCACTGTCCTGGGCCCATATAGCACTCTGGCAACAGAAACATTAGGCCCCCAAAGGTTTCTAAGTTCTGGGCCCAGGGTCCAGCTCTCTAAAAGGAAAGCATTATGGGCTATACCCCTTTGGTTTGGGGTCCGGTTACTGACCACTTTAGCGCTGAGGCCTTTGGACAGAACCGGTTAGCCCACCTAATCCCAAGGATGTGGAGGCAAGCTAAACCATGACCAACACCTAAGACACTGGCGTAAAAACTGAGGTACTCCTCCTATGGGAGGGGGTTATATAGGGAGGGGCATTTCCTGTTTGAGATTGCCAGTGTCCATCACCTGAAGGTACTCCATATAACCCACATAGTAATGAATATGCCGCTCTGTGTCCCGTGATGTACGATAAAGAAAAGTATTGTGTCATATAACCACAAAATATGATAAAAAATGTTAACATATATATGTATATATACATATCAGCTTCATGTATTAATGTCAAAGTAAGATATGAAGGTGATACAGGGGAACAACTGAGGGGATAGTAATGAAGAAGGTGACACAAGTGGGCAGTGGCGGCTGGTGCTCAAGATTTTTGGGGGGAGCAAACAAACCCCCTCAAATGTTGCCACTGTGCCCATCAAATGCCACTGTGCTGTCAAATGCTGCCACTGTGCCATTGAATGACATCACTGTGATCCCCGCCCACTCGCCGTCTGCCCGGCAAATACCCTGTTTACCCTGTCTCGGTGGGGCAGTGGATAAGGGGGGCGAACGGCGTCCTCAATGCGTCTTCTCCTCTATGCATGCATCTATCCATGATTCATAGAAGGGGCGGCGTCCGTGCGCCTTTATGGATGCACCACCACTGCAAGTGTTTATTATTCATATATTTTTTTAGTAAGTAGTGAGCAAATTTGGTGTGGAAGCGCACTGGAGTATATTTATTTGTTTATAATGGAAAGACAGTAGTCTGTCAGTTTTTCAAGCGTACTTGATAGGATGCTTCATTCACCTCTATGGAGCGACGGATGTCAGTGGTGATATGTCCGCTGACATGCAATCCACTAATCCAGACAGATGGAAACCCTGACAGGTTTTGTCCCACCCACTGGGACTTAATCATAGGGGTAGGGAGTAAGAACAGAATGAGAGAATTTACACATCATCGGATGTGAAGAGTGATAAAGTGACACAGGTGCATGTGATTGCAATGAGAAATAAAGTGAAGCTGTGAAATGTATGAACAATTTAAAAATAAGTAAATCCATAAAATTAATAGTTTCAAAAACCAGGTTACTTTCCCGGCATGCCGGCATGACTAAAGGTGGCCATACATGATACGAATTTCTTTCGAAAATCTTATCAAAGAATTTTCGTACGAATTTCGCACCGTTAGTGGGCTGCAGCAACAGCCGATTTTCGTGCGGCAAACAAATTTGAGAAATCCGACATGTTGGAAATTTTCGGAAAAACAAACGATTTTCTGATCAATGATGGGAGAATCGTGCGAGAAATGTAATAGAAAAAAAAATGTGCAAGAAAAGAAAATTCCCGGAGAGAAAACTGCTTAACTGTCATATTGGCTGTGCTCTCAAGCAAACTGTAAAACCATCAATGGCTGGTGTCATAACTGATCACATGTGCAGAATCATGGCAGTTGAAGATTAAACAGAGGCAAAGATGGCAACTTTCTCGGCTGAAAACAGTAGGAGGGTTTACAGTAGGTGCACGCGATATTGTGTCAATCTCGCTCCCTTTCTCGGCGAGATTGAGCACCTACGAGCCCCATCGCGGGAGCCAGCGCCGAGCTGGCTTGCCGCGATAGAGACAAAGCCATCATAGAAGCGACGGGAGATCCGACTTGGATTCCCGCCAATTCTACACGTGTGCGGCGTTTGTTATGAATCCTGAGGGGGAAGTCCCCGCCGGATTTTAAATAAAAATCCGGCATGGGTTCCCCCCTCAGGAGCATACCGGGCCCTTAGGTCTGTTATGGGTTGTAAGGAGAGCCCCCCCTACGCCGAAAAAACGGCGTAGGGGGTCCCCCTACAATCCATACCAGACCCGTATCCAAAGCACGCTTCCCGGCCGGCCAGGAAAGGAGTGGGGACGAGCGAGCGCCCCCCCCCCCTCCTGAGCCGTACCAGGCTGCATGCCCTCAACATGGGGGGGTTGGGTGCTCTGGGGCAGGGGGGCGCACTGCGGGGCCCCCCCACCCCAGAGCACCCTGTCCCCATGTTGATGAGGACAGGGCCCCTTCCCGACAACCCTGGCCGTTGGTTGTCGGGGTATGCGGGCGGGAGGCTTATCGGAATCTGGGAGCCCCCTTTAATAAGTGGGCCCCCAGATACCGGCCCCCCACCCTAAGTGAATGGATATGGGGTACATCGTACCCCTACCCATTCACCTGGAGGAAAAATGTTAAAGTCAATAAACACAACACAAGAGTTTTTAAAATAATTTATTAGTCTGCTCCGGAGGCCGCCCCCTGTCTTCTTTAGCTCTGTTTACCAGGGGGGGCTTCTTCTTTGACATCTTCGGGTGGGGGCCGCTCTTCGCCGCCGTCCGGTTCTCTTCCACCGCCGGGGGGGGGGGTCGCTTTTATAAAAGCGCCCACTCCTCGGCGGGTTTCCTCCGACGTCTTCGGCGGGGGGTGGTGTGCTTCTTCTTCCGCTATCCGGGGGGGGTCTTCTTCGGCTATCCGGGGGGTCTTCTTCACTCTCCGGGGGTCTTCTGCTATGTTCGCCGCTCTCCGCTGTTGACTCGGCGCACCCCGGTTCTTCCTCCAGCTGTCCGGTGCCTTCTCCTTCAGCGCTGAACGTCTATCTTCTTCTTCCGTGCTGTGACGTATTCTTCTTCTTCCGGGCTGTGACGTCATCTTCTTCTCTTCTCCAGATGTTGACACGCCGGCTCTTCTCGCTGAAATGACGTGTGCACGGCTTGCATCGGACCTATATAGGCCTCACAGTCCCATCATGCTCTGTACCTACCCATGTGATACCTACCCACGTGGGTAGGTATCACATGGGTAGGTACCAGAGCATGATGGGATTGTGAGGTCTATATAAATCCGATGCAAGCCGCGCACCCGTCATTGCAGCGAGGAAAGGCGACGTGTCAACATCGGGGGAAGAAGAGAAGTGAAGAACATGACGTCACAGCACGGAAGAAGAACTCACAGCACGGAAGGAGAAGACGACGTACAGCACGGAAGAAGAAGGCACCGGACAGCGAGAGGAAGAACCGGGGTGCGCCGAGTCAACAGCGGAGAGCGGCGAACATAGAAGGAGACCCCCGGAGAGTTGAGAAGACCCCCCGGATAGCGGAGAAGACCCGTCGGGATAGCGGAAGAAGAAGCCCCCCCGCCGAAGACGCCGGAGGAAACCCGCCGGGGGGTGGGGGCTTTTTTAAAAGCGACCCCCCCCGGCGGTGGAAGAGAACCAGACGGCGGCCCCCACCCACCCGAAGACGTCAAAGAAGAAGCTCCCCCTGGTAAAAGAGCTAATAAAGAAGACAGGGGGAGCCTCCGGAGCAGAAAAATAAATTATTTTAAAAACCCTTGTGTGGTGTGTTTATTAACTTTGACATTTTTCCTACAGGTGAATGGTTAGGGGTACGATGTACCCCATATCCATTCACTTAGGGTGGGGGGCCGGTATCTGGGGGCCGCCTTATTAAAGGGGGCTCCCAGATTCCGATAAGCCTCCGGCCCGCATACCCCGACAACCAACGGCCAGGGTTGTCGGGAAGGGGCCCTGTCCTCATCAACATGGGGACAGGGTGCTCTGAGGTGGGGGGGCCGCAGTGCGCCCCCCTGCCCCAGAGCACCCAACCCCCCCATGTTGAGGGCATGCAGCCTGGTACGGCTCAGGAGGGGGGGGGCGCTCGCTCGTCCCCACTCCCTTCCTGGCCGGCCGGGTAGCGTGCTTTGGATACGGGTCTGGTATGGATTGTAGGGGGGCCTCCTACGCCGTTTTTTTTGGCGTAGGGGGCTCTCCTTACAACCCAGACCTAAGGGCCCGGTATGCTCCTGAGGGGGAACCCATGCCGGATTTTTATTTAAAATCCGGCGGGGACTTCCCCCTCAGGATTCATAACAAACGCTGCACACGTGTAGAATTGGCGGGAATCCAAGTCGGATCTCCCGTCGCTTCTATGACGCGCTTGCTGGGATGTGCTGTCACTATTCCAGTGAGTGCGAGATGTCGGCGAGATCTCGGCACCATGTCGCCGAGAATCAGCGCGATGCTGTCGTGCTAAAAACACAATATCACAAACACCTACTGTACATCCACTTTAATAAACAGTGAGTATATAAGTAAAAAATGCATGTGTAAAAAACGAAAGAAATGCAAAAAATGGCAAAGGAAAATTGATAAAATAAAAAGTGAGAAAAAATAAAAGATAATCCATTATGCCACATAAAATTATGTCAAAAAAACACAAAAAGTACACATGGTTTTACATAATTTTAGATAGCATCAAGTGGTCATTTTTTTCTCAGTTTTTCCAATTTCACAATTTTCCATTTTTTGCATTTCTTTTATTTTTTTACACATGTATTTTTCACTCGTACACATTCCTTCACACTTTCACAATTCACTTCATTTTTAAATATTTTTATGTTTTTTTTCTCTTTTCTCACTTTGCCTCTCTTACTTTTCATCTTCCCTGCTATTTTTATTCACTCTAGAAACAGCTTAATTTTATTTCTCACGCTTTTTCAACACATTTCTTATTGCAATCACATGCACCTGTGTCACTCCTTCACTCATTACACCCAATGATGTATAAATTCTGTTATTTTGCTCTTACCCCCTACAATTAAGCCCCGGTGGGTGGAACGAAACATGTCAGAGGGCATGGCCCGAGAAGCTGCATTGACTGAGGTTCCCACAAGTATACATCCATATTAGGATCAGCTATGGCGAGCGGCGGTTCCAAGCTAAGATGTTCATTGCTCACTGGATGAGTTTTTCTTATCCTGAGTGCCAATGGGGCTCTACACCTCAGCTTGGAGCAGCACCATCAAGTACTTAAGGCCTTATTCTGAGTCACCTGAAGGTGCACATCTATAACCCATGGTCCATGAATACTCTGTCTGTGTCATGTACTGTACGATTAAGAAAAGTGTGTCCCTGCTCTGCCTGCTTCCTAGACTGTCCCTCACCATATACCAGCTGCTAGCGATAATTGCAAGTAAAATCCGTCAGACTGATTGTACCCAAGTTAATCGATCGATCAACTTGGTACATTCAGCCTGACCATAAATGGTTTGATTCTTGTCCGGTTCTTGCTGAGATTCGAACTGTGTATGGCCTGCCTAATATGCACACTGTGAAAGGGGGCAATTAATGTGTTAGCTTTCCCAACGGGTGCTTGTGCTACTTGCTATGACCTGTACTGTGATTGGCTGAAGAAAGGGTGCGATAATGAGCATAACTTCACCTCCTGCATCTGTAAACCCACTATAGACCACAGCACTGTATAACCCTTATAGACCACAGCAGTTACATTCACACACGGCTAAAAATTTCAAGTCCTAAGCTACTAGCCAGGCCTCAAGGGTTACTCGCCACCAGTTGCCCCACCCCTAAATACGCCCTCATAAATTATCTCATGAAATTATACTTAAAAAGAAGAGGTCCAGCCTGAGCTTTTTAGGCTGGGCTTCTCCTATGGGTCACAGGAGTGCAATTCATTTTTCACTCCTGTGTGCTCTCCGCTGAAGTCATTACCATCAGTCGAGGCAGCTCGTCATCCCGACTTCGCAAGTCTGGATCCACCAGCTGCCTCGATTGATGGCAGTCTCAGAAGAGAGGAGAGCTGCTGACTGACAGTCAGCAGCTCTCCTCTCGGAATTGTGTGAAAACCGAGCCATCGGCGTTGTTTGGTGGCTCAGTCCTCAGTGTAGAGACGGCAGGGGACAGATGCAGCATCAGTCTGATGCTGCATCCACATAAGTAATTCTGAGAAAAAAAAAAAAACATACTTCTCTGTTAAATGTTTTATGCAGAATTAAGTTATAAAAATAAATATTAACAACAACTTTATCAGTGCAGTCTCACCTGTGCCCAACAATGCAGCCTACCTGTATCCATCAATGCCCCCTCACCTGTGCCCAACAATGCCCCCTCACCTGTGCCCAACAATGCAGCCTGCCTGTGTCCATCAATGCAGCCTGCCTGCGTCCATCAATGCAGTCTACCAGTGCAGGGGAAGAGAAAGGAGAGCAGGCGGCCAGATTTTGAGAGAAAGCAGAAACATCACTGTAACAGCTTAATTTCAATAACCGAGTGTTCCTGCCCCTAGCCATCACATACAGCCCCGCCTCCTGGTCTGGGGATCTTTGATATACATCACACGTCCCGGGATTGGATGGGTGATCTATCAAAGTATCGGGGGCTAGAAGGCGGGGCTGTATGTGACAGTGAGTGAGGGGAACACTTGGCAAATGAAATGTAAGCTGTTACAGCTATAAAAAAGTGTAAATAAACGAATGCGCAAACCAGTGTTGTATGTATTCAATGAGTAGCTGCCAACATAAAATAAGTGTTCTCACACAGTGAAAATATATAAAACAAATAGTGTGGTGCTTCCTCAATACAATAAAGTGTATCAACTTCAATAAAAACAATTTAAACAATATATTGCAAATACTCAAATGGAGTGTTTTCCGTATACACAATTCCAATGAAATATAAAAAGTGCAAAAGAAAAACTTCCACGTAAATAATTCCAATACACTATTAAAGTGCTCTGTGCGAAAAAACTTCAGTGCAAAAATGAATGTTCTTATAGTGATGTCCCCATCCAGAGTGCACACATAAGTAATGTTCAAAATTCTTTTAAAAAGTGAAGAACTTCCACCATTCGTGATCATAGTGTGCCCCAGCCTCTCACCTCAGGGAAAGACCCCTACAGGTTTAGTCGCACTTCTGGTATCAAATATTTATTTATTTATTGAAGTTCATACACTTTATTGCGGGGATATGCAATTAGCGGACCTCCAGATGTTGCAGAACTACGATTCCCATGAGGCAAAGCAAGACTCTGACAGCCACAAGCATGATACCCAGTCAGAGGCATGATGGGACTTGTAGTTTTGCAACAGCTGGAGGTCCGCTAATTGCATATCCCTGCTTTATTGTATTGAATTAGTGCCACATTATTTGATTTATAAGCTGTTACAGCTATGTCCCCACTATCTGATAATTCAGGCCGCCTGCTCTCCTCTCTCTTCCCCTCTGCGATCACTAAGCTCCCATTCAACCCCAGCGGTGCTCGTATATATATATATAGGCCCAGATTCTCAAAGGAGATACAACGGCGTATCTCCAGATACGCCGTCATATCTCTGAGTCTGAGCCGTCGTATCTATGCGCCTGATTCTTAGAATCAGTTATGCATAGATTTGTATTAGATCCGACCGGCGTAAGTCTCTTCCTCTGGATCAACTGTGGGTATGGAGTTGGATGTATGGGATTGTATTGTGTTTTTTATTTTGTTTGTTTATTTATTTATTTTTGTGGTTGAACTGGATGGACTTGTGTCTTTTTTCAACCTGACTAACTATGTAACTATGGATCTTAACTGCATATTTACGCTGGCCGCTAGGGGCGTGTACGCTGATTTACGCCTAGAAATATGTAAATCAGCTAGATACGTGAATTCACGAACGTACGCCCGGCCGACGCAGTACAGATACGCCATTTACGTTAGGCTTTTCCCGGCGTAAAGTTACCCTTGCTATATGAGGCGTACATGCGGCATACCAATGTTAAGTATGGACGTCGTTCCCGCGTCGAATTTTGAAAATTTTACGTCGTTTGCGCAAGTTGTCCGTGAATGGGGCTGGACGTAATTTACGTTCACGTCGAAACCAATATACGTCCTTGCGGCGTAGTTTGGAGCAATGCACACTAGGATATGTCCACGGACGGCGCATGCACCGTTCGTAAAAAGCGTCATTTACGTGGGGTAACATAACATTTACATAACACACGCCCACATCTTCAAAATTTGAATTAGGCGGGCTTACGCCGGCCTATTTACACTACGCCGCCGCAACTTACTGAGCAAGTGCTTTGAGAATACTGCACTTGCCCGTCTACGTTGCAGAGGCATAACGTAAATAGGATACGTTACGCCCGCACAAAGATACGCCGATCTACGTGAATCTGGGCTAAGATCAGCTAAAAGTAGTTGGCTCTGTGCATTATAATTAATCAAAATTAATCGATTAAAAAATAAATCGATTAATCGAACACAAAAATTGTAATCAGTAACAGCCCTAATATATATATATATATATATATATATATATATATATATATATATATATATATATAATATATATTACTGGTAGGGTTATTTTAACTGAGGTTATATACAAATGTCTGCCCTATGATCTGTATACTGTATGATTAAACAAACGTAAATACAAAGTAACAATTGTATTGCAATGTTTTTCTCAATGTTCAGCACACTGTTTAGTGGGGACAGCTGGATGGACAGTGGCACTGTTACAGTGGGGACATTTCTATATCACACTCAGTAGACTAGTTGTTAGTGGTAGTATAAAGACAGCTATCAGCTGTTTCAAAAATCAACTCATGTGTAAGCATGAAACATCAGCTGTGCTAGTAACAAGAGAAGACATAGTACCTATCTGATGGGGTGAGTAGGTGAGACAGCCTGTGGTGAAGATGAGGTATTTCTTGTTCCCTTCAAGGCTTTGAGGACCGTTGGGCCTCCATGTCCGGTATTTTGCATAAAGCTGGGCTACTTTGGTCTCCACCTGATCCCTGGTCAGCGGAGGTGGAAGCAGCTGTTGATTTTGGGCATCAATGTCCACAAACATTTGAAGGGCTGCTGCAATCTGAGCATCTTCTCCAACAATCTCCCTTTCTTCCCCATCTTCTTCACCATCCTCCTCCTCTTCCTCCTCCAAACGATCATTCTCCTGTGGTCTGGTAGGGCCCTGTATTGTTTCATCAGCCTTCTCCCCGGCCTCCACAAGGAGTTCTGGAGAGTCCGCCACCATTACCATACGGATGGAGCTAGCGTTCAGGTTCTGTATTTTAAAAAGTCTCTTTACCACGTTAAGGTTTTCTGATTCAACATCCTAAAAAAAGGTGGAGACACGTTGCAATTAAATTAAATTCAAATTTAGATGCTTTAGTATCCACTATATAGAAGAAAAAAGAGCAATGTAAAAAGCCTATAAACTTACCAGTTGCTGCAATGATGCAGAAAATTGAACTATCTCCACAGACATTGGTGCCCTGGTCTCTGGAACAGGGATTTATGGGGACTGATGCAACTAGGGGCTCTGATGCCCTGCTGAATTCATTTCCCTAGAATCACTCCTATTCTACTGTATAAGTCAGGTAACTAATAACTTTGCTTTGATAATGTGACTGGGCAAGGAAGGGAGCTTGCATTCCTAAAAAGAAGTTGTCAATGACAACCAATATGCTTTTAGCTTTCATTTCCTTTACTTGTTTAGATCATTTAACTGGACTTTTCATTGTACCGTCTCCTGTGTGAAATAAAAAGTGTTTGCTTATCTAGAAACCAGACATCAGCTGCAATTAGAAACATAGAAAAGTGATGGCAGAAAAAGAACGAGTAGGCCATCGAGACTGCCCATTTAAAGGGGAGTTCCAGCCATTTGTATGTTTATTAAAAGTCAGCAGCAACAAAAAGTGTAGCTGCTGGCTTTTAATAAACAGGCACTTACCTGCTCCAGCGCTCCAGCGACGCGCCGGCCGGGGCTCCGCTCCTCTCCCCCCCTCCCCGGCCGGCATCTTCATCTTCAGTGTGGGCACCCGGCCGTGACAGCTTTCGGCTTCACAGCCGGGCACCCACTGCGCATGCGCGAGCGGCGTGGCCCGGCGCCGCGCCGTGTAATTGCCCAGGAGATCGCCTAGGACCTGTGACGTGTCCTAGGCGATCGCCTACAGCAGCCACTTCCTGAAGGCCATTAAGCTTAGTCGCCTACAGGAAGGAGGAAGTGGGACAGGAAGTCCCACTCGTGCTGAAGCCCCCACTCCCCCCCCAAAAAAATTACATGCCAAATGTGGCATGTAAGGGGGAGAGGAGTGGGTTAAGAGGAAGTTCCAAATTTGGGTGGAACTCCTCTTTAACTACTTGCCGACCAGCCGCCGCAGTTCTACGGCGGCAGGTCGGCTTCCCTGCGCGAGAGCCCATAGCTCTACGTCGGCTCTCGCAGCGGCCACTAGGGGCGACCACCGCCGGGCACCCGCGATTGCTCGTTACAGAGCGAGGAACGGGAGCTGTGAGTGTAAATTGAGTGGCATTTTTATAGTAATCCAATGCATTTTTATAGCACTGATCGCTATTAAAAATGCCAATGGTCCAAAAATGTGTCAAAAGTGTCCGCCATAATGTCGCAGGAAAAATTGCTGATCGCCGCCATTACTAGTAAAAAAAAAATATTAATAAAAATGCCATAAAACTACCCCCTATTTTGAAAACGCTATAACTTTTGCGCAAACCAATCAATAAACATTTATTGCGATTTTTTTTACGAAAAATATGTAGAAGAATACGTATTAGCCTAAACTGAGGGAAATTTTTTTTATATATATTTTTGGGGGATATTTATTATAGCAAAAAGTAAAAAATATTATTTTTTTTCAAAATTGTCGCTCTATTTTTGTTTATAGCGCAAAAACTAAAATCCGCAGAGGTGATCAAATACCACCAAAAGAAAGCTATATTTGTGGGAAAAAAAGGACGCAATTTTGTTTGGGAGCCTCGTCGCACGACCGCGCAATTGTCAGTTAAAGCGACGCAGTGCCGAATCGCAAAAAGTGCTCTGGTCTTTGACCAGCAATATGGGGGTTAAGTGGTTAAAAAAAAAAAAAAATGATTTTATAGATCTAGGTTTATCCCTAGCATGTTTGATGCAATTTACGGTTGACTGTCTCACTACCTCTGCTGGAAGTTTGTTCCAAACATCAACTACCCTTACAAAATAATACTTTCTCAGTTTAGTTTTGAACTTTCCTCCAGTTAGTTTAAGGTCATGTCCCTGTGTTCTTGATTTTGGTTTCATATGGAAAAGACTGCCCTCCTGAACCTTATTCACTGCCTTGATGCATTTAAAGGTTTCAATCATGTCTCCCCTTTCCCTTCTTTCCTCCAGACTGTACATATTACGTTTCTGAATTTGCTCTCGATTATATATATATATATATATATATATATATTTTTTTTAAGAATCTGATTAGCTGATACCAGTAACAAGTGAAAAGGAAAAAGGAAGGTGTTAAGGGAAAACAAAATCCAAACCCACATGGTCATGTGTGAAAAAGTGTTTGCTCCCTAAACTTAATAACTGGTTGGGCCACCCTTAGCAGCAAGAAATGCAATCAAGCGTTTGCGATAACTTGCAATGAGTCTGTTACAGCAATGTGCAAGAATTTGGGTCCACTCATCTTTGCAGAATTGTTACAATTTAGCCACATTGGAAGGTTTTCGAGCATGGACCGCCTTTTTAACCACTTGCTTACTGGGCACATAAACCCCCTTCGTTCCCAGGCGAAATCTCAGCGTCCGGCACTGCGTCGCTTTAACTGACAATTGCGCGGTCGTGCGACGTGGCTCCCAAACAAAATTGGCGTCCTTTTTTTCCCCACAAATAGAGCTTTCTTTTGGTGGTATTTGATCACCTCTGCGGTTTTTATTTTTTGCGCTATAAACAAAAAAAGAGCAACAATTTAAAAAAAATATATATTTTTTTTACTTGTTGCTATAATAAATATCCCAATTTTTTTTAAAAAAAAACTATTTTTTTTCTCAGTTAAGGCCGATACGTATTTTTCGACTTATTTTTGTAAAAAAAAAAAAAAAAATCGCAATAAGCGACTGGTTTGCGCAAAAGTTATAGCGCCTACAAAATGGGGAACAGAATTATGATTTTTTTTTTTACTAGTAATGGCGGCGATCTGCGATTTTTATTGGGACTGGGATATTGCGGCGGACGTATCGGACACTTTTGACACAAATTTGGCGCCATTCACATTTATACAGCGATCAGTGCTATAAAAATGCACGAATTACTGTATAAATGTGACTGGCAGTGAAGGGGTTAACACTAGGGGGTGAGGAAGGGGTTAACTGTGTAGCCTGGGTGTGTTATAACTGTGTGGGGGGAGGGGGGTGACTGGGGGAGGGGACCGATGCTGTGTCTCTATGTACAAGAGACACAGATCAGTCTCCTCTCTCCCTGACAGGACGTGGAGCTCTGTGTTTACACACAGAGCTCCACGTCCCTGCTGTCACCGCCGTGTCACCGACGATCGCGTGTACCCGGCGGACATCGCGGCCGCCCGGTACACGCATCGGGTCTTCGGCGATGCGTCGGGACAGTTTTTACCCGCCGCGCGCCACCCAGTGGCGCGCGCGGGTAATGCACATAAGAGGCCGTGTTTAAACGGCCACTTGGCACTTGAGAGCCGCGCTGCGGACGTATTTCGTCTATAGCGCGGATCTCAAGTGGTTAAAGGTCATGCCACAGCCTTTCAATAGGATTCAGGTCATGACTTTGACTAGGCCACTCCAAAGTCTTCATTTTTTTTCCCTTCAGCCATTCAGAGGTGGACTTTCTGGTGTGTTTTGGATCATTGTCCTGCTGCAGAACCAAGTCTGCTTCAGCTTGAGGTCACGAACAGATGGCCACACATTATCCTTCAGTATTTTTTGGTAGATAGAATTCATGGTTCCATTTATCACAGCAAGTCTTCCAGGTCCTGAAACAGCCCCACACCATCACACTACCACCACCGTTCCATGTGTTCGCCATTTGTGGATAATGGCTTGCACTATGTTTTGCTGGAGTCCCTAAGATTTAGAAATGGCTTTATAACCCTTTCCAGACTGATAGATCTCAATTACTTTCTCTTTCTCATTTGTTCCTGAATTTCGTTGCATCTCGGCATGATGTGTAGCTTTTTAGAATTGTTTAGTCTACTTCACTTTGTCAGTCAGGTCTTATTTAAGTGATTTCTTGATTGCGAACAGGTGTGGCAGTAATCAGGCCTGGTTGTGTCTAGAGAAATTGAAGTCAGGTGTGATAAACCAGAGTTAAGTTATGTTTTAAGGGGGGGGGGGGGGGGGTGCCACAACTTGACACTTTTTCACAAAGGGCCAAGTGGGTTTGGATTTTGCTTTCCCTTAATAAATACCTTCCTTTAAAAACTGCATGTTGTGTTTACTTGTGTTATCTTTGACTAATATTTAAATTTGTTTGATGATCTGAAACATTAAAAAGTGTAACAAACGTGCAAAACAATGAAAAATCATGAAGGGGGCCAACACTTTTTCACACAACTGTATATGTAGGTTGCTGTATATGTCTGTCGCTCACCTGGAAGGCCTTGTTAAGCCAGAGGACGGAGCAGGAGGTGATGCGACCCATGCGATGAAGATTGCCAGAAATAAGGTGGGTGTTATTAAGCCAGCAGCCGAACACATCATATGGCTTATTCCTTACCCGAGACAAAAGGTTGAACCCATCTACAAAGAAAGAGGGAGACAAATGAGCAAGGAGAAAGAGAACAGAATTTAAGAGTCAGGAAGAAGATAAGATGAGGAGAGAAATGAGAGAAGACAGCATGAAAAGAAGGAGAGAGAAGAGAGATGTACGCCGACTTCTGCCAACTGTGTACAGGTGTTTACACGTCCAGAAGAAAATATATTGTATGAGCAAAATAGTTTACATTCCATCACCTTACCAATACTGAAGACTGCAATTTCCCCTGCGGAGGAGTTATGGGGTCCCACAAAAACCCCAGACACCAGAAGGAGTGTGTCATCATAATTAAACTGCGAGAACTGTGTGTAGCTCCAGTGATGGGGTCTCATGTTAGCACTGTGCAGGAGAGTAAAGGGGTGTTTGGTGTTCCAGATCTGCAGATAGGACAAAAGGCAAATAAATAAGGAGGTCCAACATGCTCCGTTAACTTAAAATAACACACAACATGGAATTACCTATGCTTACCTTGACTGTACAGTCCTTAGAACAAGAGGCACACAAGTCCCCAGCATGTGAAAAGCTGATGTGTAGGACCTGGTCCGTGTGTTCTCTGAGTCTCTGGACCTCCACACATGGAACCGTGTCATGAAGACGCTGGAACTCTGCATACCAAGAGTCTGTGCCTGTCACAAGTAGCAACAAATATATTATACAACATCACAGGCTTAAAAGGACTGTAAAAAGTACAGTTACTATGTGTACAGTAACCCATACCAACTCATAAAATTGAAATAAAATTTTGGCATGCGCTTCAAGTAAGCCATTCCTTGAGATCCCTTGGGTCACCAATACACTCCCCCGGGTGGTTTCCAAGATGTACGGGTTACTAAATACACCCTTGAAGGATTTTGATATGCCGGGCATTAGCAAGTGGGAAAGAGATTTGGATAGGACCTTTATTCAAACTCAACGTAAACAGATTATGTATTTAGCCCTAAATTCCTCGGTCTGTACATGGACCCAGGAATCTAATTATAAACTTTTGACGCAATGGTACTATACACCAGTACAGCTCCAAAACCTTACAGAATTTCAGGTACCAGATGACCCTGCCTTCCTACTGCTTTATTGCACACAAATCCCGGTGCAGACTTATAAAAGGTCTGTGCTGTGTCATTTGATCAACGCAGCTAAAGCCGGGGTCACTTGGCATTGGAGAGATCCCAGACCACCCTCAATTGCAGAGATGCTAAATAGGGTAAGAGAGACTGGGGCCATGGAGGACTTGGTCCTCACAGCCCAAAATAAAAAAAAACAGTACAACAAAACATGGAAAGGATGGAATTTATTTATGTATTCGGAGGAAGGGAAAAGAATGCTAGATGGGGCACCTGAGGAATGAGGGTGCCCAATAGGAATTATGCACCTGAAATAGGAGGTATGTACCAGCACATAGGGAAAAACAGAAACCGAATGGATCCATCTCTGTTGGGGTTGGGGGGAGGGGGGTTCTGTTGTTGATTTGGGGGTGGGGGGGGGCATTTCTCTTTGTAGAGTAAGAGGGAGGAAAAGGAGAAAAAAGGGAAAAAAAAAAGAGAAAGGGAGGAATAATGGCGAGGAGGAAAAGAGATGCCATTGATAAATATTTTAAGCCCTTAGGAACATGGTAACGATGGAAGAGGGAAATTTATGTAAATACAAATGAATATATAGGTATACATATTGTGGATCGCTAAATGTACTAAGGATGGGGGAAAATGTAAATGTATACATATTTGATGGATTGTAGTAGTGATAATGTGTCTGTTGATATTTCCTTTTGTGATCAAAATAAAAAGATAAAAATATGAAAAATGAAAAACAAACAAAAAAATATATCCAACTTTCCTGGGGGATAGAGAGGGAGATCGAGAGAGATCGGGAGAGAGACTTTATAACACTTAGGTCCTCCCCATCCTACGCTACACCCCCTTAGCTCCTCCCTCAATCCAATGCTGTAGTCCTCCGCTTCTCATCTCTACATCCAAAGCTGTAGAAACCCGCTTACCCTCTCCACAACCCCCCATTCCCTACCCTACTGTCCCCTTCTACCCATAGTTGGCAAGGTTGAAATAAGACACCAAGCCTCAAGCCTCAAACCTTCTGGCACAAAGTCATTTGGAGTCATGAGACCAACATTTAGCTTTTTGGCCACAACCATAAACACTACATTTGGAGAGGAGTCAAAAAGGCCTATGATGAAAAGTACACCATTCCTACTGTGAAACACGGAGGTGGATCGTTGATGTTTTGGGGATGTGTGAGCTACAAAAGGCACAGGAAAATTTGGTCAAAATTGATGGCAAGATGAATGCAGTATGTTATCAAAAAATACTGGAAGAACATTTGCATTCATCAGCCAGGAAGCTGCGCATGGGACGTACTTGGACATTCCATCATGACAATGATCAAAAACATAAGGCCAAGTCGACCTGTCATTGGCTATAGCAGAATAAAGCAAAGGTTCTGGAGTGGCCATCTCAGTCTCCTGCCGTGCCATGCCAAAAGATCTCCGTTTGTAAAGTAAACGTTTGTGTGAAAATGTACCAAATGCCTTTGCAAAATGCAGATACACCACATCCACAGGCCTTTCTTTTATCTACATGGCAGCTCACTTCCTCGTAGAATGTTAATAGATTGGTCTGGCAAGAACAATCCTTCATGAAACCATACGAATGATATCATTTTCATTAGCAAAATCTTGGATATATTCCCTTCTCACCCCCTCCAATACAGACTATTGATGTTAGGCTAACTGGCCTGTAGTTCCAAGGGATATATCTGGGCCCTTTTTTAAATATTGGTACCACATTGGCCTTTCTCCAATCAGCTGGTACCATTACAGTCAGTAAACTGTCCATAAAAATTAGGAGCAATGGTCTAGCTATTACCTGACTAAGTTCCTTAAGGACCCTTGGGTGTAAGATATCTGGTCCCGGTGACTTATTTGTGTTAAGATTTTCAAGTCTATTTCTGATATTGTTATTGGTTACCCACGAAGGTACATTCTGTCATATGTTATTAACATTACAGTCTTGGTTACTATATCCCCCTTTTTCCTTCGTGAAAACAGAGAAGAATGCATTTAAAACCTTTGCCTCCCCATCCCACGCTGCTTTCCCCTGCTCCTCATGCCTCCACCCCATGCTGCTGATCCCTGCCCCACCTCAATCCCTCGTACCACCTCAACTCCCCTCATCACAGCACCTCCTTCACACCTATCTTCCCCTTGATTGCTAAGCTTCCCACTACACATTCTAGGCCATGGCACAGCACCCCCACTTCCTCCTCACAGGACGTTTCTGCCAGCCGTCTCACACCCCTAAAGCTGGGTACACACGGACCAAGAATGGTTGGATCAACAGGAACCAGGTGCCTTTCAGCCTGTCTGCACAGCCCTGCCCTATGGACGGCCAAGAGTAAATGTACTCCGCTGTCCTCAACTACCTTATGATCTGCCTAAATGGAAGTGGACAGAGTGCCTTCTGTTTTTCTTTTTTATATTAAATCGGACCCGGAGATAGGCGGATTTAAAGCGGAGGTGCAGCTTTAAAAAAAAAAATATTTAAGTCAGCAGCTACAAACACTGTAGCTGCTGACTTTTAATAAGCACACTTACCTGTCCAGGTTGCCTGCGATGTGGGCCGCCCGAGGCCAATTCGTCGATCGTGGCTGGTCCTGGCGCCGCCATCCTCACTAAGGGAAACAGGCAGTGGAGCCTTGCAGCTTCACTGCCCGTTTCCTACTGCGCATGCGCGAGTCTGGCGTCGCTTTGTGAATGGGCGGCTGACTTCTGGGAGACACACAGTTTCCATAAGTCAGCGCGCCCCATTCCTCAGAAGACAATGTACAAAAAACAAGAATAAATTTGCGCTATCAGTGTGAAAAGCAGCCACAAACAATCTAGTGAAACAAGAAAGTGGTGAAATATACAAAAAACAATTAAGTGGCGCTGAAAGGTGATGAATGTAGATATTATAACAAAGTAAATCATACAACAATATGAACAAATGAACAAATCATATATGAGAAGTTAGCAAACAGTGAGTCCATATGTAACAAACAGTGAATCACTGGAAAAATGCACCGCCAGTAAATAATCTCCTGTGATGGACGATTCAAGACACCACGGTGAAATGGAATGGACAATTATGTGAAAAAGTAACCACCACCAGGAAGGGAGGCTTACCGGAAATATTGAACCCTAATAAACATACGCTTAAAGGGTCAATATAGACTGTATGTAAGTTGGTGAAACCACATCAATCGGATCTGGGTACATAAAAGGAACGATGGCTGGAAAGCATCACTGTAAACCAGAGCAGGGGGATGGCAACGTCTTGAAGGTATCTCACAAGAAATCAGACCATATCCAAGGAACATAAAAGAAAACGAAGTCCCATAGTGTAATACCGTAATAATAGTGTAAGCCTCCCTTCCTGGTGGTGGTTACTTTTTCACATAATTGTCCATTCCATTTCACCGTGGTGTCTTGAATCGTCCATCACAGGAGATTATTTACTGGCGGTGCATTTTTCCAGTGATTCACTGTTTGTTACATATGGACTCACTGTTTGCTAACTTCTCATATATGATTTGTTCATTTGTTCATATTGTTGTATGATTTACTTTGTTATAATATCTACATTCATCACCTTTCAGCGCCACTTAATTGTTTTTTGTATATCTCAGAAGACAATGTGAGGACGACGAGACCGAGAAGCACCACGGACAAAGAAGGGGAAGATCTGCCTAGTAACAGACCTTTTTTTTTTTTTTTTTTTTTTTTTAGCCTTTTTGGCTATTTTTTTTTAGGGTGAACCTCCACTTTAAATGGATACAAGTCCATTTACACCCACCTGGCCACAGGGGTGAATGGACCATCTGATCAGGTCCGCCTGAAAAACTGATAAGCGGACCTCAATGACCCTGCCGTGTGAAAGGGACATAATATAAAATCACCAAGTATTCATAGCAAGATATTGACGCTCCAATACACTACAAAACATTTGCCATTTACTAAATTAAAAGTATTAATAACCATTTACAGACGTCCTCGTTTTCTACTGACATGTAAACTGGTATATACACAGTCGGTTATTTAAAGCAATATTAAACCCAAAAGATGTAATCTATTGCAGCTTACCAATCATTCAATGTGGTGGCTGCATTTGTTTCCCCCCCCCCCCTCTGTTTTCACCTGGTGATCTGGCCAGTAGCACACCTCCTGTATTAGAGTGCCCCCACTCTGGATAAAGGAGCACAGGGGGGCCTTTGGAGAGCAGCATTGTCAAACAATTTGAAGCCAAACTCCAGCTCACACTTTATAGGCAGTATCAGCAAACAGTATTATCCTTTTCGGATAAAGGTCTGTCTCTTCCCTGCAACTGTCTGCAGAACAGCTTGTTCTTTTGAAAAACAGACTTACCAGCTGGATCACCAGATAAAAATAGGAGAAAACCTCAAAAAGTAAACTAATGCAGCCATCACATCTCAGAATTGGTAAACTGTCATAAAAAAAAAAAATCCTTGAATTTAGGTTTAATACTACTTTGGTAATCGTATGAAAACCAATACAGAGGGAGCTTGTGCCAAACTTGCTTCCCACAATTTTTCAACCTGCAGTCCATGCCGCCCCCCTCTATGCTGCACATAAATGCTAAGGATTCCAGTATAAAGCCCAGCTATGGGTCTGACCTGGGTAGCGGTGGACGAGCCTCTGTACATGGTAGTGTCTGTAGAAGAGTTCCTTCCAAAGGAAGTCGTCACGGGACACAGCATACCAGCGCCTGCACACCAGCCCGGCTGAGAGCAGATCCACAGGCTCCAAGCTCAGGAATATCTGGTAGATGATGCTGTCAGGGAGGAAGGAGGGACCAGCGACCTCCATTGTGTCATTCTGTCTTTCTTGTTGGACCTAAAACAGCTAAAAACAAATAAAATACCATGAAAGGAGATTCAAAAGATATTACGATAAATTAAGTCATTTTTTGGTGCTTCAACTTTGATTTTAGGTTAGAAATGGTCTTGTATTCCATTTATTTAGAATTTCTTACAGGAAACCTGTGCCTTCTCCAAGCACAGCAACAGGTTCATGTTTGTCCCCCACCCCTATCCAGCAACATACACCCCTTTCCTTCACCCCCTCCACCACTCCATTCAGCTGCTGCCCCGCATGGGGAACCACATGACTCCCTCCTGTGTCTCATGTCAATTATGATGTGAGCAACTCCTAATGTACACAGAGCGGCTTCCAGCAGGTGAATGGGGGGGGGGGGACGGGACAAACTGAGAAAAGCATACTGAGGGGTGGAGATGAGAGAATAGGGAGCCCAAGGAAGCACAGAAAACAGTGGATGATCCGGGGGGCATGATCCGCATGATATCATGCTATGGGGATTACGCCTCCACACATTCAGATCAATGAGCCAACAAGGCGTTTCCCATTGGTAGACCAGTACACTTCTGTGTAAAACAGACATTATGGGCTTTTACACTGAACTGACTCAGCCAGCCCATGTACAACTACTGGCAACTCTCCTTCACCCAGGGGCAGTGCACAGCCTGACAGCAATGGGTGTACTCTGGTAGTAACAAAAACAGTGTAGAAGCATATACCACAACTAGAACATTTATTTCAGCAGTGAGGTGACTGTATTATTTACAATAAATGGGATATTTGCTTATAAATACACAATGGACTGAAGGCCATAACATTATAACATGTTCATGTGCTTCCATTTTACATTTTGAAGTGTGCGCACCGATTCAGGTCAGTGTATACTGTGCGCACCAATCAGTGTATACCGATTTGCGTCGGTGTATAAGGTGCACACGACTCGTGTCAGTGTATATGGTGCACACCAATTTGCGTCAGTGTATACTGCTCCCATCAGTGTCAGTACAAGGATTTATATAAGTGTGTATACTGTGCGCTCCCATTAGTGTCAGTATATACTCTAGGCACCGTTTCATATCAGTGCATACTGTGGGTTTCCATCAGCGTCAGTATATACTGTGCGTACCGATATATATCAGTGTATACTGTATGTTACCGTCAGTGTATACTGTGCGCCCCCATTAGTGTCAGTGTATACTGTATGTTCCCATCGGTGTCATATACTGCCCGCTCCCAATTGTATCATTATAGACTGTGTGCACTGATTTATATCAGTGTATACTATGCGCTCCCATCAGTGTCAGTATATATTGTGCGCATCAATTCATATTAGTGTATATTGTGCGCTCCAATTAGTGTAAGTATAGACTGTGCGCACCGATTTATAACAGTGTATACTGTGCACTCCCATTAGCGTCAGTGTAAGTATATACTGCGCACACCAATTTACGGTATATCAGTGTATACTGTCTGCCCCATCAGTGTCAGTATTTACTGTGCGCACCAATTTATATCAGTGTATACTGTGCGCTTCCATCAGTGTCAGTATATACTGTGGGCTCCCATTAGTGTCAGTATAGACTGTGCGCACTGATTTACATCAGTGTGTATACTGTGCGCTTCCATTAGTGTCGGTATATATTGTGCGCATCAATTTATATCAGTGTATATTGTGCGCTCCCATTAGTGTCAGCATAGACTGTGCGCACCGATTTAATGAGTGTATACTGTGTGCTCCCTTTAGTGTCAGTGTATACTCTATGCACCGATTTATATCAGTGTATACTGTGTGCTCCCATCAGTGTCAGTATATACTGTGCGGTCCCACTAGTGTCAGTATAGACTGTGCGCACTGATTTATATCAGTGTATACTGTGCGTTTCCATCAGTGTCATATACTGTGCACATCGCTTTATAACAGTGTATACTGTGTGCTCCCATCAGTGTCAGTATATACTGTGCGCCACGGATTTATATCAATGTATACTGTGTGTTCCCATCAGTGTCATATACTGTGCGCACCGATTTATATCACTGTATACCGTGCATTCCCATTAGTGTCAGAATATACTGTGCACACCAACCACACGGTATTATGTGGACAGGCCGTGTATATTGTGGATTCAGTTATAAACTTAAGGGCTCTTTCACAAAATGTCAGTTTTTGACGGACTCCACTTGGTCAGCAGGAATCGTTCCGTTGATCCCCGCTGAGCCAGCAGATGACAGGTCCGTCTCCGCTCACTGTGCAAGGACGGGCCTGTCAGAGCCCCGCTCTCCTCTATGGGGGATCGGATAAAAAACGCACCACCTGTCCATTTTCATCCGATCCGATAGACAGGAGGGAAAATAGTGTTTCCATCCGTCTGCATTTAGCGGATCGGATGTCAGCAGACTTGTCACTGCTGACATCCGTCACTCTATAGAGGTGAATGGAGCTTCCGTTCAGGTCCGTCTGTGTGAAAGGGGCCTAAGGGTTGGTGTACACTGTACAGACAGTTAGATTTTGTAGTGTCAGTGAATATGTAGTCAGTTATATTCTGTGGTGTCAGTGAATGTTCTGTAGTGATGTCAGTGTACAGTAGGGGTGTCAGTGAATGTTATGTAAAGATGTCAGTGTACAGTAGGGGTGTCAGTGAATGTTCTGTAGAGGTTTCAGTGAATGTTCTGTAGTGATGTCAGTGTACAGTAGAGGTGTCAGTGAATGTTCTGTGGAGATGTCAGTGTACAGTAGAGGTGTCAGTGAATGTTCTGTGGAGATGTCAGTGTACACTAGGGGTGTCAGTGAATGTTCTGTAGTGATGTCAGTGTACAGTAGAGGTGCCAGTGAATGTTCTGTAGAGATGTCAGTGTACAGTAGAGGTGTCAGTGAATGTTCTGTAGAGGTGTCAGTGAATGTTCTGTAGAGATGTCAGTGAATGTTCTGTAGTGATGTCAGTGTACAGTAGAGGTGCCAGTGAATGTTCTGTAGAGATGTCAGTGTACAGTAGAGGTGTCAGTGAATGTTCTGTAGAGGTGTCAGTGAATGTTCTGTAGAGATGTCAGTGAATGTTCTGTGGAGATGTCAGTGTACAGTAGAGGTGTCAGTGAATGTTCTGTAGATGTCAGTGTACAGTAGAGATGTCAGTGAATGTTCTGTAGATGTCAGTGTACAGTAGGGGTGTCAGTGAATGTTCTGTGGAGATGTCAGTGTACAGTAGAGGTGTCAGTGAATGTTCTGTAGATGTCAGTGTACAGTAGAGGTGTCAGTGAATGTTCTGTAGTGATGTCAGTGTACAGTAGAGGTGTCAGTGAATGTTCTGTAGTGATGTCAGTGTACAGTAGAGATGTCAGTGAATGTTCTGTAGTGAGGTCAGTGTACAATGGAGGTGTCAGTGAATGTTCTGTAGAGATGTCAGTGTACAGTAGAGATGTCAGTGAATGTTCTGTGGAGATGTCAGTGTACAGTAGAGATGTCAGTGAATGTTCTGTAGTGATGTCAGTGTACAGTAGAGGTGTCAGTGAATGTTCTGTAGTGAGGTCAGTGTACAATGGAGGTGTCAGTGAATGTTCTGTAGAGATGTCAGTGTACAGTAGAGATGTCAGTGAATGTTCTGTGGAGATGTCAGTGTACACTAGGGGTGTCAGTGAATGTTCTGTAGTGATGTCAGTGTACAGTAGAGGTGTCAGTGAATGTTCTGTGGTGATGTCAGTGTACAGTAGAGGTGTCAGTGAATGTTCTGTAGAGATGTCAGTGTACAGTAGAGGTGTCAGTGAATGTTCTGTAGTGATGTCAGTGTACAGTAGACGTGTCAGTGAATGTTCTGTGGTGATGTCAGTGTACAGTAGAGGTGTCAGTGAATGTTCTGTAGTGATGTCAGTGTACAGTAGGGGTGTCAGTGAATGTTCTGTAGTGATGTCAGTGTACAGTAGGGGTGTCAGTGAATGTTCTGTAGTGATGTCAGTGTATAGTAGGGGTGTCAGTGAATGTTCTGTATAGTAGAGGTGTCAGTGAATGTTCTGTGGAGATGTCAGTGTACACTAGGGGTGTCAGTGAATGTTCTGTAGAGATGTCAGTGTACAGTAGAGGTGTCAGTGAATGTTCTGTAGTGATGTCAGTGTACAGTAGGGGTGTCAGTGAATGTTCTGTAGTGATGTCAGTGTACAGTAGGGGTGTCAGTGAATGTTCTGTAGTGATGTCAGTGTATAGTAGGGGTGTCAGTGAATGTTCTGTATAGTAGGGGTGTCAGTGAATGTTCTGTATAGTAGGGGTGTCAGTGAATGTTCTGTGGAGATGTCAGTGTACACTAGGGGTGTCAGTGAATGTTCTGTAGTGATGTCAGTGTACAGTAGGGGTGTCAGTGAATGTTCTGTGGAGATGTCATTGTACAGTAGAGATGTCAGTGTACAGTAGAGATGTCAGTGTACAGTAGGGGTGTCAGTGTACAGTAGTGAGAGCAGTGCCCCTTCCCCTGTTGTATTGGACTGCCATCTCTCCTCCATCCACCCCTCCCGTCCCGGTAATTCTGGAACCTCCAGCACCGTACTCAGATCTCACCTCCACTTCCGGATCGTCCCACCTCTCCCTGCTCCTTCTCTATGACCCCGGCCGCTCTGCCCCGCCCTGTCCTCTCTCTATGGTTACGTCCCGTCTTTGTGAAGGGGGGTGGAGAGTCGTACGTTGACAAATATGGACTCGGAGCTGAGCACTGGCTGTGCGGCACGCTGAGCTCAGCACTGCAGACTTCTGTACGCTGCTGCCACCCGCAGGGCGAGAGGCGGTACTGCACCGATACTGGAAAATGTAGTGCTGTGGGGCATATTTTATAATAAAGCGGATGAATCCTGGCCAATGTGACTCCCAGGATCAGCTGGATATTTGCCAACTCTCTTCCTGTACATTTTAAGGTATTACAAACATCAGAATACACCCCCTACCAAAAAACAAACTCAACAATCAAGTGCCATGCTTGCACACACAGTAATATACGCTGAATGGTGGATGTGCAAACAGTGGGAAGGTATTGAAGGAGTATGGGAGCGTGGGAGAATAAAGTAGTATGGCCCCTTTCACACGGACGTTCTGATCGGGTTCACCTGTCCATTTTTCACCTTCATTCTTCTCTATGGAGCGGTGGGTATATGGGAGCATGACGGAGTATGGGAGCACGAAGGAGTATGGGAGCACAAAAGAGTATGGGAGCACGAAAGAGTATGGCAGCACGAAGGAGTATGGCAGCACGAAGGAGTATGGCAGCACGAAGGAGTATGGCAGCACGAAGGAGTATGGCAGCACAAAAGAGTATGGGAGCACGAAGGAGTATGGCAACACGAAGGAGTATGGCAGCACGAAGGAGTATGGCAGCACGAAGGAGTATGGCAGCACGAAGGAGTATGGCAGCACGAAGGAGTATGGCAGCACGAAGGAGTATGGCAGCACGAAGGAGTATGGCAGCACGAAGGAGTATGGCAGCACGAAGGAGTATGGGAGCACGAAGGAGTATGGGAGCACGAAGGAGTATGGGAGCACGAAGGAGTATGGGAGCACGAAGGAGTATGGCAGCACGAAGGAGTATGGGAGCACGAAGGAGTATGGGAGCACGAAGGAGTATGGGAGCACGAAGGAGTATGGCAGCACAAAGGAGTATGGCAGCACGAAGGAGTATGGCAGCACGAAGGAGTATGGCAGCACGAAGGAGTATGGGAGCACGAAGGAGTATGGCAGCACGAAGGAGTATGGCAGCACGAAGGAGTATGGCAGCACGAAGGAGTATGGCAGCACGAAGGAGTATGGCAGCACGAAGGAGTATGGCAGCACGAAGGAGTATGGCAGCACGAAGGAGTATGGCAGCACGAAGGAGTATGGCAGCACGAAGGAGTATGGCAGCACGAAGGAGTATGGCAGCACGAAGGAGTATGGCAGCACGAAGGAGTATGGGAGCACGACGGAGTATGGCAGCACGACGGAGTATGGCAGCACGAAGGAGTATGGCAGCACGAAGGAGTATGGCAGCACGAAGGAGTATGGCAGCACGAAGGAGTATGGCAGCACGAAGGAGTATGGGAGCACGAAGGAGTATGGGAGCACGAAGGAGTATGGGAGCACGAAGGAGTATGGCAGCACGAAGGAGTATGGCAGCACGAAGGAGTATGGCAGCACGAAGGAGTATGGCAGCACGAAGGAGTATGGGAGCACGAAGGAGTATGGGAGCACGAAGGAGTATGGGAGCACGAAGGAGTATGGGAGCACGAAGGAGTATGGGAGCACGAAGGAGTATGGGAGCACGAAGGAGTATGGGAGCACGAAGGAGTATGGGAGCACGAAGGAGTATGGCAGCACGAAGGAGTATGGCAGCACGAAGGAGTATGGGAGCACGAAGGAGTATGGGAGCACGAAGGAGTATGGGAGCACAAAGGAGTATGGCAGCACGAAGGAGTATGGGAGCACGAAGGAGTATGGGAGCACAAAGGAGTATGGCAGCACGAAGGAGTATGGGAGCACGAAGGAGTATGGGAGCACGAAGGAGTATGGGAGCACGAAGGAGTATGGGAGCACGAAGGAGTATGGCAGCACGAAGGAGTATGGCAGCACGAAGGAGTATGGCAGCACGAAGGAGTATGGCAGCACGAAGGAGTATGGGAGCACGAAGGAGTATGGGAGCACGAAGGAGTATGGCAGCACGAAGGAGTATGGGAGCACGAAGGAGTATGGGAGCACGAAGGAGTATGGGAGCACGAAGGAGTATGGGAGCACGAAGGAGTATGGGAGCACGAAGGAGTATGGGAGCACGAAGGAGTATGGGAGCACGAAGGAGTATGGGAGCACGAAGGAGTATGGCAGCACGAAGGAGTATGGGAGCACGAAGGAGTATGGGAGCACGACGGAGTATGGGAGCACGACGGAGTATGGGAGCACGACGGAGTATGGGAGCACGACGGAGTATGGCAGCATGAAGGAGTATGGGAGCATGAAGGAGTATGGGAGCATGAAGGAGTATGGGAGCATGAAGGAGTATGGGAGCATGAAGGAGTATAGGAGCATGAAGGAGTATGGGAGCATGAAGGAGTATGGGAGCATGAAGGAGTATGGGAGCATGAAGGAGTATGGGAGCATGAAGGAGTATGGGAGCATGAAGGAGTATGGGAACATGAAGGAGTATGGGAACATGAAGGAGTATGGGAACATGAAAGAGTATGGGAACATGAAGAAGTATGGGAACATGAAGGAGTATGGGAACATGAAAGAGTATGGGAACATGAAGGAGTATGGGAACATGAAGGAGTATGGGAACATGAAGGATTATGGGAGCATAAAGGAGTATGGCAGCATAAAGGAGTATGGCAGCATGAAGGAGTATGGGACCCAGCAGGGAAACGGGGGTGATGCTTGAGTAAGATAGCGAGTTATAGAAGTGGAGGAGCTCCGGGGCTTCAGTGGCGATTGGGTCTGAGAGTGAGAGACTGGGAGCTCGGTGAGTGAAGATCTACAGTGAGAGACTGTAGAGTGCGAGGAGAACTATGCGAGTTACCAATAGTTAAATACTAACGGTAGTGACTGTTACAAGATTTGTTTCCATAGGAGACAGAGGTCCTACCTATACAAAAGTGGTATCTGGCTGGAGGCCTTCCACTGTATAGCTGTCTACCTATAGAAGTCTCAGAGTCTGCCAATTACAATTGCATCTACTTAAGCGTGTCCTGGCCCTAACCCTCTCTCCCACTGTTCTTTTAAGAGACGATAAATCTCTTTTGTATTCAAAAAGTGTCAGGCGCCCATCACTCCATCTTACATTACACCCACCATGCCTTGTAACCCACTCTACAAAGACGGATGTCAACACTCCCTAACTCTGGAGGTCACCATTAGGCCTTTGGAGGTCCGGGACCTTGCTATAGAAGCACAAAGGGGTATGGGAGCATGAAGGAGTAGGGAACATGAAGGAGTATGGGACTATGGAGCATTCTGGAGAATGAAGGAGTATAAGAGCGTGAAGGGGTATAGGAATATGGAGTATGGGAGTATGAAGGTGTATGACGGAGTATGGGAGCATGAAAGAATATAGGAGTATAAAAGATTATAGGAGTATGGGGTATGGGAGCAAGAAGGAGTATGACGGAGTATGGGCTGATGATGGAGTATTGGCGGATGAAGGAGTATGGGAGCATGAAGGATTATAAGAGTATAAAGGAGTATTGAGCATGAAGGGGTATGGGAGTATGAAGGAGTATAGAAGCATGAAGGAATATGGTAATATGAAGGAGTATGGGAGCATGAAAGTATCAAGTAGTATGGCCCCTTTCACACGGACATTCTGATTAGGCTCACCTGTCCGTTTTTCAGGTGGACCCAATCGGAAACCTCCATGCTTTTCTATGGAGCGGTGGGTGTATGTGAGCATGAAGGAGTATGGGAGTATAAAGAAATATGGGAGTATGAAAGCGTATAGGAGCATGAAGAGGTATGGGAGCATGAAGGAGTATGGGAGTATAAAGGAATATGGGAGTATGAAAGCGTATGGGAGCATGAAGGAGTATGTATAAAGGATTATAGGAGTATGATGGAGTATGGGAGCATGAAGGATTATAGGAGCATGAAGGTATAAGCAGTGTGAAGGAGTATGGGACCATAAAAGAGTCTGGAGTATGAAGTAGTATAAGAGCATGACGGGGTATGAAGGAGTATAGGAGCATGAAGGAATATGGTAATATGAATGAGTATGGGAGCATGAAAATATCAAGTAGTATGGCCCCTTTCACACGGACGTTCTGATTAGGCTCACCATGTACGTTTTTCTGGTGGACCCAATCAGAAACCTCCATGATTTTCTATGGAGCGGTGGGTGTATGGGAGCAAGAAGGAGTATGGGAGTATAAAGGATTAAAGTAGCATGAAGGAGCATGACGGAGTATGGGAGCATGAAGGTGTAAGCAGTATGAAGGAGCATGACGGAGTATGGAGGGGTATGAGTGCATAAAGGAATATAGGAGTATGACAGAGTATGGAAGCACGAAGGAGTATGGATTATAGGACCATGTGGGAGTATGAAGGGGTATGAAGAAGTATGGGAGCATGCAGGAGTATAGCGTATGAAGGATTATAGGAACATGAAGGAGTATGGGTAAATGGAACTCGCTCTAATAAACATGTACAACACTCCGCACAATTATTATAAATAAAACGTTTCCATCAAATATGCTTTCCAGTCCACATTAAAGAAAAACTTTATAAAACTGTCTGTGACTACTTAGAAACCTTATATTGGAGACCCCTCTTACATCAAAGGCAACCCGTACATCAGAGTCCCCTTACAAAGGAGTTCAATATTCTTCTTTACCTTAGCTTCCCCCTAACACAGAGTCCTCCTTACACCACAGTCCACATATTACATAGAAGACCTCCTTACATAAAAGTGCCCCACTTACATTGGTGTACCCCCATAGATAGAAGTCCACTGTTCCTCACTTACAGTTTAGTCCCCTGTTAGAGAGGAGTCTACTGTCCCCTCTTGCATCAGAGTTCCCCCCACCTTTTGTAGGTGCCACCCTTACATAGGCATCTCACTTAAATATGAGTTCACCGTTTTGCACTTCCATTGATGTCTCCCTTTTACATAGGTATTTCCTTTTACATCAGAATCCTCTCCTTACATAGAAGCCCCCCCACCCCCGCCCTTTTATGTAGGAATCATCTATTCATTGGAGTCCCTCTATACAAAGCAGTCCCCCCTTTATGTGGGAATCATCCATACACTGGAGTCCTTCCTTACACAGGAGTCCCCCCTACATCAGTGTGTCCCTCTTACACATGGTTCCCTTTTACAAAGACTCCCCTTATATAGGGAATCCTCCTACCAACAGAGTCCCCCCTTACCTCAGAGCCTTCCCTTATTTCAGAGTCCCTTTTACATCAAAATCCCTCCCTTACATTGGAGCCCCCTCATCAGAATCTCCCCTTACATAGGAGTCTCTCCTTACAAGGAAGTTCCCCCTTATATGGATGTCCACTGTTCCCCACTTACATAGGAGTCCCTTGCCCTTTACATCAGAGTCCCCCCTTACATAGGAGTCCATCCTTATATTACATAGCAATCCTCTTAACACTGGATTTACCCCCTGACCTAGAAGGTCCCCCTTACATCAGAGTCCCCTCCTTAGGTAGAAAACCTCTGTCTCCCTCTTACATCAGAGTTCCACCTTACATAGAAGTAGAAGTCCCCCCCCCAGCCCCCACATTACATCAGATTCCTTCCTCTTACATAGGAGTTCTCCTTACATCAGAGTCCCCTCTTACATAGGAGACCCACTTATATAGAAATTCTCCTTACATTGGAGTCCCCCCCCCCCCAATACATAGGCGTCCACCATTACATCATAATCCCCCAGATTTCATCAGAGTGCCTAGTTACATTGGCATCTCCTTACATAAGAGTCCCCCCCCCTATATAGGGGTCCACTATCCCCGCTTACTTTGGAGTCCCCCCCCCAAATACATAGGCGTCCACCATTACATCATAATCCCCCAGATTTCATCAGAGTGCCTAGTTACATTGGCATCTCCTTACATAGGAGTCCCCCCCCCCTATATAGGGGCCCACTGTCCCGCTTACTTTGGAGTCCCCCCCCCCTTACATAAGAGCACAAAAATAACACAAGAATAACTGCTAACATTGGTGTCAGTGGATGCAATAATATCCCCCAACAATACTGTAGTATCAGCAGACAAAGTAAGAACCCCCAGCACTGGTATTAGTGGACGCAATAATATCAATCAGTACTGGGGTACTATTAACCCCCCTATTGGTCCCAGCTGATGTAAAACTTGCCATACCTGGAATTCATGTTTCTCTTTGCAATTTAGTATACTTTTACTCATAACATTATTAACCCATCACATATTCTTGATATATTCAGGGTCTTTGTGACTTCCTTTGCCACCAGTCAGACAGAAATTCCTAAAATTGACCCTTTGGACCCTCTGGAGGACATAATGAAAACAGACTTGTCATTTCCAGCAAGCCCCATAGATAAAGATTACCCAACCAGCCAGCAAACACAAGCAATGTACACAACTGCTATTGTCCAAAGTCAATACACCCCCACCAGAGGTCTTTGCTTGGTCTGCTCCATCTAAACCATTTAAGATACTTGTTGAGACACCTGAGAGTCATGTCTCCCCCAAAAGTTGCCCTCTTTCTCGTGATCCTCAGTACCCCTTTGGCATGGGGGCAACGGAACAAGAAACCGCCACCGCAAAATCCGTTTGATAAGATACAGAATGTGGCCAACTTTGACATCAACAAGGTAAGAGCGCTGGCTAAGCAAATCTGTTACAGCATGTTAGATTGTAAACAACTCCCAAAGCTTTAACTCTAAGGATCTTTATTTCAGCCATATGACTAGTTTTCAAATCGCACTAAACTGAGAATGACTGTCACTTTTGTGAAAAGAAGGATCCTGGTCCTGTGCAACAAACAATTCTGTGTGCAGGAAACAAGAAAAGGGCTTAGCCAATCCCAGACATCAGATAGATAGACCCTATTCACACTCACAATCCTGAATTTAACCACTTAAGCCCCGGACCATTAGGCTGGCCAAAGACCAGGCCACTTTTTGCAATTCGGCACTGCGTTGTTTTAACTGACAATTGTGAGGTCGTGCGACGTGGCTCCCGAACAAAATTTATGTCCCTTTTTTCCCATAAATAGAGCTTTCTTTTGGTGGTATTTGTTCACCTCTACGGTTTTAATTTTTTGCGCTGTAAACAAAAATAGAGCGCCAATTTTGAAAAAAATGTTTTACTTTTTGCTATAAAAAATATCCCCTAAAAATATATAAAAAAATGTTTTTTTATATATACGCCCATTTGCCCATCCGTGCCAACTGTTGACGTTAATAGGCGTGCGGCATGCCTTAAGCGTTTAAAGTTGAAATCATTTTTTTTTTTGGGGGGGGGGGACCCACTCCCACTTCCGCTTGGATCGCCTAGGCTATCTGAGCAGAAGCTCAGCTCCCCTCTCTTTGTCTGCAGCTTTTTGGGACAAGTCACAGGTCCCAGAAGGCTACAGAATTATTCACAACGTGCAGCGCGGCTCATGCATGCGCAGTGGGAAGCCAGCTGTGAAGCCGCATGGAATCGCAGCCGGCATCCCACACTAAAACAAGCCAGTGACGGTGACCTGAAGACCGTTGAAGAACCGACCTGGGTGAGGACAGTACTGGATATTTGAACAGGTAGGTGTCCTTATATTTAAAGTCAATCAACAGTTACATTATTTGTAGCTGCTGACTTTTCTTTTTAGTGTAAAGATCCTCTTTAAGCCTAGGTTCACACTATTGCAGTGTGGGAAATACCGCAAACAGCACATTCAAATCGCACTGGCCTTGCAATCCAAAGCGGGGGTCAGTGCAATCTTAACGACTCCCCCAAACAGATCCAAACAGTGCATTTGCTTGCATCGGATCGCATTGTTACAAAACGACCATTTAATCCGTTTGCAGCGGGGCTCTACAAAAAGGTGCATGCATGTTTTCAGTGTGATGTGGTGCGGTTTGAGCCTATTGAAAATGAATGAGCTCAAATCGCACCGCGCTGAATCACATGTGAATTGCACAGGAATGCAGTGTGGTTCCTGTGCGATTTACAGTGTGAACTTTTCTAAATGCAGTTTGTATTCTATGAATGAATACAACGCTTCTTCTGATGAGGCAAAGCGGCAGGCTGATTATGTCACAGCCTGTCCTTGGTGCATCAAGGTTTACTTTAATAGTCCCCTTCTTAGCAGTACATACTAGTCTTTCCTCAGCCTTGTGTAAATCCTGACAAGGACTAGGCATGTTTGTTCCAGATCAGACACCAAGTTGTGACCAGCATTTATGATAAGCAATGACAGTTGCCATATTTCTATTCTTTCATATTCTAGCTCCTGGCCATAGGCCTGTGGTGCAGATATCCCCTGCAGCGCTGACAGCTTCCTTCCTCTCCTCTCCTGTTGAATGCTGCTGTGGGCACACAAGGGGGATGTTTCAGGATGGATAGCAGGGGAAGAGGCAGATTAAATATGTCATTTACCGGCATCTTTCTATTCTGAATAAACACAAAGGGCCAGATCCACGAAGCGCGGCGCTTCTTTACGGCCGGCGTAGTGTATCTCAGATACACTACGCCGCCGTAACTTACATCGTATTTCCCATATTCTCAAAGAATTTGCGCCGTAAGTTATGGCGGCGTAGTGTAACTGTGTCGGCGTAAGGGCGAGCAATTCAAATGGATGAGATGGGGGCGTGCTTTATGGTAATACGTCTTGACCTGACGTAAATGGCGTTTTTTCTGAACGGCGCATGCGCCGTCCGTGGGGGTATACCAGTGAGCATGCTCAAAATTAACCCGCAACAGGCCAATGCTTACAACGTGAACGTCATTCTACGCAAAGCCCTATTCGCGAACGACTTACGCAAACGACGTAAAATTTTCAAAATTCGACGCGGGAACGACGTCCATACTTAACATAGGATACGCCTCATATAGCACGGGTAACTATACGCCGAAAAAAAGCCTTACGGAGACCACGTAAAAAAATGCGCTGGGCCGGACGTACGTTCGTGGATCGCCGTATCTAGCTAATTTGCATACTCAACGCAGAAATCGATGGAAACGCCACCTAGCGGCCAGCGTAAATATGCACCTTAGATCCGACGGCGTACTAAGACGTACGCCAGTCAGATCTAGCCCAGCTTCAAGCGTATCTTGTTTTGTGGATACAAAACAAAGATACGCCAGAGCAAACTAGAAGTTACGCTGTGTATCAATAGATACGCCAGCGTAACTTCTTTGTGGATCTGGCCCAAAGAGTGATCAGTACAGATCACTCATTGTGTTTATTCATAACCGAAGCACAGTTAACCGTTTACTATGGTTCAGTTTGTGAATGAACAGGAAGCCGCTCAGTACATATTTCACCAAACTCCCCCAACTGAGCTTCTAAAAAAACTATATAAAAGAAAAAAGAAAAATAACAACCAAAATTGTAAAAAAAAAAAAAAAAAACTACTAACACCTTCCACTGCACCAATCTCTGCCCTGCCTACACATGCACTGCTCAACTGGTACCGCCACTGTTGTTGACACCATCCACACTGTTGTGGGTCTTGGCACCCATATTGTCAACGCGTTTCTCAGTAATGCCGCTTATTTAGGAGTGGGCTTTTTTAAAAACATGATGTGTATTTTTGACACAATGCTGTCCCATCTCACCGAAGGGATATCATATATGTAATATGGGTGCAAATCAGTCATAACGATTTGAAGAGGGACTTTACACACTAAGGAGTTCCCCAGGTTTAGCCCCTTGCCTGGCCTATGGAGGGAGCCCCCAAACAGATGTATATAATGCCACGATCCTGATCGAGAGAGATGTACCATCAACCTTGACCAATGTAGATTGTATCAATTGCTCTCCCCAGAGAGGTCCTCAGCAGGATGTAATTGTGCACAAATGGTGGACAAGCGGTGGTGAGGGCACACAAGAAGACAGGAACTCCAGAGTGGTGCGATATGATTCTATTTAGAGACCCAACCACAAGCCAGGCTAAACATGGGGAACTCCTTGGTGTGTAAAGCCCCCCTAAAAGTTTTTGTGACTGATACGTACCTATCAACATTTTTTATGATATCCCTGCTGTGAAATGAATATATTAGACAACCTGACCACATCATGTATTCGTAAAGAGCCCAGTCCTGACCAAGCGCAGCACCACTGCAAAATGCATTGACAATGTGGGGGCCAAGACATACACAAATGTTTAAAATGGGTTACATCTACGCTCAAAGCAAAGGACTGAGGTTTGTATGCATCTAATATTTGATTGTACTAACATCACTCATTTAATTTGATGTATATAGAATACAATTTTAACCACTTAAGACCCGGACCTTGATTCGGCACCGTGTCGCTTTAACTGACAATTGGGCGATCGTGCGACGTGGCTCCCAAACAAATTTTTTTCCCACAAATAGAGCTTTCTTTTGGTGGTATTTGATCACCTCTGCTTACTTTTTGCTATAATAAATACCCCACAAAAATATATAAAAAAAAATTGTTTTTCCTCAGTTTAGGCCGATAAGTATTCTTCTACCTATTTTTGGTAAAAAAAAATCGCAATAAGCGTTTATCGGTTTGCGCAAAATTTATAGCGTTTACAAAATAGGAGATAGTTTTATTGCATTTTTATAAAAAAATGTTTTTACTACTAATGGCGGCGATCAGCGATTTTTTTTTGTGACTGCGACATTATGGCGGACACATCATAATTTTGACACATTTTTGGGACCATTGTCATTTTCACAGCAAAAAATGCTATAAAAATGCATTGTTTACTGTGAAAATGACAATTGCAGTTTGGAAATTAACCACTAGGGGGCACTGAAGGGGTTAAGTGTGACCTCATATGTGTTTCTAACTGTAGGGGGCGGGGCGGGGTTGGACGTGTGACGTCATTGATCGTGTTTCCCTATATCAGGGAACGCACGATCAATGATGCTGCCACTGTGAAGAACGGGGAAGCTGTGTTTACACACAGCTCTCCCCGTTCTTCAGCTCCGGGGACCGATTGCGGGACTCCGGCGGCGATCAGGTCCGCGGGTCCCGCGGTCACGGGCACCTAAAGAGGTCGTACAGGTACTTGCTTGTGCCCAGCCGTGCCATTCTGCCAACGTATATCTGCAGGAGGCGGTCCTTAAGTGGTCAATATACTGTATTGTTGTTCAATGCAGCTAAGACTTAAAATCAGTATCTGACAAAAAATTGATACGCAACTCAAAAAAAGTACCAAAAGCACCAAAAGTTTTCGATGTTCCCATTGATTTTCAATAGGAGATGCGTTTTGTGTTTTGAAACCGGACACCAAAGATGCAGCATGCTTGACTTTTAAAAATGCAGTGCACCTGCACCACAGTACTCTGAAAAGTTACATAGGATTTAAAGAAGACACTGGAAAGGTGCTTTTTAGCATTGCAAAAGTGCACCAGTGTGAATAAGACCTTAATGGTAATGACATAATTTCTTTATATATGAGAGTAAAGCCTCACAGCGTTGTTCTACAGCCAGTAGGTGCAGAATTCGTGACTTTTCTGATTCACATCTGGATGTTCTAGAATCACTGCCAGAATTGCGTGATTCTGCCAATGATTCTAAAACGTGATAAATTCGCCACAAAACACGAAACGTGCATTTGAGTGCTAATACTGTTAGGCTACTTTCACACTGCCAGCGCGGGGGCGTAGGTGGTAAAGCGTCGCTATTTTTAGCGGCTCTTTACCGTTGTTTTTGCGGCGCGATTCGCCCACTAGCGGAGCGCTTTTAACCTGTTTGGTGGTGCTGCCCATTGATTTCAATGGGTAGGGGCGCTTTAGGAGCCGTATGTACTTTACTTGGAATTTAAAAAATAGTAACATTTGTAGCAAACATCTCCATTTGCCAAGAATTCTGCACATTGTTTACTTTGTATTAATCTGGAGAGTCCTCTAATTATTTTTGTCTGTATAATCAGTTTGCAGGGAAGTGGTACCTACTGTCCGTGGCCTCTGAGTGTAATTATCTGAAAATCAACAACCATCGTGTGGAGGCCACTTTAATTCAAGCATCAGCTTCCAAGACCTCCCAGGGAGCAGAGATTCTGTCTGTTAGCACATTCAGAGAGCTGTAAGTAAATCTGATTGTGAGCCCAGCACCTACACATACATCCGATTACCAGGAGGAGGAACGTTCTTGGAGTGCATATTAGAGGTTCAGGGCTAGTGTTGAGCAGAATATGCCATATTCGATTTCGCGATATATCTCGAATATATATTCGAATATTCGAGATATATTCGCTAAATTCGAATATTCGTGATATTTTATCGAAATTAAATGATTGCGATTTTTCGCTATTGCGAATGCGAAAATAATTGCGATTTTTTGATAACTGCGGTAGGAGCACTCTGATTGGCTCAGAATATTCGTGATATTTTATCGAAATATCGCAAAATGCGAATGCGATATTTATTGCGCAATTTCGACAAATGCTGTAGGAGCACTCTGATTGGCTCAGAATATTCGTGATATTTTACAATACAAAATAATTGCGAATATTCGGCAAATGCGGAAGGAGCACTCTGATTGGCTCAGAATATTCTTGATATTTTACAATACAAAATAATTGCGAATATTCGGCAAATGCAGAAGGAGCACTCTGATTGGCTCAGAATATTCTTGATATTTTACAATACAAAATAATTGCGAATATTCGGCAAATGCGGAAGGAGCACTCTGATTGGCTCAGAATATTCTTGATATTTTACAATACAAAATAATTGCGAATATTCGGGAAATGCGGAAGGAGTACTCTGATTGGCTCAGAATATTCGTGATATTTTACAATAGAAAATAAAAAGTGTTTTGCATTGGTGGTGATTCTTTACTCTATCCATCTGTCACAGCCATTTGTCAATCAAACACCTTGAAGATTGAACACGTTCATGCTGCATGCTTTGGACTTTTTTTCACTTCACATATCAAAGACATTTTTATGAAAGATTATTTTTCTATTATTGGGACTATATTTCTTTATATATTTGTTTCACTGTGTATTTCACAAGTTATTTGCGCTTGCTTATTTTATAATTTGCCCACATGTCTTGTCACTAGACATATTTTTTATTCTTGTAGAGCGACTCCATTTTCTGTCTTGTATTAATTTATGTTGTATAACATTTTTGAGTTGCTGCTGTATTCTCCCCTTTTTTAAGGTATGCGCAATTTTTTCCTTCTTACAAAAAATAATAATATCAAACATACAAATATTCATAACATACACATACACAAAGCCCCCCCTTTTGCATCAGAGACAATCAGAGTTCTCCTACCACAGTTATCGAAAATTCGCAATCATTTTCGCATTCGCAATAGCGAAAAATCGCAATTTTTTTTTTTCAATTTGGCAACATAAAAAGGATCGCCTCAGCTTAGCTACTCGGCCCAGGGTCTCTAATCATACCAGCAATGCTTTTAGACGTCGATAGGATGTGATCTGTTTTAAAAATCAAATTGAAAAAATGCGAATATTCGGAATTGCGAATATTCACTGCGAAATTCGAAATATAGCGCGATTTCTCGAATATGCTATATTCGAGTCGAATATTCGCAATGCGAATATTCGTGAGCAACACTATTCAGGGCCTGTTTTGTATCTTATTGACTGTGTTTGTCTGGAGCTAATACATTGAAAGTTACGGTATCACTATGATGATGCCTCAAAAACATTTTCAGGGGTACAATGAATGTGTGTCTATAAGTACATTGGCTGTTCACTCCCTCATAAATATGCATTAGTATATCAGACCAAAAATGTTATTCCAGGTATAACTTGCTTTTTTTTGCAACAAATAACTGCCCAATATGGGTAATTCCCTTTCCCTTAGGCCCCATACACACGGGAGGATTTATCCGCGGATACGGTCCAGCGGACCGTTTCCGCAGATAAATCCTCTCGAGGATTTCAGCAGATTTTAATGCGATGGAGTGTACTCACCATCGCATTGAAATCCGCGCCGAAATCCTCTGGCGATGAGGTGTCACGCCGTCGCCACGATTATGACGCGGCGACGTGCGCGACGCTGTCATATAAGGAATTCCACGCATGCGTCGAATCATTACGACGCATGCGGGGGATCCCTTCGGACGGATGGATCTGGTGAGTCTATACAGACCAGCGGATCCATCCGTTGGGATGGATTCCAGCAGATGGATTTGTTTGGCATGTCAGCAAATATTCGATCTGCTGGAATCCATCCCAGGGGAGAAATATCCGCGGAAACAGATCCGCTGGAGTGTACACACCATAGGATCTATGCGCTGAAACCCATTTGCTGGGATTTTTCAGCGGATGGATTCTATGGTGTGTACGGGGCCTTAGAGATCTACTAGGTAGAATCTGGATGGGCCAAGAGTTCTTTAAAGAATGGATTACCCCACAAAAAGGTATGAGAATATGTGCTAGCATCCGCAAGGAAAAATAACAAATCCAGCCATTAGCCAGGCCAAATAGGAGACATCCAAAGGAGATCTTCTGGTACAGGAATGTATTGTGATGCTAAACAGTCTGCCATTAAGGACCTGGGAGAGCCCAAAATAGAGGCAAATAGAGCAGCAGCCAGGCTAAGGGCAAGACAGTGCAGCCAGTTATAAATGTATGTTAATTGGAACACAATACAGTAATTATACAGGCACGGGACAGCTAATCCACCAACTACCAACTAATCAGTTGTAGCTGCCTGTAGGGATTATTTGTCAATTCTGGTTTGAGAAATTTTCCAGACAAAGGGAGTAATAACGGAACCTATACGTTGAAACATTTTACGTGGAAGAAAGAGGATCTATTGTTGAAAGGGGGGGTGTACTATTGTTGCTGGGGAGGTCTATTTTTGCTGGTGGGGATCTTTTTTTTTTGCTGGGGGGGTCTTTCATTGCGGGGGGGGGGGTAATTGTTGCTGGCAGTGATCTACTGTTGAGCGAGGGGTCTATTGTTGCTGCATGCTTGGAGATCTATTATTTCTGGCTGCTGGGAGATCTACTGTTGCTGCCATGGGTCTATTGTTGCTGAGGGGTTTTTGTTGTGGGGGAGGGGTCTGGTGTTGCTGGGGGATCTATTGTTACTGGGTGGGGTTGTTGTTTCTGGCTGCAGGGGATTGATTTTACTGCTGTTATCATTAAATCAGAAGTAAACCTACTTTTTTTTTTTTTTAACGCTGTAAGACAAGTGCATAATGTGCTGTGCATCGCATACCAGCACATTATGAAACACTTACCTTAGAATGAAGCCTTTCGATCAGAGCTTCCCTAAGCATAAAAGGTATTCACATTGTTCAGGTTCATAATAAAATACGATTTTTCTCTCTCGGTGTTGTTCTGGTATATACAAACCCTCCCTTCAATGCAAACAAGAATTACTTACACAATTTGGAGCGATTTCCTACTACAAATTAAATGACACCAAATCTCAAATTCTGGTTCTGAATATTCCATATAAAATGAAAAAATCCATTACTTCTCAATTCTCTTACTGTTGGGCTCTCACCTCAGTCAAATACCTAGGCATTAATATTCCCAATTGTATCCCAAAACTCTATGATTTAAATTTCAAACATATTCTCACAACCCAACCCAGAGAGCTTCTCTACCTAACCAAATTTGAATTCTACAGTGGAAAGGATAGCTTCCTTTAAAATGCAAATACTACCTAGGATTTTATACTCCTTTAGAACCATACCCAGTTAATTGCCAATGTAATTTTTCACTAAAATTAAGTCAATAATCAACAAATACATATGGAACAAGAAACTCCCTTGATGTTCTTTTACAATTACGACTAAACATAAATCAGCAGGTGGCCTGTCCCTACCTAATTGTTATCATTAGTACCTAGCTGAACTTTTGGATCAAAATCACTTTTGGTGGAATCCCACTAACAATAAAGTTTGGTCAAACGTGCCTTGCACAGCACGTACTCTACTTCTAACAGCATTATCAAGAAGTAAATCTTTAGAGTTACAATATCCATCCATTCACACTACTGTTGTAGCACTGAAAACTCTGCCTACATTACCAACAACCCCAAAGTCCTATAAAGCATTTCCAACACCTAGATATACACATAAAGCGCATGCAATTGCACTCTTGGTCTTCAGATCCTTTTTCCACTACTGGTTTAGAAACCTTCACAGACCTTCAGACCATTTTTCATCGACCAATTCCAGACTATTATAAATGCCTCCAGATTAAGCATTTACTTCAGCAATCTTTCCAACCTACCTTATGTCAAATAGAAGATTCACTTATCTCCTTTTTTAAACCTACTACCTCACCGATGAAAGGTATCTCTTACTTTTATAACAAACTGCACAACAAATCCTCTTTTACGAAATGTCCAATTTAAGAAAAATGGGAACGTGATATCGGCAAGACGTTCTCACCTCAAAAATTGCTTCTGTGCATAACTCTACTTTATGTGCTGACCATTAGGTGTTGATATATAAAGTATTCCATGGAACTTACCCAATATAGGTTAGCCAAATTTTCTTTGACTAATTCTCCGCAATGTTGGCGTAACTGTGGAGAGATCAGTTTCTTATACATTTCCTCTGGTTCTGTAACTCGCTTTGCTCCTTTTGGAGCCAAGTCTTTAAGTTACTGTCAGAATTTACATCTTCCCCCGTGCTCCCCTCGGTGGAAATGGCGATACTACATATTAAGCTTCCCAAACCAGCTAGAACAGTGGTTTTACATCTCTTCCTGTCAGTGAAGCTCAATATCATGAGCAAAGGGAATACCGATCTCTCGCCATCAATTATGGATCGCTATTGTGCCTTGCGCTTAGGAACTCTTTCTTATCCAAATCCCACACTAGGTGGAATCTGTGGCTTACACATTTATATTATACTATATGATCATAGCTTTCTATGGGCACCTGGTCGCTATATGCTAAAGCTCCAGAAGCAGTGGTATGCTAAATCTATGTTTAAGGTTTAATGTATACAATACTGTCTTGACTATTATCTTGTTGAGAATTTTATGGGATAACACCTTGTATATTGTAGACTCATCTTTCTTCCTGTTGATAGACTGGATATTCATTAATTTCACCTTTTGTACATTTTTACGTGAAATTGAACTGTAAACATTTTTTCAATATTGGGTAAATTGGAGAAAAGTTAGAAACTCCTTAAGTTTTTTTATAGATGACAAAGGGCTCTTTTACACGGGTAGTCCGCCCGACAGATTCCGCTTTGCTCAGCGGGGACTGATATGTTGATCCCCGCTGAGCAGGCGGATGACAGGTCCGCCTCCACTCACTGTGCTGAGATGGACCCGTCAGAGCCCCGCTCTTCTCTATGGGGAGATCGGATAAAAACAGGCCGCCTGTCGGATGATCCCATCCGATCTGCCAGACGGATGGAAAATAGGGTTTTCATCCGTCTGGATTTCACATACAGGATCAAATCGGATAGCAGCGGACATGTCACCGCTGACATCCACTGTTCCATAGGGCTGATTGGAGCATCAGATCAGGTCCACCTGAAAAACCGACAGGCGGACCTGATCGAAAAAGCCTGTGTTCTGACATTTGTCTGACATTTCTCTGACATTTGCTTTTCCCCCCTCCCTTCTTATGTTTCCGTTTCCCTTTTTATTTCTTCAATAAAAACTGATTATACAAAAAAAAAGAAAGAAAAAGCCTGTGTGAAAGGGGCCTAAGTCCCCATCCGAGAGACTTCTCTTCATTTTCTGTCAGTAACAACGGACACCTGAACAGGAAGTGAGAGTGAATCTGCCCAGCTTGATTGCAAACAGCAATAAAAACTGACAGAAGTTCTTACCCTTCCCCACATTATTTATTACTAACAAAAATGTTTTAGGAAACATTCTACATTAACATAAAATTATTGGTCTGCTGGGTTGTTGTATGTGTTCAGGTGACAGGTCCTCATTATGCTGCATTCACACCTGAGCGTAGCGTCTTTGAGCGCTTTTTTCCGCAACTTGGCCACAGCTGTTTTGGGCTTTGGCATTTTTTTTAACAGCCAATAGAGAAAACATATCTGTTGCAGCACTTGCTGCTAGGTATTTCAACTTTGTTTAGCTTTTCCATTAGCTTTCATTTCTTATTTTATTATTATTATTCATTTATAATAATGTTTTTTTCGTTAGGGTAAGGGGTTCGAGTTCAGTTTAGGTTAGAGTTATTTTTTATTATGTTATTTATTATTATATGACTAATAATAAACGAATACGTAAATGTAAAATACACAAACAAATAAAAATCATAAACAAAAATGAATTCAATAAATACTAAGTAACAATAAATAAATAATTACAGTAATTCCTTGTATTGTGAGCATAATTTGTTCCAGAAACATGCTTGTAATCCAAGCACTTATATATCAAAGTGATTTTCCTCATAAGAAATAATGGAAACTCAGATGATTTGTTCCACAACCAATTATTCATAAATCCTTCTGTTTATAGTCCATATAAAAAGATTACAGCAATGTGACCAGGTTGTGTAACCATAAAATGTTCATCCACAAATGGAAGCCTCCACACAGGGATTAGAAGCTAAATCCAGCAGGAGCTACAGAGTATAAAAGAGAAGAGAGGCGCCTCTAAGTGTAGCAATATGTTGCTAAATGTTGTACCTTCATTAAATGTAACCATATTGCTACAATTAGAGGTGCCTCTCTTCTCTTTTATACTTAGTTGTGACTTGACACTACTTGTATATCAAGACCTCGCTTGTATATCAAGTCAAAATGTATTTAAAAATGTTGCTCGTCTTGCAAAACGCTCTCAAAACAAGGTTTTACTTACAAAAATTAAATTTGGGTGTTTATTATTGCTATCATTATTATTAATAATAATAATAAATGTAATATTTGAGGTTAGAGGTTAATTATTATTTATGAATGTATTATTACATACTATTAATTTATTTTACTTATTTATGATGATTTTTAGTTATTGGTGTATTTATTTTACCTTTCAGTTATTTATATATTATAACTATTTAAAAAAAAATATTTAAGGAGAAAATTGAGCAAAACGTGTTTCTATTTATTTCTATGAGTATAGAAACACACCAAAAACGCCCAAATCTGTTTGTTTTTTTTCTCCTCCAGCGTTTTTGAGCTTCAAGCTTCCAGCTACAAAACGCTCAGTTGTAAATGAGCATAGATAAGTGCAGCTAATGTAAACCTTGCATAGTGATAATTATCTTACAGTATATATTTTTCTGTTTCAGGGACGGCATCTGTTGGGAGATTAAACATGCCTATCAGACAAATAAGATCAAGGGTCGGTTTACCATAAAAGGTAAGTACTTACGACATTATGTACTGATATATATATATATATCATAACATATCTGCTAAAAGGGGGGTCAAGAAGTGAACGTGCCATCCGGGTTCATATGGCTGTGATCCAATTTTGATCCAACTTTCAGTGCGATTACATAATGCAATTTGGATTCTACTGCTACTTTCATGCTACTTTGAAGTGGTTTGTATTTTCTTTGGGGCCAAAATCGTGCTGGAATTGCACCAAAGTAGTACAGGAACATTTTCCAAAATGGCACCATGCTGTGCTGCAGTAATGTGAACAGGCACCACTGAAAACATTGTGATTTCCATTGTCATTTAATTCAGTGCAACTCAAGTCACATGCGAAATCACACTAGACTAAACCAGGTCTCATAGTTCCAGCTGTTTTTTAGTTGCCAAATTGGGGCTCACAGGAGTAGCCAATGGGGGGGGGGGATTCAATAAAGCTGCTGTGCCATTTTTTTGGCATTAATCCCTCGTTAATGTGTTGCACCAGATTCATGAAGAATCTGTGTCACTTTTGGTTCTGACACACTTTTAGTGCCGGTTCACACTACCGTGACTTGGGATCCGACATGAGAAATTCAATTGAAGTGAATGAGAGCTGTCTTAACCACTTAAGCCCCGGACCATATTGCTGCCCAAAGACCCAAGGTGTTTTTACAGTTTGGGACTGCGTCGCTTTAACAGACAATTGCGAGGTCGTGCGACGTGGCTCCCAAACAAAATTGGCGTCCTTTTTTCCCCACAAATAGAGCTTTCTTTTGGTGGTATTTGATCACCTCGGCGGTTTTTATTTTTTGCGCTATAAACAAAAATAGAGCGACAATTTTGAAAAAAATGCAATATTTTTTACTTTTTGCTATAATAAATATCCCCCAAAAACATATATAAAAATTTTTTTTTTCCTCAGTTTAGGCCGATACGTATTCTTGTACCTATTTTTGGTAAAAAAAATCGCAATAAGCGTTTATCGATTGGTTTGCGCAAAATTTATAGCGTTTACAAAATAGGGGATAGTTTTATTGCATTTTTATTAATTTTTTTTTTTTACTACTAATGGCGGCGATCAGCGATTTTTTTCGTGACTGCGACATTATGGCGGACACTTCGGACAATTTTGACACATTTTTGGGATTTTTGTCATTTTCACAGCAAAAAATGCATTTAAATTGCATTCTTTATTGTGAAAATGACAGTTGCAGTTTGGGAGTTAACCACAGGGGGCACTGTAGGATTTGGTGTACACTGTGTGTGTGTTTACAACTGTAGGGGGGTGTGGCTGTAGGAATGACGTCATCGATCGAGTCTCCCTATATAAGGGAGCACTCGATCGATGCAGCGCCATAGTGAAGCACGGGGAAGCCGTGTTTACATACGGCTCTCCCCGTTCTTCAGCTCCGGGGAGCGATCGCGACGGAGCGGCTAGAAACAAATAGCCACGCCGTCGTCCCGGATCGCTCCCCGAGGGGACCCGACCGCCGCAAGTCGCGGGGGGGTCCCGATCGGACCCCCGACCCACGTCTAGGCAGGGACGTACAGGTACGCCAATGTGCCTGTACGTGCCATTCTGCCGACGTATATGTACATGCGGCGGTCGGGAAGGGGTTAATGTACACTACTGAAGTCGCTCCGACTTCAGAAAAGGTTCCTGTACTACTTCAGGGCAACTTGTACCCATAGATTTCAATGGAAGTTGCCTCCAAAGTCGGATCACTGTCTTAATTGAAGCAACTTTACAGGAAGAAAAAATTGTTTACTCAGGCAAACCCCTCCCTCCCACAGAGCTGATTATTCTGTGATTGGCCACAGCCAAAGTCGCCTGTCCTGGAGGCAACTTTAAGTCACGTTGTAAGTTGCTCCAAGTCGTGCTGAAGTTGCCTTGCAAAGTTGTGCTGTAAGTCGGGTTGCCCCTGTGTGAACCGGCTCTTAGGTCTACACCACATTCAAAATAAAATAGTTTGTAGCTTATGAAAGTGGAGCTAATTAAGACCAACTTTCTTTTGCGTACAGAGAGAGAAACCCTGGGGCAGACAGATTTTGCAAAAGTGTCTCACTCTGTGTTCTGAAAGTGGAGCACCTTGCTCCAAATTCAGTACAAGTTCTTGACATGTACATGAATTTTGTGCACGCTGCACTACTTTTAGAATGCATACAAGGCACTTTTCCAAAATTAATCTGTGCCAGACTTTATGAATTGGGAATGGAAAGGGATTGTGTTTTGCTGAATTCATCAGGACGTGTCCCTCCAGAATAATAGACAATAGTTGGCCTTAGATGAGTAGAATTTTGAATGAAAAATTCATAGGAAAAGAAAATTAATTTGTTTTTTTCTAATCATTAGTGGGTCAAATGGATGTTCATTTTCGACCGCAGTGACAAGAACATTTGAAAGAATAGGATGGAAATTTTTTCTTGAATTAATGAATTTGTAACAGTGAATGTGGTTTTCGTTCAGTAAAGTCCATTCATTCCAAAATCAAATGTTAAAAGCAAATTAAAGGCGGCATCTACATTAAGAATACAAATGCTCAGTAGGAAGCATTCTCCCATCCACATCAAGTGTGTGAATGGGGGAGTTGGGTAATTTTTTTGTTAAACCCACAGGTTAAACAAAAAATGTATAAAAAATAATAATATATAGGTAGGCTGCCTAAATCTTTTGAACGACATTCAAACGTTCTGAAGTTTTTCGGATGAATTTTCGTTTGGAACTCTATCCCTCTATAGCCAACCTAAGTAGCACACTAAATTGGGATGAAATGGTTAAAATGGAAATGGTTAAAAGGGTAAGTTCACCTTTTGTAACATGTTCCATCCATATTGAAGGTGTAACATCTTATGAATGGACTGGCCCCCACACCTCCTCGATCCCCGATCTGACAGCTAGCATGGATCTTGTTTACCACCCACCTCCTTTTTATTGTGGCGTGTATTGTAGGTTTGTAAACTAACTAATAAAACAGAGTTTAAATTAAAAAGAGTCTGATAACATTTGCAGGAAGGCTTTCTTGAGTACCAGAGCATTTCTGTGAAATAAAACTAGTCTGGCCATTCGCCTCTAGCCTCAGAGCAGCGGTCACAGAAATACTCAAACCGGCCCATATGACCTCACTACTCATACTATGGTCAAATTTGTATTTTTTCCCATTTTGATGCTAGATTAGAGCATTACCTGTATCTGCATAACTGTATGCCTTGTGCTGCTTTCATATGATTGGTTGAGTAGATCAATTCATAAATAAGCAGGTGTACATAATACATTGCTTGGTAAGTGTGTACGTATACTGTACACACAGTAAGCACATGTTTCAGGTAATGGGGAGTGTGGGGGTGTTTGAGCAACATAAAATGTGAAAGTGCAGTGAGAACTGCAGGCTTGTATAATGGTGTCACCCTCTAAGAGGGTTATATATGAGACTGGGAACCCTACATGGACCAAGTGTTGGCCGCATGAAAAAAAAAAAAAAAAGATTTTACAGGCGTTTTTGTCTTACTTTTGCTCATCTCTGTACACACACAGGGAAGGGGTACATGGGACAGGTGGACGTGGTGCTCGGAGAGACAGACTACCAGAACTACGCTATATTGTATTATCAGAGGAGGAACAAGATCACCCTAAAACTGTATGGTGAGTGTGTACAAGACTACATCCGCACAATGACACTTTAACTCAGTATTTAGTTTGATTGGTGGTAGATGAAAACTGTTAGGGCTCTTTCATATGGGTGACAGCTGAGTCGTGGTTTTAATGTCCCCCCGGCCACCCACCCACACAAATTCTAACATTACAGTCTAACAGGGCTGTACTCATGCTGTGTCCTGGCATTTTTAACTTGGACTGCAAAGTTTGACAGGCAGCTCCATCTGTCAAACTCACTCATTGAGATCATTGGGGCCACACCGCAACCACAAGCCAAACGCTTGGCTTACAGTTGCGTCGCAAACCCAACGATGTAAAGTTGCTTTTCTGCACTTACCAAAAAAAAAAGCATCAGGAGGCAGCTATACCACTGCAGATTGTTTTTTAGAGGGTAGTAAGCTTATTTTTAGAGGGTAGTAAATTTACTGTCTTTCTGAAAGAAGCCCCTTTCACATGGGTGCCTCCGTGCAATAGATTCCGCTTGCTCAGTGGAGGCTGTGAGCTCCATGTCTGTGTCTCTGTCTCACCTCTGCCCCGCCCCATCCCCCACCAGTATTATAAAAAAGAAAAAACTTACAATGATCATTGCCAGCCCCTCTATTAAAAGGCAGACATACCACACTGTGTACGTTTTTTCTAAAAACGAGGCTTGTAAATACCTATTTAGACCGATCTTTAGGTAGGTCACATGACTTGCGGCCGCTTTACATCTCTGAGACAGGGCTTTTGCTGGAGGGGCTGAGCGGCCATGTGAACCCAACCGGCTGACGTTAAAGGGAGATCTCAGCTCCTCCCGCAGAAGCCATGTATCGGATCTGTAAAGTGGCTGCGAGTCACGTGACTGGCCTGAGGATCGCTCTAAATAGGTATTTACATGCCTCGTTTTTAGAAATAACTTACATAGTGTGTGTCATGGACATGCAATAATGTCTGGCAGCTTACCTTCCCCTCATGTCTCCATCAGAGGCCTGACTCTTTTCTGGCTGCCTTTTTATCACCTCTCCTTCCTGTATGGCCCCACCCTAGGCCATCCCAGGAAGTCTATATTAACTGTTGCACTGCAGGTCTGCTTTGCTGTTCAACCGTGTTGTTAGCTTAAGTTCCTGTCTGCAGTGTGCTACGTTTACCTTCCTGTGTAGCGTTTTTGGCTCGTCCCTGACTTCTCCTGTTTGCCTGTGACCCTGACCTTTTGCCTGTCCCTCGGTTACCTTTGTCTGCCTGTTGCCCTTTGGCTTACCCATCACTATCGCTTGTCCTGGTTGCTGCTTCCCCTCTCTCCCTGCGGAGCGTGACCTAGGGGATCCCAGGGGTCGCGACCTGGATCCAGCTGCGGCGAAGGCCATCCTCACCACTAGAGGCTCTGGTGAACATAAAGCTGGGTCTTAGACTCCATGCCCTGTGGAATCTTAGGTTCACGCTTTCTCTGATTGCAGCAGTCGGCTATAGGGTTCACTACCCTATGGTGCATCCCTGACCCCAACGGGGTGCACTTGTCACCTGGCCACTGGTGACCTGACAGTGTGGTATGCCTGCCTTTAACACCTTCGCCGCCAGGTCTGTACATCATATGGACCCAACAGTGGGGGTATCACACACACTGGAATTGTGTGAAACTGGCAGACTCCTGCTCCGCTGCCGGCTGATCGCTCACACACACCACCGGTACCGGCCCTCCACCCCTGCTGCGGCAACCCACCATGCTTACCAGGTTCTGCTTGCTCATCCGTGTGTAGAGGGGAAGGAGAAGAGTGGACACACATCCGCTCCTCTCCCCTTCTTCTTGTGACCCAGAAAGCAACATCTTTGACACAGAGTACAGGGTCAGTATAAAGTGGCACAGAGTGCAGAGGTCGGTAGTAGGTAATCACAAAGGGCATTAACATCCTAAACGTATCCAGGTCCAAGAAAAGGGGGGAGGGCATTAGTGCAACTGCAAAATAAGAACTGTCATAAAATGATGAGTGACATAAAAAGAAAGTGTATTTTTAGTCCTTCAGAAAAGTCCATATAAAAACACTACGGCATGAAGTTAGATAGGTAATGCAGAGCATAGAGGTCAGCAGTAAGTGACACAGAGTACAGGGGTCAGTATAACATGTGACTAAGTTCAGAAGTCAGTAGCAGGTGATGCATAGCACAGGGGTCAGTAGTATGTGACGCAGATCTTAGAGGTCAGCAGTAAGTGATAGAGTATAGGTGTCACCATAAAGTGACAGAGTGTAAGGGTCAATAGTAAATGATGCAGAGTTCAGCCCTTGGGAAAAAAAGTAAAGCCTGTTTCAGAGAGGCATACACATGGTTTACTAGTAAATAATAATACCAGATCTTTTGGTTTTAAATACTTAAATGGATGACAGTTATGTTTTAATATCTGACAGACATTAGGTTTATGCACACAGCCATAGTTTACTCCATCTTTCCCCGTCACCTTTGGGAGACCACAAGCAAAGTACAATGACCCGAAGGACTATTGTTCCCTTTGTAATTGTATATTTCCCGCTCATGCAGCGTACAGGAGAGGAGTTACTCCTTTAACCCCCGAAGAGACAGAATCCTTGTGGTGCAGAGAAGGTTTATTTATACAGCTGCACTTGGAACATACACTCATCCTCTGGCTGCATGCATATGACCCTGGGCCCTGATCTAAGGACTTAGGTTGATATTTATAAAATAAACCAGATCTAAATAGTATAAAATGTTTATACATGGTTTGTAATGGAAGAAAAAAAATGCAGCGTTTTGTAGCCATGTAGTTTTTATTTTTAAGGATCTGAACATTGCTGTCTATGGGACAATGTACACGGCTACATAGAAGTACACTGGCAGCTAGAAGAGGATGAAGAGGAATTTTACGTGTCTTTAGATGCACCCACATTTATGCACCTTTTCGCATGTATACAGAAGGTCTGTATAGAACATACCTTGTGTTTTATACTCTGGATCTTTTTTCCAGCCTCTGCCAGCAGGATCATGCATGTAAACATCAGTACATTATTACATCTGTATGCAAGAGGTCTAACAGATGTATCACCCTCCTAGATAGTCTGCTAGTTAGGGCAAGTAAATTTAGTTCCTCTGGCTCCCCTGTAATCTGTAAAGCAGATTGTGATTACTTTGGGCTATTCTAGGTTTCATTGGTTGCAGGTTTGACTGCTTCCCCTGCCTTCTGGAGGATTCTGGAATGTAGTGGACTGGAAGAATCAAATTTGCAGCCTGAATATTTATGTGGTCCCAGCCAATCCACGGTAGAGGGTGCCCAGTAGGTGACAGGGTAGTGCATAAATATAGTCTGAGGCCTGGAACAGCAGGTTTCCTGTCCATGAGAGGTTCCCAGCCTGAAGGGCTTCTGCCCTTCTGGGCAGTCCAGCGGCACGTTTACATTTGCTCATTGAGGTCCCAGCTAGGCTTAGGGCTGGGAGGCCTGTTTTAGTGCTCATTGAGGTCCCAGCTGTGACGGAGCTGAAGGGCTTATTCTACTGGACACGATTGTAGGATTTTAGTGAAGATCTTGTCTGGAGAGTTCACAAGAGAAATGTCTGAATGATATTGGAAGGAGGCATCCAGGAACATTTGTGAGTACAGACCTGTGTGTGAAATCCTAGTGACCATAGGCGTGCGCACAGGGTGTGCCAAGGCACACCCTAATCACCCTGTGCTGGACAGATTCCCCCTGCTGCTTGGCTGCAGAGAAAGCGATTCAGGAATCTCTGTCCTAAGCCCCTTTCTCTGTCTCAAAAATGAAATATCAGGGGCCCGTTTAGGCCCCTGAAATCTCACCAAAGCCCCCCCTCCCCAATGGTGCTCCTAAAAGATTGTAAAAGAAAATAATAAAAATGTATTGTAAAAAAAAATTGTAAAAAAAAAAAAAAAAAATTGTAAAAAGTAATAATAATAAAAAATAAAAATAAAATAAAAGAATAAAATAAAATAAAAATAAACTACTGACAACAGTCCTTGCCCACTGACACCATCAACTGTACTACTGACACTGTCCATTGCCCTACTGCCATATATATATATATATATATATATATATATATATATATGTGTGTGTATATATGTATATATATACACACACGCATGTGTGTTTAAGCTTTGGGGTGCACACCCTAATGTAATAGGCTGCGCACACCTATGCTAGTGACTGTGTGCTGCTACTATCCCATATGCATCAGTGCCAGTTCTTGCTCAAATTTGGGCATTTTCTATGGTGTCCCAATGTAGCTCAGTCCCTTAGTTGCTACTGCAAGGACTGTTCTAAGAAGCTTTGAGGAAGTGAGAAGTTTCTTCATGTTTCTATATTGTGCTACTGGAGAATCCCACAGCTCCCTTTATGCCCATCCAAGTTTATTCAGCAATACATATAAAAAAAAAGATACCCATAGACTGTTCATTGAGCCAGAACAGTGACTTATACTTTGTGACTGGCTGCTGATACTCTGGTTTGGGGAGTAGAACCCTGGAAATATTCAAACAGAAAGGGGAAAACTGCCGCTCCAGGTGAGTGCACTGTGCAATCAGTGTCCTCTCAGAACCAGATGGGTGCCGGCAATGCACGAAGCAAAACTTAAAGAGGAGATATGGACAGCCGCACACCAGAAAAACCTTAAAAAGGTGGCCTTTAATGGTAAAAGGAAAAAAGCACTACAAAGCACAGAAAGCAGTGGGGTCATTGCTATGACTAAGCACTGAATCCTAGTGTGAAACGCGTCAGCTATATACCCCACTGCTTGCTGTGCTTTGTAGTGCTTTTTTCCGTTTACCATTAAAAGCCACCTTTTTAAGGTGTTTCTGGTGTGCGGCTGTCCATATCTCCTCTTTCAGTTCTGGAAATATTCAGCTGGCCTATTCGGTGATGAGCACTACACAATTTTTTTTTTTTAAATCTAAATATAGTAGGGGAAGGCTAGAATCCTTGTTATATTTTTATTGATGTCTGAGTTTATACAGAAGATTTTTCTTCACTTCCTGTCTGGTGTAACTGCTGTCTCCAGGACAGTAAATGAGATGAAATCTCTGCAAAGCTCTAAAGGCCTACAAGATAGTAAAAACCAGCCAGGGTTTGTATTTCTTCCCCTCTGTATTAATAATTTTTTTTTAGCATGACATACACTTTAACAATTCTTAAACTCAACCACACACAGTATTGAAATGTTTTTTTTTTTTAACAATTTCTCTCATTTCTGTTGGTCATTGGCAATTGTTTTTGTATCTATAATGTTTTGATTTTCTTTAAGTTACTAAAACAAGAGATGTTTAGAAATCTAATAAAAACATTTTTTCCAATGACAACAGTTAAAAAAAAATCTCTGTTTTAAAGGGGTTGTAAACCTTTGTCTTTTTTCACCTTAATGCATACTATGCATTAAGGTGAAAAAACACCTTGCAGTCACCGAGCCCCCATTTTACTTACCTGAGCCCCAAATCTCTGTGTGCGCGATCCCGCGTTGCTTTCCCCAGGTCTTGACGGCTCTTCATTGGATAGATTGATAGCAGCGCAGCTATTGGCTCCCGCTGCTGTCAATCAAATCCAATGATGCGGCCGCCGGGGGTGGGGTTGAGTCATACAATGGACGCCGAATGGTATGGCACGGAAGGGCGCCCGCAAGCTAACCCCCTCAGGAGAGCGCTTCCCAGAGGGGGTTAGCTCTTGCGGGAGGAGCCACGAGAGCCGCCGTGGGACCCCAGAAGAGGACGATCGGGGCCACTCTGTGCAAAATGAACTGCACGGTGGAGGTAAGTATGACATGTTTGTTTAAAAAAAAATAATAATAGCTGAACCTTTACAACCCCTTTAATCACTTCCCTGTTGTGTCTCTGGAACAGTAAACAAATGAAAATGTTTCCAATGGGAAAACACAATAACAATATATAACATAATTGGGACTTTTTGTTGGGTACAAGAGATCCACAATATTTTGAAAAAATATATGACGGTATTCTTAAAAAATAAATAAATACATTTCTGCTTTCAGGACGGAAAACAAAAGTAACAGATGATATCTACAGGAAGTTTGATGACCACATCAAGAAGCAGGGTATAGATTTAGAATACATCTATCCATTCCCAGCATACGGTGAGTGACCTAATCACGTTTATTACTGACATTTTGGTCCTTACTGTATCTCTTGGGGAAATGGGCTACGTTGGATAATTTGAAGCTTATACTGTACGTAGTCAGCCCTCAAAAAATTGGCAGTGCCACATGAAATTACCTGAAAAATTCAAAACATGCCCGAAATACTCATAAATAACAATACACCATAGGAACAGTGGGCCAGATTCAGGTACATTTGCGGCGGTCTAACGTATCCCATTTACGTTACACCGCCGCAATTTTTAGGCGCAAGTGCTTGATTCACAAAGCACTTGCCTGTAAACTTGCAGCGGCGTAGCGGAAATGCGTCCGGCGCAAGCCCGCCTAATTCAAATGGGGCGTGTATCATTTAAATTAGGCGCGTTCCCGCGCCGAACGTACTGCGCATGCTCCATTTTGAAATTTCCCGCCGTGCTTTGCGCGAAATGACGTTGCACCGACGTAATCTTTTGAATGGCAACGTGCGTTACGTCCTTTCCTATTCACGGACGACTTACGCAAAAAAATAAAAAAATTAAAATTCGACGCGGGAACGACGGCCATACTTTAACCACTTGACCACTGGGCACGTAAACCCACTTAATAACCAGACCAATTTTCAGCTTTCTCACAATTTGAATGACAATTACTTAGTCATACAACACTGTACCCAAATGAAATTTTCGTCATTTTTTTCACACAAATCAAGCTTTCTTTTGGAGGTATTTAATCACCGTTTGGGTTTTTTATTTTTTGCGCTATAAGAGAAAAAAGACTGAAAATTCTGTAAAAAAAATGAATTTTCTTTAGTTCTGTTATAAAATTTTGCAAATTTAGTATTTTTTCTTCATTCTTTTGCATAAATGTGAAAGACGAGTAAATAGATACCCAACATGTCACCCTGTCGCTCGTGGAATGGCGCCAAACTTCGCTACTTAAAAATCCCCATAGGCGACGTTGCAGAGTATTGTGGGGTATTGCAGAGTAGTGTGGGGTATTGCAGAGTAGTGTGGGGTATTGCAGAGTAGTGTGGGGTATTGCAGAGTAGTGTGGGGTGTTGCAGAGTAGTGTGGGGTATTGCAGAGTATTTTGGGGTGTTGCAGAGTATTGTGGGGTGTTGCAGAGTATTATGGGGTATTGCAGAGTATTGTGGGGTATTGCAGAGTTGGGGCAGGGATGGATGGCTGGATCTGTGACTACATTTGTCACAGATCCAGCCCACAGCAGCTGCATCCGCTCTCTCCCCTCTCCTCTCTCACATTGTACCGTTCGGTACAGAGAGGGGAGGGAGGAACCGGCGTCATCACATGACGCCGGTTTGTTTACAAGTGATCGCTCCGTCATTGGACGGATCGATCACATGGTAAATCGCCGGTATCAGCCGCGATTTACCGTGATCTGTGATCCGCCGGGTCCGGAAGAGCGCGATACTGGGAGGACGTCCATGGATGTCCTCCCAGAGTTAAGCAACCGCCTTGTGGACGTATTTCGTCTATAGGGCGGTGGTTAACTGGTTAACATGGGCAGTCTAAATATAAGCCATGAAATAGCAGCCGTAACTATACGCCGGGAAAAGCCGACTAGCGACGACATAAGAGAATGCGACGAACGCGCGTACCTTCGTGGATCGCCCTAAACAGCAAATTAGCATACCCGACGCGGAAAACGACGCAAACTCCACCCAGCGGGCGCCGAAGTATTACACCTATGATCCGAAGCCGTACGCCTGTCGGATCGAAGCCTAAAGCCGTCTTATCTTGGTTTGAGGATTCAAACTAAAGATACCACGCGGCAAATTTGAAAATACGCCAGAGTATCAGTAGATACGCCGGCATATTTCTACTGTGAATCTGGCCCAAAATGTATATGGAAATTTCAGGGATGAAACGGTCATTTTATTAGTCTTAACAAAAACTCCCACCAACTCTTTGAAAATTAACAACATACCCAACCACAACCAAACTAAAGTTGGCTATACAAGGCAAAATGAAAAAAAAACAAAAAAACAAATGTATTTCTCCATCCAGTCAAACAAGGTGGATGGAGCCTGGAATACCCACCATCGGAACATTGTATTCTGACAGTGGCAATTGACTTCTGTCCCACATCATCCTATTTGAAATGTGGCTAATCCCTGCTGGACTGAATGAAATTCGATCAGTGTATGACTATCTTTATTCAACACAACCTTATAAATCTCAGTTACAATAAGGCCTCGTACACACGACAGAGATTCTCGGCAGAATTCGCCGAGAAACTCGGTCAAAACCCGGATTCTGCCGAGAATCTCTGTCGTCTGTACAGTTTTGGCTCGATGGAGCCGCCGAGGAGCTCGACGAGAAAATAGAGAACATGTTCTCTATTTTCTCGTTGGCCGCGTTGTTCTATAGGAGAAGGCGGCCCGCCGAGCTCCTCGGCGGCTTCATCCCAAAACGAGACGAGGAACTCGACGTGCCAAGCACGTCGAGTTCCTCTGTCGTGTGTACGGGGCCTCAGACATAAGATGGCTAGTCAGCCTGTACTCCAGTAGTCATCAACCCTGTCCTCAGGGCCCACTAACAGGCCAGGGTTGAAGTATTACCTTGGGGAAATTCAGACTAGAATACTGCAATCACTGAGCAGAAAATGATATCACCTGTGATGTATTTCAGTTATCTTGCAAACCTGGCCTGTTAGTGGGTCCTGAGGACAGGGTTGATGACCACTGCTGTACTCGAAGGTTTATTTATACTACTTTGTATCAACATTATATGACATTAAATTGTACCTAAACCCAAGAACAAAAATGTCATATTGTAGCTTACTAGTCTTTCGACATAGTAGCTGCTTTTGTTTTCCTTTATGCTTTTCTTCTTTATTTTTACCTGATGATCCTGTCAGTAACATATTCTAGAATTACAACGCTCACCTACTGTATCTATGGAGCAGCTTTTTCACACTAGGACATGAAATGTGTTAGGGCTACAGAACATTTTGCCCTCTCTTTAACTCCATAACATAGGAAAGGTGTTCTGTAGTCCACAGGGAGAATGGAAAGTGCTGATAACACTGCTTGAGATAACACTACAGAATACACAGGGCTGCTCTGGATTTCTGTCAGGATTAACAAGTGTTTTTTTTTAAGGCCCCGTACAGACGACTGGATCTATCCGCTGAAACTGGTCCGACGGACCAGTTTCAGCGGACAGATCCGGTCGTGTGTAGGCCTGAGCGGACAATTGTCCGGCGGATCGGACAGTTTCCAGCGGATCAAAATTTCTTAGCATGCTAAGAAATCTATCCGCTGGAAACCTGTCCGTCGGACGTGTTCGGTCGTCTGTACAGACTCACCGGACACGTCCGACCGACCGCCATCCCTCGAATGCGTCGTACTGATTTGACGCATGCGTGGAAGCTTTGAACTTCAAGGCTGCCCACGTCGCCGCGTCATCGTCGCGGCCACGCCCCGCTGTACAACCATCAGACAGAAATCTCCGGGTGGACATGTCCGCTGAAAACGGTCCGGCGGACCGTTTTCAGCGGATTGTCCGTCCGTGTGTACGGGGCCTTACACTTATTTAACAAGTATATCCAAATGCTTTCAATGGAATAATGAACAGACCAAAATGTAGCAAATATAAGAAATTTGTTGTAAGGGCTTACAAACACTTGTACTTTATGCAACCCTTAGAAAAAACAAATGTGTGTCAGCAGTTCTGACCTCATTTGCTGCATGCTTACTCCAGGTGTGATTCATAAAGCAAAGAGGATCTGCATGACAGCCAAGCACCTGGCATTGTCAGGGGGAGTTCTGCAAGCAGTGGTTGTATTCCTCTTAGCACAGGTTTGCTTTAATGTACTTTGGCATGCATGTGAATTTTGCTCTTAAAAAAATTGTATATAACATACATAATTTTTTTTAAAATTATTTTCAGGTTTCTGTGAGCAGGCCGATCAGTTTCATATTCTTAACGGTAATGTTTTGTGATTTATATATCTACTGTAAGGTGTAAAAAAAGAACATTGTTTTTATGAGATAATACCTTCTTTTGTATGTCCTGCTTTGAGTGTTGGTCTATGGTAACTAGATTTCTCCATTTAAGGTGGAGTCGTAGGGCTCAGCTCCATCAGGGTCTGCTTTGGTGTCTATCTGGCAGGGGCACCTCCAACAAGGCTGTGACAGCCTGAGCTCACATTTGTAGCCAAGCTATTTATGTCACTAACCTAAGTGAGGTCACCTTACTTTCCTGTGGAGGGTCCAGTAGACTAGAGGGAATGTAATATAGCATTTCTGTGCCCTACACCCTCTATGACTAAAGCCTCGTACACACGTTCAGTTTTCCCGACGGGAAAACTGTGAGGAGAAATTTTGTCTGGGAATCCTGGCCGTGTGTATGCCCCTTGCAGTTTTTCAGATGGGAAAACTGCTGGACAAAAACAGAAAACCAGTTCTCTATTTTGCCACCAGGAAATCCGGCTGACTTTGGCAGTTTACCTATGGGAAAAACTGCGATGGAGCATACACACGGCTGGGATTCCCGGCCATCGCAGTTTTCCTGTCGGGAAAACCGGCCGTGTAGGGGAAAGACTGAACCAAGCAGGTTCTCGGCTTTCCCCTCGGGATTTCTGATGGGAACTTTTCCTTTAGGAAATCCCATACGTGCGTATGGGGCATAAGTGTGCAGAAAGGTTTTACTCTGGTCATGAACATCCCCCAGAATGCAGAAATATTTGTAGCCGGATTCAGGTAGAGCGGCGTATCTTAGATCGGCGTAGCGCATCTCATTTGCGCTACGCCGACGTAACAGAGAGGCAAGTACAGTATTCTCAAAGCACTTGCTCCGTAAGTTACGTCGGCGTAGCGTAAATGGGCCGGCGTAAGTCCGCCTAATTCAAATTAGGAAGGTAGTGGGCGTGTTGTATTAAAATTAGCCGTAACCCCATGTAAATGAATTCCCGAACGAATGGCGCATGCGCGCGCATGCTCAGAATCACGTTGAATTTACGTCCTAAGATACGACGGCTCAATGGCAACGACTTGAACGTAACCTACGCCCAGCCCCATTCACGTACGACTTACGTAAACGATGTAAAATCCGACGGCAGTTCTGACGTCCATACCCTAACATGACCAGACCAGCTATTTGGTGGTTTATCTTTACGCCAGACGTACGCCTTACGTAAACGGCGTAGCTTACTGCGACGGGCGCAAGTACGTTCGTGAATCGGCGTATCTTGCTCATTTACATATTCGACGTGTAAATCAATGGAAGCGCCCCTAGCGGCCAGCGTAAATATGCACCCAAGATATGACGGCGTAGGAGACTTACGTCGGTCGTAGGAAGCCAGAATTCAGGCGTTTCTAGTATTAAGAATAAGGCGCATAGATACGACGGCGCATCTGTACACTTACGCTGCGTATCTGTAGCTACGCCAGTGTAAGTCTTTCTGAATCTGGCCCATAATTTTTGGATGGTAAAAAAATAACACAAAGTAGAGAAAGGACTATCTGAAAGATCCTTCACAGTGAACATAAGGACCCTGTCACCAGATCTAGAATGATCACTCCATACTGTGCAACTGCCTCTCACTATATTTCATGTCTTCTACAGACCTCTGGTAGATTCAGTAGGGAGAGCCGTCATATGTGCAAGTGGTGTTCCTAGCACATCTGGCAATTGGGACGGATCTTTTATTTAACACCTCCCCACTCTATACATCAAAATTATTTTCATTACAGATAAAGTAGTGGCAAAGCTCTTTTGGTCCTATGTCTCTTATGGATCACAGGAGTGCACTTAGTTGTCTACTCCTGTAAATCTGTTTTCAGCCAACAGCGGGCTAAATCCTGCTGTTGGTTGACGTCACAAAGCCGATGCAGGTTCTGCAGGGATCGTGACCATATTGCTGGGATCCATCCAGAAACCTGACTGGCAGCTTGCTCAGCCTCACAGCAAGCTGCTGAGGGCCTGAGCCAGCCACTCTAGCGTCTTGCGCTCTATTGAATGCTGGAGTGGCTAACAGTCACCAGCTCTCTGCAGACTAAAGACCAAGAACTGAGTAATCAGCTGTCTTTGATCGCTCAGTTCTGTCTTAGGGGGTAGCAGGGGAAAGATGTAGCATTGGATCGATGCTGCATCCATTTAGGTGAGTATGAATGTTTTTTTTTTTCCTTTTAATAATCAAGAAAATAACAACCCCCAATAACTGGTGTAAGCGCATGCAAAATCTCCTTTCATTAGTGGTCAGTGGTAGGATCATTAACCCCTAGCATTGGTGGTCATTGGCTGACTCTAAAAATCCCCAGCATTGGTGGTCAGTGGTTGGCTGTAAAAATACTGCCCCTCAGCATTGGTGGTCAGTGGCTAGCGGTAAGAATACTAATAAATCTCCAGTATTGTTGTTCAGTGAGCGCAATCACACTACTTCAGGTCGGTCTCCTGTTCCACCTCCACTACCACACTAATGGATGCAGGTCCTGTCTGCTGCAGTCTTCATGTAAAAAAATCTGGTTGGCTGCACATTCAAAGAAAATCACCTTTATTAGAAATCTTGATTGAAAAAAATCTTCACAACGAGGGGATACAGCATATACAGCGAATGTGTTTTGCGCTAATTCAGAACTTAATCATAGCTTACTAAATATAAGACATTTGTCCCTAAAGACAAGAGAGATTGTGAGCCCTAAAATTCTTCCCCCAATGTCCAGAAATAGCCCCGAATATGAATAATAATTTAAAATTGTCTTTTTTTCAGAGGTCCCAAGATGACGTTCCATGGAAGGTGGAATCCTTAGACTGGACAAGCTACACACCTCAATACAAGCACAAATATATTATCATCACCATACATTATTTTTCCTTGCGGCATGAAAAACTATTTAAAGTAGAACCCCAACAATTTTTTCTTAGTTTTAGATCAATTGGGAAAGGGTTAGAACCCTGTCAGCTTTTTAATTGCCATCTTTGCTTCCATTAAAGAGATTCACCCTCTCATTCTGTCCTGGTGGTAACACAAGAACAGAAAATGACGGAAATTCAAAAATTTTACAGCTGTCACTAGGACAGGATCTGAGGGGATGTCTTTTAATGGGGGCACTAGTTCCAGTGACAGCTGTCAGGAGGTGAAGCCTCCACTCACATCTGGAGAGTTATGCCGCGTACACATAATCGGAAATTCCGACAAGAAAACCGTGGATTTTTTTCCGATGGAATTTTGGCTTAAACTTGTTGTATACACGCGGTCACACAAATGTTGTCTAAAATTCTGATCGTCAAGTACACGGTGATGTACAACACGTACATTGAGCCGAGAAAAATGACGTTCAATAGGCAGTGCGGCTCTTCTGCTTGATTCAGAGCATGCATGTTTTTTTTGTGCGTCAGAATTGCATACAGACGATCGGAATTTCCGACAAGAACTTTTCCCGTTGGAAAATTTGAGAACCAGTTCTCAAATTTTTGCTGTCGGAAATTTCAACTGAAAAAGTCAGATGGGGCCTACACACGTCCGGAATTTATGTCCAAAAGCTCACGTCAAACTTTTCTTGTGTACGCGGCATTATACTCACTCCACATCATGTTGGATGACCAGAAGTTGGTGGAATAATTTGCAGAGAGGGGTGGGAGACTGGGTGGTTAGTAAGGTGGATGAGTCTGGCAACAACATTAATGATGGACTGGAAGGGGGATAGTCTGTGTAGAGGTAGGCCAATATGGAGGGAGCTGAAATAGTCAAGACGAAAGAAAACAAAGGAGTGAATTTGAAGTTTGGTTAAGAAGGGACAAATTTGGAAATGTTTTGAAAGTGAAGGTGGCAAGATTTGAACAGTGATTGGATACAAACCTGAAAGGAGAGGTCAGAGTCCAGGACTACAAGGGAATCTGTCAGGGGAGTCGACATTGATGGGGTAAAGCGAGAAAATCTTAAGAACTCAGTTTTTGAAAAAAAAGACTGATATGTCAGTTAATAAGTGACAGGCAAGGAGACTGAAGGGTTGTGCGGAGGAGTAGCGAGGGAGATGTGAATGTCCTCCGCAGAGAGATGGTGTTGCGAACCATTGGAGAATATCAACTGATCCAAGGGGTATATAGGGAATCAAAGGGGTCCAAGAAGAGAGCTTTGGGGGACCCCAATGGGGAGGAGGAGACTGAATTGTAGGGGACAGGGCTGGACTGGGACAAAAATTTGGCCCTGGACTTCATCCAGACTGGCCCACTTTGACAGGTCTTTCCCATGGTGACCGGACAACTACTACAACCCCCCCCCCCCCCGGGCCACCCAAGCCTCCTCTCCCCCTTCACTAGCCGTTTTACTTTATTAGAGTAGAACGGTTGGTACTGGTACTTTTATAGGCAGTACCAGTGGGGAAGCTAGACATTATTTCACCCGGGGAAAATAATCAGTTCGGTGCCCCCCCTTATGGGACAAGATTAGGCAGAAGTGAGAAACTCCCAGGCCATAGCTGTTGAGTCAGCTGTCTGTCCCCTCCCCCATGCTCCTCTGTCGTCTCCTCTGTTCCTCCCCCTTCTTCTCTGTTCCCCCCAGGTGAGCACTGTTCGAAGGGAGAGGAGGTGAGCGCTGCGGGAAGGGAGAGACAGAGGAGCGGAGGGGGGCGGCGGTCTGCTGTCACTGAAGCCGGCCCACTGAGCCATCGGCCCACCGGGAAACTCCCTGTAGTCCCAATGGCCAGTCCATCCCTGGTAGGGGACACTGAGTGAGCACTGAGATACATAGGAGAAGAATCAGAAAAGAGCAGAGTCTTGGAGGCTAAGGGAGTGAAGTTTGTTGATGAGGAAAGAGTGGTCAACTCTATCAAAGGCAGCAGAATAGATATAAATCTAATAGATGGTAATAAAAACCTGATGGTGATCCTAACTTTTCCCCATTCTATCTAAAATAAAAATAAAACAAGTTTCAGCTAGAGTTCTGCTTTAATAGGTGCAAAGCTCAAGTGCCTGAAACGCCACAACGAATTACAGATCATCTTTTGCCAGTCAAACCACATGCTGTTGCTTTGGGTTATGTTGTTAAAGCTACCCTGTCTAAATAATGTATGTAAGAGACACACTAAACATGTTGGATACCAGTAGTGCCTGTAGCCCTTTAAGATTTTTACTCACTGCTCCCTCGAAAGAAAAGTATTAAACATGATGTTTTACAGGGTCCTCCTAACATTTTCTTAAACTGTAGAAAGGGTCACTTTAAATTGTTATTTTCAATTGAATTGTTAAATTTACATTTTGTAGTTGTTTCACAGCAAAATGCAGCTGTAAAAAATGTAAGTTGCCTAATTATTGTGATAAAATGTAGTCAATCACCACTATCAAGCATTAAACATAATTCTAAATTCCCAATAAAGGCTGAAATGTTGCATTTTATGAATTAAAACCATTTTTATAAATGTGTTGTTTTGACAAATGCACTACTCATAGCTAGGATTCATGGTGGAATGATTACCTTAGATGACAGTGCATTTTGTTTATTGTACCTCCTGTGTACACACATCAGTTCCAGAATTTTCCCCACCGAACCCCCACCCCCTCGGCTAAGCTCCATCCGAGCTGACCACAGCCAGAATAGCCGGCAGCAAACACCTGTAAAGCCCAGCCTGGATCCTTCCTTACTAAACAAAACAAGCTTGTTTTTCCCCCAAGAGCTTTAGGTCAGCAAGTGGAGAGGCCCAGACCTATATCCCGAAGTTTCCCTTTAAATTGAGTTTCCCTAAAGCCTCCCCCTGCCTCATTTCTCTGCAGGCACTGAGCTTTCATAATATGGGATGGAATTTTTTCAGCACACGCTGAGAGTCACAGCTTATGTAAAGCTGGATGTAAACAGCCAGCATAAGTTTGTTGGAGTTCAGATGGAGGGCAGTATTATACAGGAGGCCCACCATTGTATCTGACAGCTAGTCTCATTTATCAAATCATAAGAACTGAGCATTACCCATAGCTACCCATTTTCCAGTGGGGTTGAGAAGATATGCCCAATATAAAAAGGATATGTAGACACTGACTGGATGCAGATCACTTGTACTGACTCTGAGGCCCCATACACACGACCGAGTTTCTCGGCAGAATTCAGCCAGAAAATCGATCGGAGCTGTATTCTGCCGAGAAACCCGGCCGTGTGTACACTTTCGGCCGAGGAAACCGACGAGGATCTCGTCGGGCCAAATAGAGAACATGTTCTCTATTTCCTCGTTAGTCAACGGGGAAACTTGGCTCGCTAAGATCCTCGGCGGCTTCCCAAGGAACTCGACGAGCAAAACGATGTGTTTTGCTCGTTGAGTTTCTTGGCCGTGTGTACGGGGCCCGAGAACTTGCTGCAAGATGTGCCAGAAAACAAGAGACTGTACACTTGGGGTTACATAAATGAAAGATTTAGGCTGAAAACACACTCATCCATTGAGTTCATCCTAAGGGTTAGGTTACGGTTAGGATCAAGGTTTACTAAGTAAAAGCCTAATGCCGCGTACAGACGGTCGTTTTTTGCGATGAAAAAAAAACGACGTTTGATGTGATGAAAAAAACGACGTTTTTGAAACTTCATTTTCAAAAACGACGTTGTCTACACACCATCGTTTTTCAAAATGCTCTAGCAAAGCGCGGTTACGTTCAGCACGTACGACGGAACTCTGTTCCATTGAAGCTCGCTTCATAACTTGCTTCTGAGCATGCGCGGGTTTAAAAACGTCGTTTTCAACGTCGTTTTGCCCACACACTATCATTTGAATTGACACAAAAAACGACGTTTTGAAAAACGACACAAAAAATTCAAGCATGTTCGAATTTTTTTTTTGTCGTTTTTCAGAACACATAAAACGACGTTTTCCCCACACACGGTCATTTGAAATGACGTTTTCAAAAACGTCGTTTTTTTTCATCACAAAAAACGACCGTCTGTACGCGGCATTACTCTATCCAAACTTTCCATTTAGTTTTGAGTGGGAATAGATTAGAACTTTTGCCAGATTTTGTTGTTCATTCCTTTGTAGCGCTATCCCCTCAGGAGCCGCTGATTGATTTGGGATCGGCGTATTAAGTTACCTCTATGTAGTGTCTAGGGGGTGAAGGTAGTGAGTAGAGCATTAATCGAATGTCCAATCTGTAGATGAAGTTTTCTGAATGCTTCATTTCTTGGCCCAACACGACCAACACATCAACTTGAGGTAGACAGGATAGGTTGATGAGAATAGAATACCTTTGCAGTATCAGGCTTTGGATAAAGAAAGCAGTCCTGCCTTCTGTAGTTGCATCAGTATGTCGCCACTCTAGTCGGAGTGGGTGAAGTGCCCCTGGACGGACCCCTGCCACATGCCTGGCAGCCAGAGCGTCACTCAAAGGTTCTGGGAGGAACAAGTCTCTGCCACAGACTTGGCTCTAATTTAATGTAGAGACCTCTGCCACAGGCCTAGTGGAAGATTAAATTGAATAGTAAATCGAATCCTCCCAGCAAATCACTTTGGGGTCACCGGTTGACAGTGTGAGTGTACCTGTCAATGCCCGGTCACCAGATCCCCGATGGTTCGTTCAAGCCCTTTTGGATAACCTGCCTCCGGATTCTCCTCAAGCCGATCCCCCACCGAACAGCATACAGCCTGGGATCTTCTCAAAAGAAGCGGGAACCCAGTAAGTCACTGGGGCCCCTTGGTAGCATCAGTCGCTCCAGGCCAGGAGGGCCCAGAGTCAGGAACTCCTCGTAGCACGCGACCCCAGGCCAGGAAGGCCATAGTGGTGGGGCCCATGATGTGCGCACACCCTAAAGGTGGGTGCCGCACCCAGAACCAGGAACCCGCGAAGAACCCAGAACAACGGCCTCCGCCACAGAAATACCCCTCCCCAGCATGCCCCGCGAGGGAAAACTCCTCTAATTGGCTGCTGGGAAGGAGCGGCTCCGCCTGGACTCCTCTGGCACCACCTGCCGCCCAGAGATTAAACTGCATCCCTGGAACGCAGGCTGACCCACAGAACAATCCAGATTTGGCGACAGCCAAATTTGACAAAAATCAAGAATGAGCAACATAACTCTCTCATTCCCCACTAAATTTAACATAGCGTCCTTTCTGAAAGTAAAGGGGCGCTACACCTTTTGCATTTACGGTCCTGCTGAAGGTGGCCCCTCAGAACCCCGAAACGTACCCACTATTTCTTTTACCTAATATAATAAATTAAATGGTTCTGGACTAATACATCTTGACTGGTGCTCTTTACCTAACTGAGGCTCCTCCCTACCCAACCAGGACCCAATCAATACTAAATAGTTCAGACTTCCTCCACCCCACCATTCAATAAAATCAGACAGGTTCTAACCCTTCCCCCACTCTATCCCCAAAAAAGTTTTGAATGGAGTTGGACTTTAACTCCAACACTTTACTCAGTAGAGATTGTGGGTAACAGGTCCGGTGACAAATTTTTACACATGGTTTTGGCACTGAAAAAATCATTTTGTGATCTGTTGCAACTTGCAACATATAAGGGAACCAGTCATAAGAAAATATGTAGACTACTATAGCCAATCTCCTTTTCAGTATTCTAGGTAACTGGCTGTCACTGACCTGGAACAGCATGCTTACTTCTAGTTCAATTACTCAAAATGTTAAATCAGAAGACTACTAGCATTTTGCAGAAGGAGAGATCAGTAATGGTGGCTCCTTTTTAATGACTATCCCAGGGTACCTTTAAAAAGCAATCAGGTATATCAAACTGAACAGGGAGTGGCCATTCCTGAAAACAGTGCTAAATTCCTAAAGCTCAATTTTGGACCTATCCTCCTGGCCCCCAAATACAATTTTCAGTCTTCAGTCTACATACATAAGTGGTGCAAATGTGCGCCAGACCCACAAACTAATATGCGCCTAAAAACAGGCTACAGCCCGCCGACGTAGCTTGCACACGCCGGCGTAGGGTGGGTGCACATTTAGGGTGGACGCATGGGGCTGCTCCCATTGATTAGCCATTCAAACATGCAAATGAGGGAAATACAGCGATTCACGAACGTGCGAGATGCGCGCGAGTTGTACGTCCAGCGTAAAGTTATTCCCCATAAAGGAGGTGCAACCCAGCAACAGACACAGGTCTGCACAAGGGAACACAAGCCGGCGTATTGTGCGTTGGGCGTACGTTATGTTCATGGCGTACGTAGTGATCCGGCGTAGCTTAGGCAGTTGTGCCGGCGTGGATTTAAGCAGGCGCATGGGGGTGCTGTGCTTGCGTCCACGCCACGGCGCATGCGCAGTTTGTGATACGTACCTGTCTGGCGCTCGGCCCATCATTTGCATGGGGTCACGCCTCATTTGCATGGGTTCACGCCCACTTCAACCTACGCCGGCATGCGACTTCGAAACCCACGCCACGCTGGCGAAGCGTTGGGAGCACTGGCTTGCTGAATGCAATGCTTGCCTCTCCGCGCTACGTTGGCGTAGCGTACAGTGTTTACCCTACGGCGGCGTAATGTGCGCCTTGCTCTCTGTGAATCTAGGCCATAATGTGCGGAATCCTCTTCCACTTCAAAATTACACTTTTGGTGGGCAGTCCTTAAGGATACAGAAAGCAGGGTTGTTGTGATGACCTCAGTACCACTCTGTGCATCATTGTATGTAAATGCAGGGTGCTATGGTGACACCCTTTCAGACGGCAGGTAAGATTTGACTGTGGTGGACAACATCAGGGAGAAGATACGTTTTTCTGCCAGAGATGGGACAATTTGCGGTACTTTTTTTTTTTTTTTTTAACTTGGGTTATTATAAGGAAGGCTTTACAAAGAGTTTCTGGATAGCAATACATAATCTATTACATGATACATGATTTTGTGCTGTGCCGAGCATAAAAGTGGAGGGCTTTAATCAAGTAATAACCTGCATTTTCCCAGGAGCAGAACGTTCCTATTGGTAAATGGAAGCCTTTATTTGTTCTTCATTCAAACTGTTCCACTGTAAAATGCTAGGGGAAGAAGAATGGTCCCACATAGCTACTACATTTTTTTTTTAATCTTTTGCATTAAATCTTTTGCACTCAATTTACCTGCAAAGTTTTTTTTTTCTATTTTTTATTATTTGATTGTCACTAAGAAATAAGACAATTGTAAGTTTGAAGAATGTTTATTTGTGCCATTGCAAAAAATGTGATTTATGCCGCTGAGGCTTGACCCTCATGATTGAGATTTAGGTACCCCATGTTTCCCTGCATAATGGGATTAACTCCTGGAATGCACTGCAGTGGGGTGTCAAGGTGAAGGATAGCCATTGCTATGGCAACTGATACTTCAAAAACCCGCATGCTTGGCTCCGATTAAAATGGATTATTCGTATGTCGTGCTGAGCACCTGGCCTGACCCAGTATTAGGGCTCGGGATAAGTGCCATGTTTTATAGGATGTGGAAAATTCTGGATAAAGCTGATTATTTTGCTTGTTTATGTGATGTAGGATAAGGTTCTCTTGTAACATTGTTGGAAGGAATGCATTTCTTTTACTATCGAGGTCACCCATGTTAAGACTGTATTTTGCCCTGCAAGCTTACGTGGAACTACAATTAAAGTGCTAATCCATGAAAAGCATGTATTCCGGTTATTGCTAGATGCAGACTGACCGAGTTAACCACTGACTTCTTTCATTCACTTCAGTTTCCCTGCTCTGCCCTTGTCTTACGAAGTCCAAGTCCTTTCGCTACATTCTTCAAATTAAATAAAAGCATAAAACTCCATATTAAAAGGCCAATCCACATAACATTTTAGTTTTCAGTTGATATTGGAAAGTTCAGCAGGCTGATGGTCCAAGAGGCACAGAAAACAGATATTAAACAGGGTCTAGGTGCCAGACGGGTATTGTACCTAAATGGAGCAATGACTGACAATAGCAGAGATAACAATGCCGATGATAAAGAGAAGCCCAGACAAGCTGAGTACAAACGCCATCCAAAAACAATTCACATGAATAATCCAAAGGCATGGTCTGTCAGAGACAAGTCAGTCACATAAACCTTGATCCAGGGCATGATCAAAACAGAATAACCCATTGACCAGGCACAGGTTAAATGTCCAGCAGTCTATTCAGGACCTTGCCTGATTAGGGTAGGTGTGGGCTGCAGCGCTTAGAAACAACCAGCAGGAGGCAAAGGTTTGAAGATGATTTTTAAAGGGCTTGTAAAGGTTTGTTTTTTATTTTATAAATAGGTTCCTTTAAAGTGGTTAAAGTCGCATTAATATACGCGGTTTACGTAAGTTGTACGTCCGGCGTAAAGTTAAGCCTCATAAAGCAGGTGTAAGTCATGTTAAGGTATGGACCAGGGAACAGCTGTCGTATGTTACGTCGTGTACGTAGTAGTACGTGAATAGGGCTGGGCGTAGGTTAAGTTCACGTCGTAGGCAGTGATTCGACGTATCTTAGGGAGTATTTCCGATGGGATTCTGAGAATGCGCACTGGGATGCGTCCACGGGACGGTGCATGCGCCGGTCGTTCTGCCCATCATTTGCATGGGGTCACGGTTCATTTAAATGGATCACGCCCACTTCCACCTACTTTGAATTAGGCCGGCTTACACCGAAGAATTTACGTTACGCTGGCGCAACGTTGGGAGCAAGTGCTTTGTGAATACTGTGCTCGCCGCTCTGCGCGACGTCGGCGTAGCGTATATTCGATACGATATGCCGGCATAATTATGCGCCGAGGTATGATAATCCGGGCCCCTGTGTTTAATGTTTTGTTGATCTTTAGTAGAAAAAAAAAGAGCTTTAGAGGACCGGGAGAACAACAGGGCAGAATTGTTCATTTTTTACAACCTGTGTGAACAATGCCTAAAGGTGTTTAGAATCTTCATTTGATGAAGTTGGCCCTCCAACCCCCACCAAAACTCTAACTAGGCAGCTGGAGGGGATTGTACACATGCCAAGAACGCTTGTGAAGTTCGACAGGCGGCACTGTCTGGAAAACGTGTCAATTGGATCACACTGCAACCGTGGGCCAAATACTTGTCTTGTGGTTGCTGCATGTTAGTTCCATGCACAATTACCATTCAAGAAAATAAATAAAACATTGGCATTCCAGAGGCAACAGTATAACCTCCTGAATGCCAAAAAACTGTTGCTTCACCACCCTCTAAAAAGCGATCCACCAAAGATCGCTTTTCGGAGACTGCTGTGGTGTGAACCTAGCCTTAACCCTAGCGCCCATAGATGGTTCGAATCTCGGCAGGTTTAGCAGGGACTGGCTGATTCTCAAACCATCTATGGGCAGGCTGATTGTACCCAAGTCAATTTATATAGCTGATGGAATTGTTGCAAGCGGCTATAGCTGCTAGCAATAATCACTGTGTTCTTCCAGCAGGGATGGCTTCCTGCGTCTTCTGCCAGCAGAACACAATAGCTCCGCGGTGAGATTCCACCATCAACAACTCGCGAGTCCTACAAATTCTGTTTGGTCAGCCTTAGTAAATCAACCTTTATGAGTCTGATTGCTCATTGAATGCCATACATGGTGGATATCTTATCACAACCATTGTTAAAGCAAAACTGTGGCCAAAAATAGCAAGATAAAAAAAATAGTCCTTTGGATAAAATAAATCCAGTTTATCCTGCCATATTAACCTTCAATATACAGTGATGAAAATAAGTATTTGAACACCCTGCTATTTTGCAAGTTCTCCCACTTGGAAATCATGGAGGGGTCTGAAATTGTTACCGTAGGTGCATGTCCACTGTGAGAGACATAATCAAAAAAAAAATCCAGAAATCACAATGTATGATTTTTTTAACTATTTATTTGTATGATACAGCTGCAAATAAGTATTTGAACACCTGAGAAAATCAATGTTAATATTTGGTACAGTAGCCTTTGTTTGCAATTACAGAGGTCAAACGTTTCTTGTAGTTTTTCACCAGGTTTGCACACACTGGAGGAGGGATTTTGGCCCACTCCTCCACACAGATCTTCTCTAGATCAGTCAGGTTTCTGGGCTGTCGCTGAGAAACACGGAGTTTGAGCTCCCTCCAAAGATTCTCTATTGGGTTTAGGTCTGGAGACTGGCTAGGCCACGCCAGAACCTTGATATGCTTCTTACAGAGCCACTCCTTGGTTATCCTGGCTGTGTGCTTTGGGTCATTGTCATGTTGGAAGACCCAGCCTCGACCCATCTTCAAAGCTCTAACTGAGGGAAGGAGGTTGTTGCCCAAAATCTTGCAATACATGGCCCCGGTCATCCTCTCCTTAATACAGTGCAGTCGCCCTGTCCCATGTGCAGAAAAACACCCCCAAAGCATGATGCTACCACCCCCATGCTTCACAGTAGGGATTGTGTTCTTGGGATGGTACTCATCATTCTTCTTCCTCCAAACACGGTTAGTGGAATTATGACCAAAAAGTTATATTTTGGTCTCATCTGACCACATGACTTTCTCCCATGACTCCTCTGGATCATCCAAATGGTCATTGGCAAACTTAAGACGGGCCTTGACATGTGCTGGTTTAAGCAGGGGAACCTTCCGTGCCATGCATGATTTCAAACCATGACGTCTTAGTGTATTACCAACAGTAACCTTGGAAACGGTGGTCCCAGCTCTTTTCAGGTCATTGACCAGCTCCTCCCGTGTAGTCCTGGGCTGATTTCTCACCTTTCTTAGGATCATTGAGACCCCACGAGGTGAGATTTTGCATGGAGCCCCAATCCGAGGGAGATTGACAGTCATGTTTAGCTTCTTCCATTTTCTAATGATTGCTCCAACAGTGGACCTTTTTTCACCAAGCTGCTTGGCAATTTCCCCGTAGCCCTTTCCAGCCTTGTGGAGGTGTACAATTTTGTCTCTAGTGTCTTTGGACAGCTCTTTGGTCTTGGCCATGTTAGTAGTTGGATTCTTACTGATTGTATGGGGTGGATAGGTGTCTTTATGCAGCTAATGACCTCAAACAGGTGCATCTAATTTAGGATAATAAATGGAGTGGAGGTGGACATTTTAAAGGCAGACTAACAGGTCTTTGAGGGTCAGAATTCTAGCTGATAGACAGGTGTTCAAATACTTATTTGCAGCTGTATCATACAAAAAAATAGTTAAAAAATCATAAATTGTGATTTCTGGATTTTTTTTTTTTGATTATGTCTCTCACAGTGGACATGCACCTACGATGACAATTTCAGACCCCTCCATGATTTCCAAGTGGGAGAACTTGCAAAATAGCAGGGTGATCAAATATTTATTTTCCTCACTGTAGAAATTTTCTTTGGAGTACTTCTTTTTCCCCCACTCAATCTCCTCGGTCTGATGGCCAACATCATTCAACCCACTGCCACTGAGCCCAGGTTGTCCTGAACCCACTCCAGCCTGTAACTGGACAGTGAAAGGAGAAATACATTAATGAGCTCATCTCGCTCTCTCCCCCTTGGGGGGGGGGCAAACAAAATTGACCCCCTCACTCCCCCCACCCCGTCATTTGCCTGCTCACCCATTGCCCGCCAACCCCACACTTTCCCCATCCAGGTTGCGTCTTCGTGGCCTCCCCCTGCATCTCCTCCCGAATCCCGGCGGTCGCTTCTCCTCACAGCCAATCAGGTCTTAGGACTCATGGCCAATCTGTCTTAGGACCTGCTTCCTGATTGGCAGGGAGGAGAAGCAGGAAGACGTTAGCGAATATTAATTCTGAGCCCACCATTTTTCAAGCCAACTAGACCCTCAGGCTCTAATCACATGCTTCAAAAAATAAAACTAATCCCCATAGAAATCCATGAGTCCAGCGCCCTGTAGGACATTGCTCCTGGTCTGAATCCGCCATGCAAAATTCCACTGTGAATAAAGTTTCCTCACTTCTTAGACACAGAATGTGTCATTTTATAACACTGGTCTGTTACGTGTTGTTGTGTAATGTGCATATTATGTATGCATGAAGAAGATTATATAATGGTATGTTTTTGAAATGTGCTTAGAAGGGCAAGCTACAGCAGATGCAGGAATGTGCCAGTGGCTGGAAAATATATAGTTATTTAATGCTTACAGACAGATTACATATTCGTCGATCAGGGCCGTTTGAAGGAATTTGGGGGCTCCAAGCAAGAAGCGGAGGAGGGGGTGTTGCTGAGTTTCAAGTTGAGAAGCGGGGGGGGGGGGGGTCAGATGCAGCTGCTGCTGAACACCGAGAAGTACTTCTTCTGTCATTGCATTGCAAGTTGATAAGTGGGGAAGAGGGGGGGGGGGGGGGTTGTTACGCTGTGAAAGCTGTGGAACCATTTTGTTTTATCATTTTGCTGCGTGTAAAAAATGCCCATTGATTCTGCTATAAGCGGGGGGGTAATTGGCTGCTGCTGCCGCTGCCGAACGTCGGCTAGTATTTCTTCTGACTGCCCCCCCCATGTTCTTTTACCCCCCCTTACTCCCCCCCTCCCTAGCACATACTGGTCCGCTGCATACAGCTGCTGCCCACCTCCCTACAGCATATAGCTGCTGCCCCCCTCCCTACCGCATACCGCCGCATAGAGCTGCTGCCAAACTTTGGCTAGTACTTCTTCTGACCCCCCCCATGTTCTTTTTACCCTCCCCCCCACCGCATACCGCACACCGCGCAGTATAAGATTCAGTTTGCTCTTCCTGGTGACTTGTTGGTATGGTTCCCCTATCGAGGGTTCCTGTAAGGACTGCGCAGGCCCAATCCTTGCCGACGGAAATCTCCGAACCTCGTCCGGCATCCAGGCTCATTCCTTAACATCCCAGGTGGATTGGAGGATGTTAAAAAAAGAGCCAGGAGGACGAGCGAGCGTAGCGTGCCGTCCGAGCGAAGTGAGGCCGACTGGCCACTTACCTCAAATTCCACGTCGCTCTGGAGGTTTGGTGATTTCCGTTGGCAAGGATTGCAGGAACCATCTCGATAGCCGGAACCATATCGTCAGATCACCGGCCGGACTGAAAGGAAGTGAGCACTGAGTGTGTGCACTTCTGTCAGTCCGGCCGGGAACAAGAAACTAAATCTCCTGTACCACGCGGTTACGGTACCCGGCCGGACTGCAGGAGGAATTAGGAAAAGAGCTCGGCCACGCTACAGGCTGCAGCATTAATAGGAAGCGGCGGCACGGCAGGGGCTCGCTCTGCTGGGGCCCCAGGCCAGCTCGGGGGCCCCAAGCAGTTGCTTGTTTTGCCTGTCTTGTTCCGACGGGCCTGCCGACGATGCCAATTGCTTCCGGGAGAGACTGTTGGAAATGTCTGATTGAATCATAACTGCACAGCTCAGTAAGCACATTACTCTATGAGCACTGAGGCAGAAGCAAAGGATGGATCTGCACCATCCAACTGCATACGATTTGTCATATAAATAGTGTAAGTGCCTGGTATTTTATATATACCCCGATCAGCTATAACTTTATGCCCACACACCTAATACTAAATAGGTCTCCCTTTTACCACCAAAACAGCTCTGACCCATCAAGTCATGAACACTACAAGACCTCTGAAGGTATGCTGTGGGGACACCAATTCTGGAGACAGTCAGATATTCCCTTACTTTGGATGGATTTCCTCTCACTTCTTGTTTTGGTTATGGGACAGGAAGTGAAGGGAAATCTCCCCAATTGGACAGAAGTGGCAAAAAAAAACGAGGTTTTATAACCCACAATCCAAAATGAAAAAAAAAAAAAAGTTTTTCCCTTTGTTATACTTGAATCACATATAAAGGAACTGAAAAGAGGAACGTGTTTGAATTCCAGCCTAGGTGACAAGTTACAAAATCCAAGAACTATAACGAGACAGAGATTGCCGCTCCAGGCAGGTCTTGTTAGGTGCAAATCTTCTTCTCAGGAACTGAGGGTGCTGGCAATGCACATGGCAAATAAGAACAAAAGATAATCAGGACAGCCGCACTCCAATCCAACGCAACTTTAATGTAAAAAACTGGAAACAGGCACTACAAGTCACAGCAACGGAACCTAGGACAGCTGACGCGTTTCACACTAACTTCAGTGGGGTAGATTCAGCTAGGGGCGCGCACTGCTACGGCGGCGCAGCGTACCGTTTTTGCGCTACGCCTCCGTAAATTACTGGAGCTACGCTTTATTCACGAAGCATTTGCTCCATAATTTGCGGCGGCGTTTCGTAAAAGGGGCCGGCGTAAGCGCGCGTAATTGAAATTATCTCGTAGGGGGCGTGGATCATTTAAATTAGGCGCGTTCCCGCGCCGAACGTACTGCGCATGCTCCGTCGGGAAAATTTCCCGACGTGCATTACGGTAAATGACGTCGCAAGGACGTCATTTGCTTCGACGTGAACGTAAATGGCGTCCAGCACCATTCACGAACCACTTACGCAAACTACGTAAATTTTGAAAATCGCGACGCGGGAACGACGTCTATACTTACCATTGGCTGCGCCTCCTAATAGCAGGAGCAGCCTTAAGACGAAAGCGATGAACGCAAACGACGTAAAACACGACCGCCGGGCACGCGTACGTTTGTGAATCGGCGTGAGTATGCAATTTGCATACTCTACGCTGACAACTACGGGAACGCCACCTAGCGGCCAGCGTCAGAATGCAGCCTAAGATACGACGGCATAAGAGCCTTATGCCAGTCGTATCTTAGGCTACAGTCAGCGTATCGAGCTTTCTGAATACAGAAAGTTGATACGCCGGCGCTACTTAGCAATTACGCTGCGTATCTATGGATACGCAGGCGTAATTGCTTGCTGAATCTACCCCACTGTTTACTATGAGTGAACACTGAAGTTAGTGTGAAATGCGTCAGCTGTCCTAGGTTCCGTTGCTGTGACTTGTAGTGCCTGTTTCCAGTTTTTTACATTAAAGTTATGTTGGATTGGAGTGCGGCTGTCCTGATCATCTTTTGTTCTTACTAGGTGATAAGTTAGTGGAGTGAATGTAGCCACCTAGGAACAGCAAGTATGTTTAGCGCATGATTACCGGGTGAAAATAAAACAAAAACAGCTTAAAAAAAGAAAACGTATGCAGCCACCACATCTAAGGACTAGTATGCTGCAATACATTTGGGGTTTTTAGATGAGCTTTAAAAACAAGTCAGAATTGGCAGCTCATTGTTACCCTTACATTTTTCCATTAAGGGCTTGTTAATGCTAGAATGCATGTGCTATTTTTTGTGGGCGCACAGGCTGTAATAAAAAATCTGACAGGAATTTTGAAGACTAATTAAACTTTCAGTTTAAATCAGCCGAATGGATTCTAGGTTAATTAAAAACAAAAAAGGCGAGCAAGGTCTTCTAGTTGGTTGTCTTTAAAAAGCAGCCACAGCCTGAGTAGAAAGGTCTGTCCCCTGCCAGTGGCTGCAGAGAAGGACTCTTGTTCTCTGTGGGGTCAGTGGTTTCTCTGCAAAACTCTAACATGCCCCCTACTGGGTCAAAGCTTGAGGTCTTCATTCAGCAGATAACACGATTGTTGCGGATTGCAGAGCTATAGGTTGGACTCAGCAGGGGCATGCCAAACCTCTGAGCGATCACCGTTTCCACCCAGAGAAGATTCTGTGCAGCATGCTGGCAGGGGACAGGCTTTTCTAAGCAGACTGATTTCTTTTTAAAGAAAACAAACTGTAAAGCAAATTCACACTAGTCTACTGTGTGAACGCACAAAAAATTATGACATTTTGTGCACATTCAGAAAAAAACACAAAACAAAAATGCATGTTGGTTTTTGCAGTGGCATTTATTGCTAATGGAAAATGTGCCAAGCACAGGGAAAAGCACAAATGAAAAACTGCCCTAGGTTCAAAACTCAAAAAAGAGCATTAGCTAGATTCAGGTAGAGTTAGGTCGGCGTATCAGTAGATACGCCGACCCAACTCGGAATCTGCGCCGACCTAAGTTTAAGTGTATTCTCAAACTGAGATACACTTAAACCTAGCTAAGATACGACGGCTTGCGCCGTCCTATCTTAGGGTGCAATATTTAGGCTGGCAGCTAGGTGGCGCATCCATTGCGGTCGGCGTAGAATATGTAAATCACTAGATACACCTATTCACGAACGTACGCCCGGCCGACGCAGTACAGATATGCCGTTTACGTAACGCTTTATCAGGCCTAAAGTTATTCCATCAAATAGTTGGAAAAGTAATGTTAAAGTATGGCCGCCGTTCCCGCGTCGAAATTCGAAAATTTTACGTCGTTTGCGTAAGTCGTCCGTGAATAGGGATTTACGTCATTTACGTCCACGTCGAAAACAATAGGCAAGTGCGGCGTACGTTGCCGCAATGCACACTGGGAAATGTAGGCGGACGGCGCATGCGCCGTTAAAAAAAAAACGTCAATCACGTTCGGTCAAACCAAATTATCATAAAACACGCACCCTCAGCCTATTTTGAATTAGGCGCGCTTGCGCCCGCCGCATTTACGCAACGCCGCCGTAAGTTAGGAGGCAAGTACTTTGAGAATACAGTACTTGCCTCTCTGACTTAAGGCGGTGTAGCGTAAATACGATACGCTACGCCGCCTTAAAGTTGCGCGCCCCTACCTGAATCTGGTTACTTCTCTGCTGCGTTTTTCACATATAAGGCAGCCCACTGAAATAAATGGGCCGCCCTATACGCAAAGCATTACAACCCACAAATACACACGTGTGCGACACCTGACTGCACTACACAATGTGAACCGAGGCTAATACTTTGCACACCTTTTGTTTTTATTCACCAGGAATGAATTTAGCTGATATTTCTCTTTTGGCTTTAAAGTGATTCTAAAAGGATGTTTTATTTATCTTTTCATAATAATAAACATGTTATACTTACCTGCTCTGTGCAATGGTATTGCAGAGCAACATCGATCCTCCTCTTGTGGGATTCCCCATAGCAAGTGGCTTGCTATGGGGGCACTCATAAGGGCTTGCTCCCAAGCTGCGCTGTGTGTGTCCATTGACACACACAGCATAGATTGGCTCTGCCCCCCCACTCTTTCCTCGCTGTCTGTAATTGACAGCAGCAGGAGCCAATGGCTCTCTTCGATGCGTTGATCTCCACTATGGAGAGAGAGAGCTGCTGCTCATGCACATCACTGGATCAAGATCGAGGCTCAGGTAAGTATAATGAGGGCTGTCGGAGGGGGAGCTGCACACAGGTTTTTTTTTAACTTAGTGATTGTAAAGTCATGTATTTTTTTCCTATAAAAATAACAAACATGTTATACTTACCTGCCCTGTGCAGTGGTTTTGCACAGAGCAGTCCAGAACCCTCCTCTTCTCGGGTCCCTCTTTGGCTCTCCTGGCCCCTCTCTCCTGTCGAGTGCCCCCAGCAGATTGCTATAGGGACACCTGAGCTGAGCTGCAGCTCCATGTGTCCATTCAGATATGGAGCCCAGGTTCAGCCCCACCCCCTCTCTCTACTGATTGGTTAACTGGCTTTGATTGACAGCAATGGGAGCCAATAACGCCGCTGCAGTGTCTTAGCCAATCAGGAGGGAGAGTCATGAATGGCCGAGACACTTGTGAAGATCGCTGGACAGAGAAAGGTTCGATTTGAGCTTTTGGTCGGAAACTCCGACCGTGTGTAGGCTCCATCAGACTTTTTCTGTCGGAATTTCCGACAGCAAAAATTTGAGAGCTGGTTCTCAATTTTTTTCGGCAAATTCCGATCGTCTGTATGCAATTCCGACGTGCAAAAAAACACGCATGCTCGGAATCATTGAACTTAATTTTCTTGGCTCGTTGTAGTGTTGTACATCCCCGCGTTCTTGACGGTCGGAATTTTGTGTGACCGTGTGTATGTGACACAAGTTTGAGGCAGAATTCTGTCGGAAAAAAATCCACGGTTTTCTTGTCAGAATCCTGTGGGCGCAACATTAGGGGTGTTGGGGCAACTGCTACACATAGAAGGCTTTTTATCTTAATTTATAAAGTAAAAAACATTTTTTTTTGCTAGAAAATTACGTAGAACCCCCTAACACCCTAGAGAATAAAATGGCGGTCATTGCAAAACTTTTTGTCACACCGTATTTGCGCAGCGGTCTTGCAAGCGCACTTTTTTTAAAAAAAAAACAAATTTTTAATTAAAAAATAAGATAACAGCAAAGTTAGCCCAATGTTTTTTTATATTGTGAAAGATAATGTTACGCCAAGTAAATTGATACCCAACATGTCATGCTTCAAAATGATGCCCGCTCGTGGAATGGCATCAAAGTTTAAAACCTTAAAAATCTCCATAGGCGTCGTTTAAAAAATTCTACAGGTTGCATTTTTGAGTTACAGAGGAGGTCTAGGGCTAGAATTATTGCTCTTGCTCCAACGATCGCGGCGATACCTCACGTGTGGTTTGAACACCGCTTTCATATGCGGGCGCTGCTCACATGTGTCCGCTTCTGCGCGCAAGCTTGTCGGGATGGGGCACTTTAAAAAAAACAATTATTATTATTTATTTTACTTGATTTTATTTATTTTTACACAGTAAAAAATAAAATTGTCATTTGAAAAAAAAATAGTCCTTTAAGAGCTATGGGTGGAAGTGACGTTTTGACGTTGCTTCCGCCCTGCTATGGTATGGAGACGGGTGGGGGCCATCTCACTGGTATCTATACCCAGCCACTGACAGGACCCCGATCGCCTCCGCCGGTACCGACGGCTCCGGTAAGCGGCGGAGGGCGTGGGAGAGCCGCGGGAGGGGGGCCCTCGGTTATGGCAGCAGCTGCTACCATTACCGAGATATCCCTCTTCAAAGTGCCGACGTATATCGTCGTCGGGCAGTCGGTAAATGGTTAAGATAAAAAAACCTTCTGCCTTTACAACCCCTTTAGCCACTTAAGGACCACCTCCTGCAGATATACGTCGGCAGAATGGCACGGCTGGGCACAAGCACGTCCTCTTTAAGTGCCCAGCCGTGGGTTGCGGGCGCGCCCGCGACCCGGTCCGAAGCTCCGTGACTGGGGCCGCGGGACCCGATCGCTGCCGGAGTCCCGCGATCGGTCCCCGGAGCTGAAGAACGGGGAGAGCTGTGTGTAAACACAGCTTCCCCATTCTTCACAGTGGCAGCTTCATTGATAGTGTGTTCCCTAATATAGGAAAACACGATCAATGACGTTACACGTCCAGCCCCACCCCCCTACAGTTAGAAACACATATGAGGTCACACATAACCACTAGGGGGCGCTGTAGGGGTTAACTCCAAAACTGCAATTGTCATTTTCACAGTAAACAATGGCCCAGATTCACGTAGACGTGCCTATCTTTAGGCGGGCGTAGCATATCTCAGATACACTACGCCGCCGTAACTTAGTGAGGCAGGTCCCGTATTCACAAAGAACTTGCGCCCTAAGTTACGGCGGCGTAGTGTAACTGTGCCGGCGTAAGCCCGCGCAATTCAAAGTAGGCTGGTGTGGGCGTGTTGTATGCTAATGCATCGTGACCCGACGTAATTGACGCTTTTAACGAACGGCGCATGCGCCGTCCGTGAACGTATCCCAGTGCGCATGCTCAAAATTACGCCGCTAATAGTCAATGCTTTCGACGTGAACGTAACTTACGTCCAGCCCCATTCACTGACGACTTACGCAAACGACGTAAAATACGATGCTGTTTGTACGTTTCCGACGTCCATACCTAACATGACTTACCCCTGCTTTATGAGGGGTAACTTTACGCCGGCGTATGTCTTACGTAAACAACGTATCTTGATACGCCGGGCGCACGTACGTTCGTGAATCGGCATATCTATCTAATTCGCATATTCGACGCAGAAATATACGGAAGCGCCACCTAGCGGCCAGCGTAAATATGCACCCTTAGATACGACGGCGTAGGAGACTTACGCCGCTCGTATCTAGGCAACTGTGAGGCGTATCTGATTCTATGAATCAGGCGCCGAGTTGCGACGGCCCACACTCAGAGTTACGACGGCGTATCTGGAGATACGCCGTCATAACTTCTTTGTGAATCCGGGCCAATGTATTTTTATAGCATTTTTTGCTGTGAAAATGACAATGGTCCCAAAAATGTGTCAAAATTGTCCGATGTGTCCGCCATAATGTCGCAGTCACGAAAAAAAACGCTAATCGCCGCCATAACTAGTAAAAAAAAAAAAAAAAATTAATAAAAATGCAATAAAACTATCTCCTATTTTGTAAACGCTATAAATTTTGGCAAACCAATCGATAGACGCTTATTGCGATTTTTTTTTTACCAAAAATATGTAGAAGAATACGTATCGGCCTAAACTGAGGAAAAAAATAAGTTTTTTTTATATATTTTTGGGGGATATTTATTATAGCAAAAAGTAAAAAATATTGCATTTTTTTCAAAATTGTCGCTCTATTTTTGTTTATAGCGCAAAAAATAAAAACCGCAGAGGTGATAAAATACCACCAAAAGAAAGCTCTATTTGTGGGAAAAAAAGGACGCCAATTTTGTTTGGGAGCCACGTCGCACGTCCGCGCAATTGTCAGTTAAAGTGACCCAGTGCCGATTCGTAAAAACTGTCCGGGTCCTTTACCTGCATAAAGGTCCGGGTCTTAAGTGGTTAAGGTAAGAAAACCCTCAGCCTTTAGAACCACTTGAAACTTGGCTATTTTTTTATATTTTATAATTGGGCCCCCAGGCAATTTTTTTTCTGGAACTTTTTGTGGGTGTCACGTGTCCCGCGATTTTGTTTGTGCGATTTTGCCACGTGGCAAAATATTGGGATGCCATTGAGAAATAATGGCATCGCAAACGTGTCCCGCTTTTTGCCACGATTGTGGATTTGTGGGAAGAATCGCGGCAATTCCAATCACCTAGGTGCAAATGGAACCTTACCGCTTGACAGGCTGGGAGAGTGGTTTATGATAGATGAGACCTACAGGGTCTCTTCTGTCATATTAACCCTACCTGTCAGCGTTAATGATTCCACACTATAACTCAAGAAAAGGTTTTGGCTTTAGACATACGTTCATTTAAAAGAGATAACATCTTAGAGCTAGAACACGCTAATCTTGCTTCACTAGTGATAGGCATCCTTAGAAGTTAAACACCCACGCTTTAATACCTGCATTAAATGGGAGTGCATGGTTTGCAGAATAAGACACAATCCTTTCCTTCATTATTTACATACCTTGCCCAGTAAGGGCTCCACTATACATACAAGGATCTAATTGTGTTCTGTGATTATTGAATCATGTTCAAAGAGCGTTACAACAAAAGGCAGCGGCTGGAGACTCCGGCGTCCTGGACATTGCAGTGCCCCCAGGCAGAGTCACATCGGTTGTTTACAGAAATCACAACGTATGGGGATTCTACGCCTTCTCTGTCAATGTGATGCACAGCAAGAGGTGGGCAGAAAAACTGATGACACTATTACCCCTTCATTTCCCCAGCCCAGATTCCTCCCCTGATCGCTGGGTACATTCCATAACATTCTCCGCAGGGGGCATGCAGGGGCTGGTGTTCAGACTTGCCAGCACCAGTCCCTATGGTCATGTGGGATGCTCCCAGCTGTGGGCTTGTCCAGCCAATCTGTATAAAAGTCACAGCAGCCCTGCATCCTCATTACTAACACCAGACGAGACAGAAGAAGCCTTTGAGACCAATCCAGGACCATGAAGGGACTCGTACTCAGCTTAGCCCTCGCCACTCTGTATGTCCTGTATGTACAGGCCGACGTTCCCCTCCAGCCGGACTTCCAAGAGGACAAAGTAAGTGCCACAATTTCCCATCACATATACTCAGACTAGCTGCAAAATACTTCAAGGGTCGCTCCACCCAAAACTGATCATTTAGGTTTGGATGGAGCAAGGTGAGGTGACTCATCTAATGACTTCTCATGTCTGTTGGGAACTATAGTGGTTAAATCTCCCTCATGGAGTCCCTGGCTCTGCCCTCTAGCCCTTGATGTCCCTCTTCTGTGTCCAATGCGGACACCAAAAGCATACAGAGCTTCCAAAAGTCCAACCAGTCACCAATGCTTAATGTTAATGCTTTGTATTGAGGCGTACTCGTCTTATTGCAGAACAAGATCTCAATCTTCCTATGCAGTGTCTGTTATGTTATATTATATTAAAGGTTCACTCAATCCAAAAGAAACATTTCAGTTTTTAGTGGGGAACAGTGGTCTCAAAGACCTGTCAACACCTTGGGGCTCTCAGACTGCAGTGGTGAAATTATGTCAGTCATTTGTGTCTCTGATAATAAAGGTGACACTTTCTCGAAGTTGGAATTGCAAATGATGTATTATATACTAAAGTCATTCTAGCAGAACAATGGGAAGAAGAATTGCAGGCGGGTTACACAGTGCTCCCTAAACATGGCTCAACTCCTCTCACAATTATCCTCTCACATTATTTTGCGGGTACAGTACACACCGGTCAAGTTGGTTTGCATGGGGGTGCAATCTGATCCCACTAGTACTTGGTGTTGCAGGGACCGCGGGGGTCTGATACACCTGGTATGGCGGTGCCCTAAGCTGCACCCATACTGGAAAAAGGTAATTGACACACTCAATCGGGCCTTCCAGGTTCGGATCACAGAGGACCCTTAATATTGCCTGCTGGGTATTTTGCATGGCTTCCACTCCTTCCAGATAGAGGATGCCCCTAGACAGGCAATTGCAAGAGCCCTCTTTGAGGCCCCTTAGTACTATTGAGACACTGGAAAGCCACAGAACCCCCCACACTGCGGAAATGGCGTGCTTGAATGGGGGGCGCCCTCGGGTTGGAGAAGTTTATCTACCAACACAGAGGTAGTGGGGGGAAATTTGACAAATTATGTATAAGACTGTTTATAGTGTTAACAACATACTTACTAATACTTGCTGTACTTGTGAATTTATTTTGCTCTGACATGTGCATGACCTGTTTATTTCGTCCAATAAAAACCTTGTTTGATGAAAAAGTAATTCTAGCAGGGGAGGGTGATACCAGCAATTAGGTTGGTAATGTTTACAGCTGGTGGACGGTAGTGGAAATCTGTCAGGGATATCATGAGTATGCAGAAATATACATTTTAGTTCTGGATTGATTGTCAACAGGGTGAGACTCCTTTGTGTTGGCGAAAGAAGGTGAACTGGGCTGGGGGCCCTAGTGTGGAGATCCATTTAAGATAAATATGTGATGATGGTGGGTTATTCAACCTAGTAAACCAAAGTACCAGTTCAGGTTGGAATTATCCTACAAAGCAGGGATATGCAATTAGTGGACCTCCAGCTGTTGCAGAACTACAAGTCCCATGAGGCATAGCATGACACTGACAGCCACAAACATGACACCCAGAGGACTTGTAGCTTTGCAACAGCTGGAGGTCCGCTAATTGCATATCCTTGCTATAAAGAATTGCAGCCCTTTTGCTAAAATCATGGGCATAGAAATAGTTAATCATTTGTTGTGTACTACAACCCACATGAGTTTACGTTGCTCTAAAGTTCTCTTGTGCCCACCTCTGCTCTATTGCTGTGAAGTTGGGAGGTTTTCATTTGACCCACAGGGTGTCTGGCATTTCTATGACATCTGTATAGTAACCAACATTTTTACAGGATACACTTACTTTTAAAAGTCAGCAAGAGTCCCTTACACACACATACATGACTCCCCAATGGCCCTCGAACAATAAGTTAAAATAATTACAGATCTCAGACTGCAACAAGTCCCACTTCAAGCTTCTGTGGTTTAGCGATGTCTGGGTTGTGTTTGCAGACTCTGGGACTCAGTGCGAGGAGATTGACAGTTTATGAACCTCCATACCTAGTACTTGCCCATGCATGGTGGTGCACAGGTGCCTGCCATTAAAAGCCTGTAAACGTTGCCCAAATAGAGTCTGTGGCAGCATGCAGTTGGAAAAGCTATATCCTCCAGTCAAAGGAAGGGTTATTATTATTGTTATACAGGATTTATATTGCACTGACAGTTTACAAAGCGCTTTACAACTTGAGGGTAGACAGTACAACTACAATACACTTTAATACACTTGGAATCAGAGGGCCCTGCTCGTTAGAGCTTACAATCTAAGAGGGAGGGTAAAGAGATACAAGAGGTAATAACTATGGAGGATGTGCTGATGGAGAACATAAATGTACAGTTGTTAGGTGAGGGTCAGATAGGCTTCTTTAAAGATATTCTCTGAAGTGTTCCCCGAGCTTCCATCCTCTGACAGGTGTGTTGGCCAATCAGGTGGCGGAAGCAAACTGCACACTTTCTATCGGGGTAATGTCTGTGGCCTCCATAGAATAAGGCATATTTGCCCCTCGTCCCCTTAATGTGACTAGGACAGCTGGGAGGTCATTCAAATGTGGTGAGAGGTCATATGGCCCACCTACACCTATGCAACCTTTGCCCATCCTTCAATACCAGGGATTGTCCTTGGAATTTATGGACGGTTGGCAACAAGACATGTAGAATACACATATAGGATTTATGAAAGTTATACAACTGTGAGTCACCAAACTTGAAGAAAATCACAGAATAAAGGGGCCCAGAGGACCCATAACTAAATATCAGCCTTGAAGAGAAACTAAAAGCCCAACTCTAGCCAAAACGTTTTATACATTTTTGGATAGAGCACGGAAGGGTTAGTGTGTCAGTCAAGCATATTTTCCCTTACCTCACTATCAGGAAAGGTAATAAGCTCTCCAATTAGAACACAGAAAAAAAAAACATTCTTAGTAGAGTGAGAAAGAGTTTGAACTTCTGACAATGTTTCATGCCTTTTGACAAACAAACCCAAATTACTTGTCACAAAGAGCAGAGGGGAAATCTTCCCAATGGGGCCACAAACTTGGTTTGGGTAGACTTGAAGCAAACATGGAACATCCCTCAGAGATCTGATTGTTTTCTCTAGGCTGCTACTCAATTGTTGCACTAATCTTCTTTGCCCTGGTACTAGTCAGTTAGCCTGTGTCTTTTTGCTTTCTTTTGGCTGTAGATTGTTGGAAAGTGGTATGGCATCGGACTGGCCTCTAACTCTGGCTGGTTCAAGGCTAAGAAGCAGTTCTTGAAGATGTGCACCACTGTTATTACCCCCACTGCTGATGGGAACCTCGATGTTGTGGCCACCTATCCTAAGTAAGTGAACCATCTGTTGATCAAGGAAGGAGTGGTATTTGTACAAAAATGTACTGTTCCTCTTTAACAATAATCATATTACCTTTGTCAGTCTCAACATCAACTGGTAAATCTATGGGAGAAAAAGATGATATCTTCCAAAGATTGTGATGAAAAAATGTAATAAAAAAATGGGGGACATGCTGACTTCGCTCTAAAAAATATCAGCTCTCTTCTGGTCTCTAGCTTTCTGAATAGCTGGCCTAAAACAAGAATGCAGCAGGAAAGGACAGAACATCTGATCCCTGTACATGTTCTGGGTGGGCATCTCAGAAAAATTTGAAACAAGGGGATCCACCCAGGCAAATACGTTTTCAGAAGGCGGTGCAGCAGTGGCAGTCCCTGTATTTGTCTAATGCTCAATTTCCTTTGAGATATCAATAAAAAGTTCATCAGTCAAAACCTGATGCCATGTAAACCATGTAGGTGGACAACTGAAACAGTTGACTTTTGAAGGAATCAAATCACAATTACCTACACAACTGCAAAGATGAGTCACATTCTGCTGATTGCCAGTTAATAGTTTGCGTAGGCTTTAGAAGCAGACTATCGCCACTTTGATAGGTGAGTTTTTTGAACATTGTGAAGTAGCTAATCCAAGCGATCCAAATGGGTCAAATACATTCTGTTCATACAGTAAAAAGAATCCCACATCGATACAGATGTAGCGACTAGCTCCCTTGAGATAAAATCAGATGAATTCTAATTGGTTGTGTTGATGACTGCACTTTTGCCTTTTACTTTTGCTTATTGAACAACTAGTAGCCTGTAGGCACTACCATCTCACACCAGATTGTTGTTTGGTTTTGTCCCAGGCAAGACCGATGTGAAAAGAAGAGCATGACCTACATCAAAACCGAACAGCCTGGCCGTTTCCTGTCCAAGAGCCCACGTAAGTCAACGCCACAGATGCCACATTATCCATTATAATAAAAAGGGATATCTACCTTGTACAGTATTGGACATCTGCTTTGCTGCATGCAAACAAAATACTTAAACTTCTGTTCTCTCTAAGGTTACGGCAGCGATCACGTCATCTCAGTGATGGAGAGCAACTATGATGAATACACCATGATGCACACTCTGAAGACCAAGGGCGGTGAGGTCAACACTGTTGTATCTCTGTTTGGTAAGTGCTTATTCACACCTCAGTGCTTAGATTATGCAAAGCAACAGGTTCACTTAGCTGCCCGACCCCCTGTTGCTTATACTCACTTTTTGTGGTTTTGCTTGCTATTTGCCTACCAGGGAGAATGAAAATTCCCTGTGCATGCAGGCTCTTGGTCAGAGGTCTCCAAACATTTTAAACAAAGGGCCGGTTTATTGTCCTTCAGACTTTAGGAGGGCCGGATTGTGGCCAGCAGGAGTAGAAATTGTCCTAGCATTAGTGGGAGTAAACATCCCCACATTTGGTATTGGGGGGGGGGGGGAATAGTGCCCCATTGCTGGTATCCTAGGGAAGAATAGAGCCCTCATTATTTGTGTCGGTGGGAGAAATGGTGCTCCATTTTTGGTGTCAGATGGCATAATAGTGTCTTGTATCAGTGGGAGGAGTAGTGCCCCAAGGGCCGGGTAAACACAAGCAAAGGGCCACATCTGGCCCTAGGGCCGCAGTTTGGAGACCACTGCTCTAGGTCAATCTGCAAAGCTAAGAAACATCAACTCACTTGTGACAGCACTTGAGAGTGGACATTGGCTGCTCAAATACCTAATGCTGTACTGTGGGAGTGAAAAGAAGCTAGTCACATGATCACCAATACCCAGAAGCACAAGTATTTAGCTTTTCTTTGGCAGGCAATTTGATGGATGGGAGAAAGAAGAGGAGGCGAGTATAAGTGGGCGGTAGGGGGGCAGGAAATCAATGGAACAAGTTGCTTTTACGTAAAAGAAATATATACATATTTTTTAAATATGTCTTATTTTATTATGTTTATTACTAACAATTATATTAATGGGTCATAGATACATTTTATTCAAGAAAATATAAAATACTAAAGACTTGAATGGTAATCCATGACAAAAAATGACAACCCCCTTGCAGAGATGACATTGTTTTAACTAGCCAGATGGCAGACACTTCTAAAGACACATAAGCAGCTCTGGGCCATCTTATTAGAAAGCCCAGCATTCTTTTCAAAATGAAAGTCATGGATGTACCCAAATGTATTTATCTGTTCAATGAAGATTCTGTTTCAGTAGTTTTAAAACCTAGCACAAGACATCATTTTACAAACTTCAAAACAAAATGAAAAATAAATAAATAAAAGGACATTAACCATTTTTGTTTTGCTGTAAACAGAAGTAATGTAGAGCTACTAAGGAAAAGTGACCTTGTCACCTAGGTTCCATGCACACTGTGTTCTTTTAGACGCCTTTTCTTTTGACAAGTTTTCCCAACACACAAGAATTTGTGTCGGAAGAGAGGGGGGGGGGGGAGCTTAAAACACAACTTGTCTATTCAGAACAGTTCTTCTGCTGTGTAGAGGGGGGGGTGTTGCTTTCCTCCAATCAGCTTTCACACTCTGTAACTGTAGCCTGTCTGCCCCCTCCTCTGTGACATGTGAAAAAAGATTTTAAAGTGAATGTAAACTCGATTCATGTAATTTGACCTAGGCACATATATCTGTAGTGTTTACTTATCTCTCTTCAAAGCCTTAAGTCCCGTGTCTTTCTGCTGTTTCGTTCCCCTGTTATCAGCATGATAACTTCTGACAACCGATATAAAAGCAGCTTGAAACTTGTGTCGGAACGGGTGCTATAAATGGATTAGCAGAGAGCTTGTCTTGTCACAGCACAGCTCTGAAAGTACCTTCATTCCTCTGTCAATGTGGGGGGGGGGTTCCTTTCTTCCAATCAGCTGTCACACTGTATGCCAGTAATCCACTCCTACTGCTGAATGTGGAAGTTAAAATTCTAAAGAATATAGCAAGCTGTGTATCACTTGAGGCTGTTCACTTCACTGGGTAGAGGAGAGGGTTTACATCCACTTTAAACACATATCTGCCCCTTTGAAGGGGTGTAGGGAAGAGAAGACTGCAGATAAATAAAACCCTATGTAGGAGGATTTGTTTTATCTCTGTGTATCACCTGAGGCTGTTCACTTCACTGGATATCTGAGGGTTTACATCCACTTTAAAGTTACAATAGACAATATCCTTCTCCAAAAATAATTCATACATATACACTACTTAATGGGCCTGTAATCTACTTTCCTAAAATGGCTTATTATTGTGTTTTTTTGCCTTCTTGTGATGTCCTCAGTGAGCTCCCAAACCTCTTTCCCCCATTAGTTGAGGTCATGTGGACTACTCTATGCACACTACAAATCCCATAGTCCATCTCGGGGGTAAGCAAGAAAGGGTGGCTACATACTGTGGCAGAGCGAGGCGAAGTGTTGGTGGAGGCATGCCAGGAAGAAATGGGCCTATGCAGCCAATGGCTTGCACAGAGGTGTCCCATTTGTGATGATGGGTCTATGTGTTCCTCCCTCCGGTTCGAAACAAGAGGGGGGGGGGGGGTATGTGGCAGAGCGAGGCTCTGTCCCAGTAGAAATGGTGTTAAAATGGACACAGGGTATGCACATTTGCTGGGTGCAACTCTACAGAGTGTAGATGTGGACTGGAGAAGACTGCTGGTGCAGCTTTCTCCAGGTTTTTGGTACTTAGTCATGGGGCTCTGTAGTTTGGAAATTCCACAGTGTCTGGGGTGGGACGGAATCTCCAACCCTGTATCCAGACTTTGTGATTACCAGCAGGGTGTGTGCTCAGGTGAGCACAGTCATTATAATGAGAGTGCGCTAAGACCTCATAGCTCCCAGTTGGAGACAGCTCCTGTAAGAGACAGGAGGTCCCCAGAAATCAGAGAGGCTGTAGGAGACAGCCAGAAAATTGGAAACTGCAAGAGGCACAGCTATAGGCGCTGAACGGAAGCCGCCTATGTTGAGGAGCCCGCTGGTCTGGGTGACCAGGATAACGTGCAGAAGTACTGCTACAGAGAGCCAGGTGGGCTAGCATTTTCTGTTTGCATTTGATGGAGAAGAACCCCCTGCGTGGGAAACCTTTGATTGAACTTTTTATTTTTGCCTTTTTAATAAAAATGGGCTACCATGCCCTTAAAACATAGTTCCTGACTGGTGTGAATCACTGAAAAAAACGCATACCACGAGAGTTAACAACCCCCAATCTTACAGTACCTACATACTATACAGTTGGACCATGGAGAACAAATGTAGCCACCCCTAAAAAGAAGTCTGATCACAGCATAAAAAGTGAATAAAGGGCCAAAAGGGTCATGTGTTCTTCCACTCCCACCTGGAACAGTAGAAAACGGAAATTTCACTTGCAAGGGAAGCTGTATGTCCCCATCCAAAAATAAATTAAATTAGAACTCCAGCAGAGCTTTTGGTTTTGGATAACATGGGGAGGGCATGGATATAACAGCCCCTGTTATTTGTTGCCAGAACGGAAAGTGAGAGGATATCCAAAATGTTACAGTTTCACAGTCAATCAATTGACTTCTCATGAATGGGTTTGTTGAAAAATCTAGCTTTGATCAGTTCAAAGAATTGGTTCAGTTTTTCTTTGTTCAGCCCACTGGCTGAACAAATAATCAGAGCCATGTGAGGCCAGTTTTACTGGAACAATAAAGTAAGGGGTAATCTCATCATGGAGATACAAACAGCAAGTAAAACCTGACCAAAATTTTATTTTACAGGAAAATTGGCAACTCATGCCTAAAACATGAAGAGCCACTTTAGTACAAGTGTTGATAAATCAGTGCCACTGTGCCTCCGAATTGACTGGATTTGTCCTCTTTTACAGGCAGATCCCCAAATCTGAAACCAGAAATCCTGGAGAGATTCAAGCAGACTGCTAAGGAATATGGACTGACTGATGAAAACATCCTCATCCTTCCTCAAACTGGTATTATCATCGTAACACACCTATCACATTTCAATGTCCCTACATGTGCAAACCCTGGGTATCTGATAAGCCCACAGCAACCAATCAGCTTTTCTATTACTTTGCATCAAATATTATTTATGATTGGCTGCCATAGTATGCTGCTCCTAAGGCTGTATGACATAAAATACTGTAGCTTTGGTGCTTTTGCCAGACACATTTCAGTTATTTTTGGTACAAGGTTAGAAAAATTACAGCTTGAATCCAGATTTGAAGCTCAGTGATGCTGCTTTGGTGCCAGTAAGGGCATTGTCAATGGTTACAGAGTTGGCAAGGTTTAGCCATGAGGTCAGGGAAAGTCAGGCTCCAGTAACAAAGTGACACTAAATCAGAGAGGGACACGGAGAAGGTATTTATAATAGAAGATAACTTGTGGTGTCTGCTTTTAGGCAAGGCCATTAACTTTAAAAGTTTATAATAGTGTAACTTATGTAAAGTGAATTATAACAGAGTACAGGTTATGTATAGTGGAATACAACTTCACCAAAACAGTTTTACATTTTTTTGCACTGCTATTTCCCCTGTGGATTGATCAGCCATGGATCCCTTGAATGCATGAGACTATTGCTAGATTGGCCTGGAACTGCAATTATACGAGGTCTACAGTGAGCTTGAATAGCAAAAAGCTCACATGACCAGACAAGATATGTACAGTCTACACAGCACTAAATCCTCTCCATTTTCTTTCCACAGATAAGTGTGCGTCCGAAGCATAAAAGGTGAGTACATTGGCCACACTGAAAAATTAAAGAGTACCTGTATATTTGGGAAATACTACTTTTTCGGGAAACTGCCGTCAGGAAAACTGCCATGACAGCTTTTGGCCGGGAAAACCGGCCAATGTGTATGCTCCATGGCAGTTATCCCGGCAGGAAAAATTAGAACGGTTTTAAAGCCAGCAGTTTACCTATGGGGAAAACCTGCGGTGGAGCATACACACGGCCGGGTTTCCCGACCAAAGCTCTCATGGCAGTTTTCCTGCCGGGAAACCCGGCCGGGTGTAGGGGGAAAAAGCTACCGAGCAGGTTCTCGGTTTTCCCCTTTTTACCACCAGGAAAACCGATTGTGTGTACAAGGCATAACACAGCTTTACAGCTTCCTTTGCCCCCTCTCCACATTTAGCCTGCTCATTGGACCACAAAGCAACATAACCAACTCTGTCCAATGAGTAAGCAGAGGGCTCAGGAAGCTTAAAAGGTGCAAATAAATATTAATGAAAGGATCTTTGTGCCTATATAGTGCATCAGAACAAGCAAAACTACACAAAGCTACACATTTTTTTCCAGGTAAAACAGTACCAATGTGTAACATTTTCTTTTTTTGTGGTGTAAGGAAGGGTCTATGGACATGGCAGTGCCAAATGGAAATAGCCTAATGCAATATGAATTCATCAGTAAGGACATGTTATACTTTTCACTGCCTTATACCTGCAATACTTAATACAATCTGATTGTACAATCTCCTGTGCATCTGACAACGACTATGTAGTACAGGGGTAAGCAACCACGGCCCTCCAGCGGTGGTGAAACTCCAAGTCCCATGAGACATTGCAAGACCCTGACAATCACAGGCATAGGTATAGAATATGCATACATACAAAAAAAACTAAATGGAAAAAAATAATCATATCTGGAATGCATCTTTAAATAGTTGTGCTCCACTGAAACAGTCATTTATGCAGCAATGTTATTTATTGGTTTCCTATATCTCATCATGTTTGTTTTTCAGAGTGAAGATGCAGTACTCCAATCGTTCCACTAGATGGCATCCATGTTATAGCTGGGTTTAGCTTGCTGTGAAAGTATACGCACAATAAACTCCTGCATGAATCCCTGATCTGTCTGATCCTTATTCATGATGAGCACATTACTATTACTTCTTTTTATTTACAAAGTAAATGGTTTCAGTGAGAAAGTGGAAAACCTCTACACTTGCTCCACTGCTGCTGACTGGCAAAGTTTTGGTGTTTGGTAATTGACACTACCTACCAGGGTTTGGAAACACTGAGCCATGACCCATCTACAGAAACCCATGGGAAGGGAGGCCAGCAATGTGGCCCAGATGCAGTGCCGGTGGAAGGATTTTTGCCAACTTAGGCGAAGGTGCATTTTAACGCCCCCCACCGGCATGCACGCATGCACGCACAGGGTACAACACATCAGGGTACAGTGCACATCAGGGCACAGCACAAGAGGGCACAGAGAACATCAGGGCATAGCACATCAGGGTACAGCACACCAGGCCACATATGGGTAAAGGGCACAGCACATCAGGGCACGGGGGTCTTGGCGCACATTAGGGCATATTGGCACACATCGTGGCATATTGGAGCACATTGGTGCACTGTGTTTACCTGGCAGCCAGTATGCAGGAAGCATCTGTGATAAGTTCTCTCTCATGTCACGCTGCCCCGGTGGCCTCTCCTCTCTTCTATCCCAGATATTGTCACAAGCAAATAGGGATGGAGGAGAAGAGGGGCGGGGGCCACCGGGGCAGCGTGACATGAGAGAGAACCTATCACACACACTGCTAGTGTGGCTGCAGCGCTCCCCTCCCTCCCTCCTCCTCTACACTTCACACACAGCAGGCATCTCCCGCTGTGTGTATCGGAGCTTAGTGTGAAAACTTTGGCCGCATTGTGAGAAAAGTCCCGCCCTCCTCCTAGATCAGCTTGTGCGATGGACACATTTTTCTGCCTATCACACGAGCTGATCTAGGAGGAGGGCGGGACTTTTCTCACAGCGCGGCCAAAGTTTTCACACTAAGCTCCAATACACACAGCGGAGATGCCTGCTGTGTGTAATCCTGGGACTCACAGAGACAAGAGAGACACTGACACAGTGACACTGTCAATTTTCCGCCCTGTTCCCTTGCGCCGTAAGGCAAGTGCCCATGTTTCCTTGCGCTAGCACCGGCCCTGCCCAGATGCAGTTTGTACCCAGGTAACTGGCTCAGGTAGTGGGCTCCATTGGCACATCCTAGCCAGTAAGTAGAGATGGGGACAAAAACTTTTTCACTTTTTTTTTTTTTTTAACGTTTAACACTTCTGAAAAAACCCAGATGAGACTATAAATAATATTCCATGTGGACAATCAATATCCTTTAGAAATACATTCATAAATATTCCCAGTGCGGTGTAAGAACTGAGATATCTGACCCACAGGTAACTTTACACACTTGTCTATTGGTCTATCGGCATGCTGAGAGGCTGAGCTATCAGGCATCTGGGCAGATCGCAACATTACTGATGAGACTGGGGAGTAGTGTTTGCAGTAATTAACCCTGGCTGTACCGTTCTGGCAGATCTCATTATTAGGTGTAAACTAGATTGACACGATGGGCCAGATTCACAAAGAGATACAACGGTGTATCTACAGATACACCATCGTATCTCTGACGTAAACTGGTCCTATCTATGCGCCTGATTCATAGAATCAGATACGCATAGATAGGGCTAGATCCGACAGTGTTACAATGTGTTACACTGTCGGATCTTTTTTTCAATTTAAAAATGGCGCCGGGGGCGTTCCCGCTGATTTACGATAAATAATATGTAAATCAGCGAGATACGCAAATTCACGAACGTACGCGGACCCGTCGCAGTCTTCTTACGTCGTTTCCGTAGCGGTTTTCCATCGTATACTTACCCCTTCTTTTATCAGGTGCAGCTAATGTTAAGTATAGCCGGCGTTCCCGTGTCGAATTTGAATTTTCCTACGTCGTTTGCGTACGCCGATTCACGAACACGCGCGTCGCAAGTCCCGCTCACGTCGCAACCACTGACGTCCTAGTGACGTCAGTGGGAGCAATGCACGCCGGGAAATTCCCCGGACGACGCATGCGCATTTAAATTGGTGCGGGAACGCGCCTGATTTAAATATGACACTCCCCTAGCCGCGGAATTTGAATTCCGCCGGGGGATTTAGGATCCGCCGTCGCAAGTTTGGAGGTAAGTGGTTTGTGAATTAGCCACTTGCCTCCTAAACTTGCGGGAGCGGATCTTAATTCACGTAGATCGAGCGGATCTATAGATCCGCTGAGCTACGTGAATCTGGCACATTGATTGTTAAAACAAAGGATTAAAGATCTGGAAACTGGACTTTTCCATTTAATGTCAATGAGGAGAAACTCACTCTGTCCCCACTGTGTCAGTCGGCAAAGAATGTGTTCTCTCATTTTCAAAATGTTCTGCCAGATGCCTGCTCCAAACAAACACCTAAAAAAGTAGAATTTTTTTTGAAAATTATTTTGAATTTGAATTGGGTTTTCTGAATGCAAAAAAAGACATAGACTTGAATTCATGACTGAAATTAATTAATACCAAATAATATGGGCAAAGATTCATCAGGCAAATCACCCGATTGATTTTAAAATATGACAAATATATGTACCTGAAGGTGTTTTGATATCACCCTACTGTCATCCTCTGCACAGCATCACTCAAATGGGCAGATAGGGGTTCAATTAGGTGTGCGTCATGAACATGTGGTGACAAGGAACATGCCAACAGGAGGAGAGAGCAGAGTGGACAGAAACGACGACCTCTGTGTGCTGCTGTTGTTCCATTGTTCCATTTTTTCCCCTCAATACTTTATTTTAGAACAGCACACAGTAATTACAGAAATCATAGTTATGGCCGTGCTAAACTGAAACACATTCAAGAAAAGTTTGAGTACAAGCCATAACAAGCAAATATATGTACAAACCAAGGACCTGGAATACCAGATTCTAGGGTGTCTCTGTACCCTGCGTGAATTTTATAAAAGGTGAATACCTTTATTATACCATCAAAAGAAGAAAGGCAAATCAGAAAAATAGGATGAATGTAGGGGAGAAGGGAGAGGGAAAAAAGGGGAAGGGGGAGGAGTGGGGTGGATTAAGGGAATAAAGGGGCCAGTCACTCCGCCAATGCTCTGGGCCCAGAGTTATATCAGTATAAAGCAGGGGTCTCCAAACTGCGGCCCGGGGGCCAGATGCGGCCCTTTGCTTGCTTTTATCTGGCCGTTGGGGCAATATTTCATCTTCTGACACCAAAAATGGGGCACAATTCCTCCCAATAACACCAACAATGGGGCACAATTCCTCCCAATAACACCAACAATGGGGCACAATTCCTCCCAATGACACCAACAATGGGGCACAATTCCTCCCAATGATGACAACAATAGAGCACAATTCCTACCAATGACACCAAAGAGGCCCAATTCCTCCCAATGACACCAACAAAGGGGCACAATTCCTCCCAATGACACCAACAAAGGGGCACAATTCCTCCTAATGACACCAACAATGAGGAACAATTTCCTTCTAATGACACCAACAATAAGGAACAATTTCCTTCTAATGACACCAACAAAGGGGCATAGTTCCTCCCAATGACACCAACGATGGGTCATTACTCCTCTCACTGACACCAAAAATGGGGCATTGTTTACTCCTGCGGGACATTTTTCTATTTCCAGTGGCCACAGTCCGGCCCCCCTAAAGTCTGAAGGACAGTAAACTGGCCCGTCATTTAGAAAGTTTGGAGACCCCTGGTATAACGTATTCAGGTAGTGGGATTAACTTTAACAGCTCCGTGTAAACAAACTTGTGCCAGTAGAACAATTTTTTAAGAAATTTCTCCCGGAGACCCCTTCCCGTGCCCACCAGGTCCTTCATTTCATTGATGTGAGCCACCAGGCAGGTTCTTGACCAGTTTTTACTATTGCTACTCTTTAGCAGGTACAAAGGTTCCCATATGCTGTATGTAGTCAGGGCTGGTGCAAGGATTTTTGACACCATAGGCGAAACCTAATTTTGCCACCCCCTTTGGCTCCATCCTGCCCTTGTAACACATGTGACCTACCTGGCCATTACACTGACCTACCTGAGCCCTACACTGACCCACCTGACCACCTACCTGAAGCATACACTGACCCACCTACCTGACACATACAATGACCAACCTGACCCCTACACTGACTTACCTGACAATTACACTGACCTACCTGACCACTACACTGACCCACCTACCTGACACATACACTGATCCACCTACCTGACACATACACTGACCTAAGTGACTCCTACTTCCAAAGTTGGATGAAAAATGGTTATTCAATATACGAACTTACCTTTTACATAATTATTTAAAAATATTACAATTTGTCCTTTCCTTTCTACACTCAATGGCAACCATAATGGTATCAACACTATGCTACATCTGCAGCAGTATACTGTAGGCTTTGTCATGCTGCTGCAAATATATCTTTCCTCCAGTTAAGCTGTATCACAAAACAGTTGCAGGTCCTCTCACTACATCATTTTCATCAGTTGGCATTGCTGCTCATAGCCGTTTCATTGCGGAGGAAGCCAATTACAAAATAGTATTATGTTCTGCCAAATTACCTGACTGTCCTAAAACATCCTACCATTGTTTACTGAGGTAACTTTGCTGGAAGCAGCATCTTTAACTGGGTGAGGGGATCTTTTTAAATCCCAGTCACGCTTCCCGAAAATAGCCGGAGTAGGTCTCGGCTCTTCACTACGCTATACGGCGCCTGCGCACAGACTAGGAGCTGACTGCGCAGGCCCCGTGAAGAGCCAAGTCCTATTTCGGCAATTTTCAGGAAGCGTGACACGCCATAGCCGGCCGTCAATCATCTTCCCTCTGCATAGGAACGCCCATTCCCCGCGGGGAGTCTGAAACTTCACTACGGCATTAAACTATGAGTACGGCGCCAAAAAATAAAATAAAGGCATACTGTAGCTCGCGCTAGTATGCTTGATGGCATGCTAGAAAAAAACAAAACATTTTTTAGGGTGAACCCCCGCTTTAACTGAAGCAACTTTACAGGAAGAGAAAATAGTTTACTCAGGCAAACCCCAACCTCCCACAGAGCTGATTATTCTGTGATTGGCCACGGCCAAAGTTGCCTGTCCTGAAGGCAACTTTAAGTCGCGTTGTAAGTTGCTCCAAGTCGCGCTGAAGTCGCCTTGCAAAGTCGCGCTGTAAGTCGGGTTGCCCCTGTGTGAACTGGCTCTTACTATATGGCATAAGTGAAACAGTAAAAAAAGAAGCAGTGATCCTGGAGGTGGCATCCTGGTGTTCTTTAACTTACACCCTGGATTGAGTGTTATTTGTGTGCTAATGCAGAACAAGGAAACCTATACTTGATCCAGGACATTTAAGCCCTGATAAGAGCGATAATATGATCAGACCAGATTTAGGCAGAGAATAATGAGAATGATCTGTACTCAAGATGAAAAACAGTCATGACCTGATCTCACCTCACACCCGGGCAGCTTAATTCAACAATTCAGCAAGTCCAACCAAGGAGCTTACTAAAAACCATTGCCTTATTTTTCATAGCTCCCACCAAGACGTTCCAAGTTATTTCAAGATGCTGACCACCCGGAGAGAATCTCCTACCAATTCTCATTTGGTGTGGCAAGGGCCATGCTGCCTCAGCATTGAAGGAATGTTTGAAGCCCAATTCCAGGCTCTGCAAGCGCACCAACATCCAGGGATGGACTGGCCATTGGGACTACAGGGAGTTTCCCGGTGGGCCGATGGCTCAGTGGGCCGGCTTCAGTGACAGCGGTCCGCCGCCCCCCCTCCGCTCCTCTGTCTCTCCCTTCCCGCAGCGCTCACCTCCTCTCCCTCCCCGCAGCGCTCACCTGGGGGGAACAAAGAAGCAGGGGGAGGACCAGAGGAGCAGGGGGGGTGACAGAGGAGCATGGGGGAGGGGACAGACAGCTGACTCAACAGCGAAGACCTGGGAGTTTCTTACTTCTGCCTAATCTTGTCCCATAAGGGGGGGCACGGAACTGATTCTTTGCCCCGGGTGAAATAATGTCTAGCTTTCCCACTGGTACTGCCTATAAGAGTACCAGTACCAGCCGTTCTATTCTAATAAAGTAGAACGGCTAGTGAAGGGGGAGAGGGGGCTTCGGTGGCCGGGCGGGAGTTGTCCGGCAGCCATGGGAGAGACCTGTCAAAGTGGGCCAGTCTGGATGAAGTCCAGGGCCAAATTTTTGTCCCAGTCCAGCCCTGCCAACATCAAACCACTCTTGTGGCCCCCACTGATTGTTTTATACTGCCCTTGCTTCAGTCTGGTCATGTGATGCTGCAGGGTCCTTTTCCTTTTTGCCCCTTCTACTGGCTAGGCAGTCCCGATTGGAAAAATAAAAATAAAAAGACACCTCAGTACCACTGTGCCAATACACAGTCAATTTAGGGTACTCAGGGGCTGGGCCCAAACCAACCAGATTGAATGTAAGTACTGCAGCAAGAGCTACTTAATTTCACTGGCTGGAGGACATTTCTAGGCAAATAAGATAGCCAGGAGGTGGACTCTAAACCTAAATTTAGGTGAACTTGATCATTTAACTTTAAAACTGTAAAATGTTTCTTAGAGGATAATTACATGATGGTAGCATGTCAGAGCTCTAGAGTGAAGGCTTATTAGTAGTTCTGAAACAAGTTAAAGTTATTGTAAACCTATAATTTTTTTCTTTAACCACTTCCGTACGGTAGGATGTCATATGACGTCCTGGGGCCAGATTCACGTAGGAGGGCGTATCTTTGTGCGGGCTACGCCGTAACTTAGAGAGGCGAGTACCGTATTCACAAATAACTTGCGCCCTAAGTTACGGCGGCGTAGCGTAAATGGGCCGGCGTAAGCCCGCCTAATTCAAACTAGGCTGGTAAGGGGTGTGTTGTATGGTAATGAATCGTGACCCCACGTAAATGACGCACCTAACGAACGGCGCATGTGCGCGCATGCTCAGTATCACGTCGAATTTTCTCCGTAAATTACGCCGGCTCAATGCTTAGTCGACGTGAACGTAACCTACGCCCATCCCCATTCATGGACGACTTACACAAACGACGTAAAATACGACGCTGTTCCGACGTTTCCGACGTCCATACCTAACATGACTTACCCCTGCTTTATGAGGGGTAAAGTTACGCTGGTCGGACGCCTTACGTAAACAGCGTATTTTAATACGCCGGGCGCAAGTACGTTCGTGAATCGGCGTATCTAGCTCATTTGCATATTTAACGCGAAAATCAACGGAAGCGCCACCTAGCGGCCAGCGTAAATATGCACCCAAGATATGACGGCGTAGGAGACTTACGCCACTCGTATCTTGGCTGAATTCAAGTGATTTCAAGTGATTCAAATGATTCTAAGAATCAGGCGCGTAGATATGACGGCGCACATTCGGACTCACGACGGTGTACGTGGAGATACGCCGTCGTAAGTCCTTTGTGAATCCAGGCCCAGGACTTTAGTGGGTGATATCTGAATGATGGGTGCAGCTACAAGCATCATTCAGATATCCTTCTCTTCAGGCGGCGATTCTGCGCACCATAAGAACGATCATAGCGGCGCATCTGGTGCTTCTCTGGTCTCTCCCGTACAATCAGAGGCCCGGAGAACGAATCGGCCGATGCCGGATGATGACGATAGAGATTTCTGGTCACCGGTCATCTCTATGACCGTCAGAGGCCCAGACGCGTCGTTATGATGTCACGCCCCGGGGTACCCGGAAGTAAACAAAGCCGCAATTGTGGCTGAAAGCATGAGATCTGTGATTTTTTTTTCTCGATCTCATGCTTTCCAGCCTGGAGGAGAAATGTGGGGTCTTATTGATCCCGCATCTCTCCATATAGAGGACCTGTCACACACTATTCCTATTACAAGGGATGTTTAAATAAAAAAAAGATGTAAAAAAAGTGTAAAAATAAAAACATTTAAGTAAAATAAAAAAAAATAATAATAAAAAAAAATTAAATTGCCCCTGTCCCCAGTAGCTCACACCCAGAAGCGAAATCGCACACAAGTCCTGCCCACATATGTAAACGCTGTTCAAACCACACATGTAAGGTATCGCAGCATGCGTTAGAGCAAGAGCAACAATTCTAGTACTAGACCTCCTCTGTAACTCTAAATTGGTAACCTGTAAAAAAATTAAAGTGTTGCCTATGGACATTTTTAAGTACCGATGTTTGGTGCCATTCCATGAGTGTGCGCAATTTTAAAGCGTGACAAGTTAGGTATTTATTTACTCGGCGTAACATCGTCTTTCACATTATACAAACAAATTGGGCTAACTACTGTTTTGTCATTTTTTAATTCATAAGGCGTTTGAAAAATTATTGCGCAAATACCGTGCGAGATAAAAAGTTTCAATGACCGCCACTTTATTCCTTAGGATGTCTGCTAAAAAAAATATATATATATATAGTGTTTGAGGGTTCTGAGTAATTTCCTAGCAAAAAAAATATGATTTTTACATGAAGGAGAGAAGTGCCAGAATAGGTGTGGTATGGAAGTGGTAAAATTACAAAACTGTCACATTTACCTGCCCTTAGTAATGGTTTTGTACATAGCCCCTGATCCTTCTTTTCTTGGGTCCCCTACCAGTGCTCCTAGCTCCTATGGAGGCACTCGTGCAGGCTCGCTTCAGTTCTGTGTGTCCAAACTGATGTCAAGAAGAGGGCAGATCTTTAATTTAATTGTTTTCATTTAATTGCATTGCCAGGAGCCACAGAACAGAGGATTATTCCACCTGCCCCCCAAAAGTGAGTAAATATTTCACTTCTGCCCAGACCCATGCTGCTGAACTGATGGGGCCAAGGATATTTCTTTAACCTCTGCAAACCATGGACCCTGGAATTCTTCTGCACGTGCCCAACGGAATTTAAAAAAAGAGTTCCCTTGCTGAACTGTGGAGAAAAAAGATTGGATAGCCGCACTTCCACGAAAAAGGGTCGCCTTTAATGGTAAAAAGAACACAGCACTACAAATCACAGCAGACAGTGGGTTGTATAACTGACGCGTTTCGCACTGTAATGTCAGTGCTTAGTCATAGCTAAAACAAAATGATACACAACTCAAATATATACACCTAAACCAAACCAGTCACGTGATCCACCATCACCTGTAGCCAACCATCGCTAATGATGTATGTTCAAGTAATGAGTAACAATCGATGGTGATCACCTGGTGGGGTGGACAACATTAGTGGTTATATCTGACACACACATATAAAACCCAAATCAAAAATAGGAGTAGAATTAAGTAGAAACTAAGTGAAAAAAATAATAATATATATATATATATATATATATATATAATAAAATGGACATAAACATTGACATTGAATATAGAAAGGCATAAATAAAATCTAGTGACAATGAATTGACATACCAATCTATTCAATATGACAATAGATGATGCAGAACAGTGTCATTGGAGCACAAACGTATATAATGTGTTCTCATTCAGTGTGTAAAACAACGTGAAGTGATTGAGAATCCTATACACATATGTATGTGTAGATTGTGATGATACAAGTGAATATCAAAATTTGGTGTATATTGTGCATCAGGAGACTCAAGTACCATTGTGAACGAAAAAAGAAACAATGAAAGGAAAAGTTTGTGTGAAAAGAGACAGAGTACAAAGTTATATGTGAAGATAGAATTGTACAGATTTTGGCCCAATATTCTCAAAGGAGATACAACGGCGTATCTCCAGATACGCCGTCGTATCTCTGAGTCTGAGACGTCGTATCTATGCACCTGATTCTTAGAATCAGTTACGCATAGATTTGTATTAGATCCGACCAGCGTAAGTCTCTTACGCCGTCGGGAACTTAACTGCATATTTACGCTGGACGCTAGGGGCGTGTACGCTGATTTACGCCTAGAAATATGTAAATCAGCTAGATACGTGAATTCACGAATGTACGCCCGGCCGACGCAGTACAGATACGCCGTTTACGTTAGGCTTTTCCCGGTGTAAAGTTACCCCTGCTATATGAGGCGTACATGCAGCGTACCAATGTTAAGTATGGACGTCGTTCCCGCGTCGAATTTTGAAAATTTTACGTCATTTGCGTAAGTCGTCCGTGAATGGGGCTGGACGTAATTTACGTTCACGTCGAAACCAATATGTCCTTGCGGCGTACTTTGGAGCAATGCACACTGGGATATGTCCACGGACGGCGCATGCGCCGTTCGTAAAAAGCGTCATTTACGTGGGGTCACATAACATTTACATAAAACACGCCCACATCTTCCACATTTGAATTAGGCCTATTTACGCTATGCCGCCGCAACTTACGGAACAAGCGCTTTGAGAATACTGCACTTGCCCGTTTAAGTTGCGGAGGTGTAACGTAAATTTTATTTTATTGTTTCTAGTTAATAGGCATATGAAATATACACCTCATCTTATCACATCTCTCTATTTGAGTTTCATTATGAATATAGACAAAATCTGTACAATTCTATCTTCACATATAACTTTGAACTCCATGGGGCAGATCCTCAAAGATCTGCACCGGCGCAGCGTATCTGAGATACGCTACGCCGCCGTAACTTACCTGGCTTTGGTTTGAATCCAGAAATAATTTGCGCCGTAAGTTACGGCGGCGTAGTGTATTTCTCGCGGCGTAAGGGCGCGGAATTCAAATGCGGCGAGTAGGGGGCGTGTTTCATTTAAATGAAACGCATCCCGCGCCGAACGAACTGTGCATACCCCGTCCATCAAAACTCCCAGGGTGCATTGCTCCAAATGACGTCGCAAGGACGTCATTCTTTTCGTCGTGAACGTAAATGGCGTCCAGCCCCATTTACGGACGACTTACGCAAACGACGTAAAATTTTCAAAATTATACGCGGGAACGACGGCCATACTTAACATTGAGTACGCCACCAGATAGCAGCTTTAACTATACGCCGGAAAAAGCCAAACGGAAACGACGTAAAAGAATGCGAGGGCCGCTCGTACGTTCGTGGATCGTCGGAAAAAGCTAATTTGCATACTCTGCGCGGATTACGCCGTGAACGCCACCCAGCGGCCACCGGAAAATTGCATCTTAGATCCGACGGCGTACTAAGGCGTACGCCTGTCGGATCTAACACAGATGCCGTCGTATCTTGTTTGGTGGATACCAAAACAAAGATACGATGCGCAAAATTTGAAATTACGCGGCGTATCAACAGATACGCCGGCGTAATTTCTTTGAGGACCTGCCCCTGTCTCTTTTCACACAAACTTTTCCTTTCATTGTTTATTTTTTCGTTCACAATGGTACTTGAGTCTCCTGATGCACAATATACACCTAATTTTGATATTCACTCTCTTATTTCACTTGTATCATCACAATCTACACATACATATGTGTATAGGATTCTCAATCTCTTCATGTTGTTACACACTGAATGAGAACACATTGGGCTAGATTCAGATAGCCCGGCGTAATTTTCTGCGGGCGTAACGTATCTCAGATACGTTACGTCGCCGTAACTTAGGGCGCAAGTTGCGTATTCATAAAGAACTTGAGCCCTAGGTTACGGCGGCGTAGCGTATGTTGTCTGGCGTAAGCCCGCCTAATTCAAATGTGGATGATGTGGGAGTGTTTTATGTAAATTAATTGTGACCCCAGGTAATCAACGGAAAATTTGACGCTGGCCCGATGTCCATACTTAACATAGGATACGCCTCATATAGCAGGGGTAACTTTACGCCGGAAAAAGCCTAACGCAAACGACGTAAAAAAATGCGCCGGGCGGACGTACGTTTCTGAATCGGCGTATCTACCTAATTAGCATATTCCTTGCGTAAATCGACGGAAGCGCCACCTAGCGGCCAGCGTAAATATGCAACTAAGATACGACGGCGTAAGAGACGCCAGTCGGATCTTAGCCAAATTTCGGCGTATCTTGCTTTCTGAATATAGAAAGAAGATACCCTGGCGCAGCTTTGAATTTACGCGGCGTATCAATAGATACAATGACGTAAATTATTTCTGAATGTAGCCCATTATATACGTTTGTGCTCCAATGACACTGTTCTGCATCATCTATTGTCATATTGAATAGATTGGTATGTCAATTCATTGTCACTAGATTTTATTTATGCCTTTCTATATTCAATGTCAATGTTTATGTCCATTTTATTTTATATTTATATATATATATATATATATATAAATATATACACATCATTAGCGATGGTTGGCTACAGGTGATGGTGGATCACGTGACTGGTTTGGTTTAGGTGTATATATTTGAGTTGTGTATCATTTTGTTTTAGCTATGACTAAGCACTGACATTATTGCGGCTGTCCAATCTTTTTTCTCCACATTTTGCTCTATGCACCCACGCTTCTGAGAGGACACTGATTGCACAAGTCCACTCACCTGGAGCGGCAGTTCCCTTCTTCCCCCCCTGCTGAACTGGTGGGGCCCAGACTTGGTGAAGGACGGCCATCTACCCTACTGTGTCCCATTGTTGAGGTCGCTCTTTACTTCTTGTCCCAGAGACACATAAGGGAATGAGAGGAAAAATCTCTAAAGTCTGGTAAATCCTCTCTTAGACATCTGTCACCTGCTCTGGTGACAACCCAAAATTTGAATTTCCCTCACTCAGTCCTGATGACAATGGTCGTAACGCTAGGACAAAGAACATAACTCTCCTCAGCAGGGACACAGACAGCAGTAAAAACCTGACATGGTCGAAGCAGGGAACCTCAAACTTTTATAGCTGTTTCTATACCGTTTATCCCTAGAGTGTGTGAGCACCAGGACAAGAAGTGAGGAAAAATTCCCCAATAGTTATGGAAACAGTTAGAAAAAACAGAGGTTCCAACCTTACCCTCTCTGTCCAAAAACAAAAAATTGGGTTTTTCTGGAGTTGTGCTTTAATCAAGAAAGACTACAGTCATAAGAACAATCTATAAATGCACCAAAATGACATGGACCATTACCAACTCAATGAGAGTATCAAACTTTACTCTATCGGTGACATGATCGTGAAAACGATATAGGAGTGTGTTCTAGGAGATCTTCTACAATGTTGGCAGCACTTTTGTAATAAGAAGTCCGGTTTCCGTTATATAATACACTTATCAAACAATGAGCTCTTATTTTCACTGTCGCCTTCCTAACACGGAGGGGTGTATAAATATAGGCACCAGGCATCCATCACATCACAGCAAATCACTCAACTCAATACCAAACATGATCCGAATCATCGCCATTGTGGTGCTCTTCTTTCTCCAGTGCCAGGCTGATTTGCCGCCGGTAATGAAAGATTTAGACGAGAACAAGGTAAGAGAAGGACTTTTTTTTTTTTATAATTGCAAAAATAAATAACCTGGTACTGCTCAAGCCTGCGTCAGTTACAGCTACACTCCAGGCAGATGAAAAAAAAAAAACTACTAAGCTGATAAACATAACAAAATTATGCAATTCTGAATTTAGTAACGCATTTTTTCATTTATGACATTAAATGTTAAAATGCAAGCAAAGAAAGTATCTATATTTGGCTTGGTATAGACCTTTTGCGGCGTCCAGTACAGCAAAGCTCAGACTGGGGAAGAGGCAGCACACACACCGACAGGAGAAAAGAACAGAGTAACATCATCACAGCAAACAGTGGGTATGGGCTAATTTCGCTAACATGTGGACGGGCTTAAAGGGGCATGGTAAAAAGAGCTAAAACTGTTTGAGCCTGCCCTAAAGAAGAACATTATTAAAATAGATTTCTTAAAAATTAGCAACTGTTTTTTTAATAGCTTAGTTAGGAGTATGCAATGTACAGTATAACATAAAAAGTGCATGGGTCAGAAGTATGCAATGTACAATATAGTGCACACAAAAACTGCAGGGTTCAGGAGTGTGAAAGGCATAGAGTGCAGGGGTCAGGGGTGTGTAACATGCACAGTGCAGGGGTCTCTGCTGCAATATGTGCAGGGGTTAGGGGCATGTAATGCACAGTGCAGGGGTCAGGGGTCTCCACTGCAATGTGTGCAGAGGTTAGGGGAGTGTATTGCAAAGTGTGCAGGGGTCAGGGGTGTTTATGCACAGTGCAGGGGTCAGGGTGGTGTAATGCAATGTGTGCAAGGGTCTGGGGTGTTTAACGCATAGAGGGTTAGAAATATTTATTGCACAGAATGCAGGGGTCAGAACTTGTAGAATTCACAGATTGCAGGTGTCAGGGCATGTAACACACAAAGTGAGTGCAAAAATCCCCCCACCAAATTCCTCTGCCAGCAAAAAATCCCATCCGAACAAATCTAAAAAAACAAAAGAAAAATAAATCATCCCTCACAGTACCAATCCTCTTCCCTCCCCCGAAAAGCCCCCTTTCCAGCACCAATCATCTTGCCTATCCAAAAAATCCACCCTCCCAACATAAAAACTCTACCACCCAATGCCCTAACCCAGCATAAATCCCCCCCCCCCAAATTGTTCCTCCCAGCACAAATCATCTCTCCCCAAATTCCCCATACCAACACAAATCTTCTCCCCCACGGGCACAGTTCTTTGTTACCCATCCCAGGTCATTGTGTCCCCCAGTACAACTCCCTCATTCCCTCAACTTACAAACCTCAGATACAGAGAGGTAGAATTGCAGAAGGGGTGTTCTTCCCCCTAGTCTCACTCTCATTAGAGCTGAGGCTAGGGGACGATTACTTCTGCTCTGAAATCTATTGTTGTATAAGGCAGCCGGCAGGGAGAGGTGACTGCTGCTGAAGTGGTGGGCACCCCACTGGAAATGTAGGGCATATGGCCTGGGTGTCCAGTGCTAGTGACACCCCTGGTCAACATGCAGATAAGTGGTTCTGTTGCCCATGTCAAGACTTGATTTTGGACAGGAACAACTGGTATTTTATTGCACTTTAAACAGATACAACAACATTCTTTCAAATTTAACAGTCCAAAAATGGTACAGGTAAGAGGAGTTACAGTGGAACTAAATCTTCCTATCACTTACAGTCAAGTAAACTACCATCGTAGCCTCTGATCTGCAGTTGACATGGTGAATCACATGTGATAAGTTGAGACTAGCTATTTGATGGCTTGACAGTTCAGAACACAAGCAGCTGTAGCCGTTATCATTTAAGACATGCCTTTTTGGAAAAAAGATTGATGGGTTTAATTATATATACATATATATACACACACACACACACACACACACACTTTAAATCCAGGGGAAATCCAGGTATACTCCCAACAAGCAGGGTCCTTTTCCTCTTCATCATTGACAGCGGGTGGTCCCGACTGCTGCATAGAACGTCTTATACATTGTGGCATGGAAGCCGACTGATGCAGCAATACACTTTGAGCCCAGACTGTGGAAGAATGATGCCCCCCTCCAGGGACTGCACCATTGACAGCCTGGGCTCAAGGGAAATGTTACGGCTTGTCAACCTAGATGAGGAACTGCACTTCTAGACAGAGGACTGTTTGCAGAACAACGTTGGGATTGGGAAGAAGGTAAGTATTTTTGTATCCTACTGATATTAGGGAGTTGGGTTCCCTAAATGTAACAATTGTAGGGCAGTTACTGATTACAATTTTCGTGTTCGATTAATCTTTTTTTTTTTTATCGATTAATCGACTAATTTGAATTACTTTTAACGCACATACAGATCCAACTACTTTTAGCTGATCTCCTTGCAGGCTGATTCCCAGTGCAGCTACCAACCACTGGAAAAATGAATAGCGGGATACACAAAACACACAAAGGCAGCGCTCGATGGGAATAGCATTAAAACTTTTATAGTCTTCAAGTAGGTAACAAAATAAATATTGCACTGGGGATAAAATCGATGTAGCTACATAAACTGTAAAAATGGTGCGAGTAATACCAAACAGTAGCAAAAGCAGTCATAAAAACATGTAACTAAGTATGATACTGGTATAAAAATGTGTACAATGATACCACTGCTGAATCCAGATGAGGAGGGGTTAACATCAGTCCATCGGCATGTAGATGTCCCATGAAGGGAACTATCACAACTCCCTGTGGATGGCTGTAGAATCCCAGGTTGATAGAGAGAAGTGAAATAGGGAAGTGTAACAGCCCTTGCGTGGGGCAGATAGTAAGGTCCCACCAGCATGCAGATATGAAGGCACAGCAAAGGAGCCCTTCAGATGGACACAGCAAGCCCCGCCGGGGGCCGTGACGTCATCGGATCTCCGACGGAACTCCCTGAAGACCCGGAAGCCGGCGGAGAGGTGAGTACCGATCCAAAGAATTTTGATCGATCAAAAAAATTTACGAATAATCGAGGAATTAATAGTTAATTTGCACAGCCCTAAACAATTGCACATAAATTGAAGTTGTTTTTGCAAGTTTGAGAAGTGTCTCATCCAGAGCTCACGACTTTTGGATTGTAATGCTCACCCCAGCAAGGGCCGCTGAGAATGACAAGGGATTACAGGCTGCCAGTCACACAAGCATAATCCCATGCACACTGACAATTCAAACTGAGTCTAGGGCGGTGATGGCGAAACTTGGCACCTTTTGGAACTACATTTCCCATGATGCTCATGAACTTTGCAGTGTAGTTGAGCATCATGGGAAATGTAGTTCCAAAACATCTGGGGTGCCAAGGCTCACCATCCCTGGTCTAGGGGAATGTCCTTTTAGAATTTATTGCTGAAGAACTTCAAAGAGAGAGGAGTTTAGAGTCACAGGATCTTCCAAATTATAAATAGCAAATCACTGGTAGGACACATTTCTCAGCACATATACTACAGTCCTAAATCAGGTCTTACCCACAATGTCCATGGAGCTTTCTGCCACTCAGCATCCACAGGTAGATTACTCTATGAGGGAGATAAAAAGATCCTTCTCCAGACCTGGACCTTTAGGATAGTGTCCTCCAACAAAATCCATTAGCAGTCTTCTCCAGGCCCTCAACCCAGCGTCAAATGGTAAAAATAATTGTAAGAGCAAAATTTAGTGCAATTTAATGCAGATCACTATTACTGAGTTATCAGTTCATGAACAAGTCATTAGTCCCAAGTTTAAAAAACACAATGATGGAATGGCAATGGCGACTGCTGTCCTCAGAGAGCTGGCTCTGTACACAGAAAGACAAAAGGGAGAACAACGGAAGTGCCACCTAAGTGTAGTATTAACATTGAGGCTTTAATGGCAAGGTACACATACACACTTACAAGAGACAAGAAAAGTAAAAGCTTGTCTGCATTTGTGGTCCCAAGGGGGCTCCTCGTATCCGGAGAGGGTTCCAGTGCGTGGCTGTGTTTGTTGTCTATCTGCAACACATCCTGTGGCCACCAGGAAGGAAGCCGGAACCAACGTGGAACACGCGGAAGTGACGTCACGGGCCACATGATCACACCTGGTGGCCACAGGACATGTTGCAGATAGACAAACGAACACAGCCACACACTGGAACCCTCTCCGGATACAAGGAGCCCCCTCGGGACCACCAATACAAATGAGCTTATACTTTTCTTGTCTCTTATCCTCAATGTTAAAACTACACTTAGGTGGCGCTTCCGGTGCTCCCTTTCCTCAATCCAGCTTCTGCTGAGGCCCAGACTGCAGTTTCTTGTCTCAGTAGCAATCTCCCTCCCAGGAGTAGCAGCCCCACCAGGAGAACTGGAACTCCCTGGAGGGGAAAGAACACTTGGTCTGCCCAGGCCTTTCAAACATTCATCACCACCCCAGCCAGGTTCTGGATGCCTCCCCCCAGGGATTGGCTGGAACACGATACCTATTCATGCTATTTGAATCTCCCTGCCCTATGTTCTGGAAGCTTCTTCCAGAAACAGGTGAGAGGAATCAAAACACCCAGCGTAGGAAGCCTTGAACAGACCAAAAAACAATGACTGCTCCACTCACTACAGAGAAGCCAAAATCTAATTTAAAGTGTTACTAAACCCACAACAATAAAATCAGTGTGTATATGCAGAATAGCATGCTTGGTATACTCACTGTGGAACTTAAGGGGTTAATCATCTGCATTGTGTAAAAGGGCTCTTTGATCCTCTACGCACACATCCTCTCCCTCCTGCAGGGTCTCTCTTGGCAAGGCCAGATACAACAAAGTGAGCGTAGTAAAGCTGCACATGCTAAGTTTGGTCTCTATTGCTGGAGAGAACAGTTCCTTGTTGAGCTAAGCTTTTGAGGTCACATGATATTGACATTACACATGTGGGTGTGTATACAGAGCCTAAATGACAGCCCAGTCCCTCCCTCTTCCACCATGCCCAGTAACTAAAAAAAGAACACAGTGGGTGGGATGTCACATCTTGATTGATGGATAATCCGCTTCCCATAACAGCATGAGGACACAGGCTGTAGTGGAAATCTCCTCCTACCTGAACACTCAGTACTTGCCAAACCCTGCATTTTAT